>NC_082711.1:58066490-58368881 GCF_030144855.1 Hypanus sabinus | reverse complement strand
AACTGGAGGAATAATGGTTAAACACTGAGCTGTAGTCAGTAAGCCACATCCTGACATAAGTATTTGTATTGTCCAGGTGATCCAAGGCCACACGGAGAGCCAGTAAGATCATGTCCACTGTAAACCTATTGTGGTGATAGGCCAATTGCAGTGGGTCCTGGTCCTTGCTGAGATGGGAGTTGATTCTCACCATTGCCAGTCTCTCAATACGTTTCATCATTGCAGATGTGAGCACTACTGGACAAGGCAGCTCACACTCCTCTTCTTAGGCACTGGTATAATTGTTGCCCTTTTAAAGCAGGTGGAACTTCTGACTGTAGCAATGAGAGATTGAAAATATCTTTGAACACCCCCACCAGATGGTTGACACAGGTTTTCTGAGCCTCACCAGGTCCTTCATCGGGATCTGACACTGTGCGAGCATTCACCCTCTTGAGTGGCAGCCTGACTCTGCCCTCTGAAACAGAGATCGCAGAGTGGCTGGGTGCTGCAGGGAGCTGCATATCTATATTCTCCGTATCAAAGCAAGCATAAAAGGCATTGAGCTCGCCTGGGAGTGAAGCATCACTGCCATTTGTGGTGTTGGATTTCGCTTTGTAGGAAGTCATGATGTGGGAAAGTTGGAAACACGAAAATAAAAATATAAGCTCTGCTAAACTTCTATCAAACCCTTGTTACGCCATAACTCAAGTAAAATGTGCACCCCTGAAAATCATTTTGAAATAAAGGCATTGAGGAAGTGGAGCAAGCACATGATAAATTCATAATTACACCAGAACTGGAGCGTAGGAGGCCAAGGTTTCTATAATCATGAGATTTCTATTCTCGTGACGGACGTAGATAAAGTGAATGTCAGGATAGGGGCGACCAAAACCAAAGGGCACGGGTTTAAAAGAGAGGGGAAGAATAAAAGGGCATCAGAGGCAACTTTCATACACATTGTGGTGCGTAGACAGAACTAACTGCACGAGGAAGTGTTAGAGGCAGTTAGAATTACATTCTTAAAAGACATTTAGGAGGTACATGGATAGGAAAGGCTTGAGAGATATAGTCCAAATGCAGACAAATGGGAACAGCTCTGTTAGACAGCTTGGTACATGGATGAAGCAGCTTACTTCTGTGCCATATTGCTCTAAAACTGTACAAATCAAAGATTAAAGAAGCTGTGTCACCTTTCTGATAAACCACAGAAAGCCTAGTGATCAGTCTTATTTAAGTTTCTAAAATGACTAAAGATTTCAATGCAGCACACGAGGAATGAGTGCTGGAGAACAGACTTTGCATCACAATGCTTGAGGATCACGGCAGCCCATGTGTTTCGGAACCAGTAAAGTGCCTTTGCATTCAAGACATTTTTATAATGTAGAATAGGCAACAGCCCCTGCAAAATATGATATGAGAATGTGAAGCTAAGCACATTTTGTCTTTAGAAAATGCTAAAAAACACAGCAGGTCAGGTAGCATCGGTGAAAAGAGAACCATTTAATTCTTCCGGTCAGGAATCCTTCTTTGGAACTGGACAAGAGAAATGTATTGCCTAAGTAGCAAAGAAGGTGGGGGAGGGCAATGGAGGTCAATGGAAGTCAACAGGCGATTGAAGGTGGGGGAGGTCAATGGGCGATTGAAGGTGGGGGAGATCAACGGGCGATTGAAGGTGGGGGAGATCAATGGAGGTCAATGGAAGTCAACAGGCGATTGAAGGTGGGGGAGATCAATGGCCGATTGAAGGTGGGGGAGATCAACGGGCGATTGAAGGTGGGGGAGATCAATGGCCGATTGAAGGTGGGGGAGATCAACGGGCGATTGAAGGTGGGGGAGATCAATGGAGGTCAATGGAAGTCAACAGGCGATTGAAGGTGGGGGAGATCAATGGCCGATTGAAGGTGGGGGAAGTCAACAGGCGATTGAAGGTGGGGGAGATCAATGGCCGATTGAAGGTGGGGGAGATCAACGGGCGATTGAAGGTGGGGGAGATCAATGGCCGATTGAAGGTGGGGGAGATCAATGGCCGATTGAAGGTGGGGGAAGTCAACAGGCGATTGAAGGTGGGGGAGATCAATGGCCGATTGAAGGTGGGGGAGATCAACGGGCGATTGAAGGTGGGGGAGATCAATGGCCGATTGAAGGTGGGGGAGGTCAACGGGCGATTGAAGGTGGGGGAGGGCAATGGCCGATTGAAGGTGGGGGAGATCAATGGCCGATTGAAGGTGGGGGAGATCAATGGCCGATTGAAGGTGGGGGAGATCAACGGGCGATTGAAGGTGGGGGAGATCAACGGGCGATTGAAGGTGGGGGAGGGCAATGGCCGATTGAAGGTGGGGGAGGTCAATGGAGGGCAATGTATGATTGAAACAGGCAAGTTCATGAGGATAAATATGAGACTAATAGCTGAGGGGTTTTGTCATGTTCATAGACCCTCTTATGTAGAGAAGCTAGGCTTCGGGACATTCAATCAAAGCTGTGATATACTCGGCAGGGCAACCAACAGACAACATCAACAAAAAATCAGCACAATTAACACGAGTGAGAATTTCATCGGCATGAACTGTTTGTAGCAAACAAACCCTCCAAGCTATTTCAGCATACCAATTACTCTGCTGTGCAAACAGATCTGAATTTTACAAAAAAGAACATCCAAGGAGAGCAGATGAGCGCAAGGTTATAAAAGTTGGCTGAGTGGTTGCATACTGGCAGTGCAATCTTGCTTGGTTCCTTGCAGGCGGGTACAATAGGCTCAGAGAACCAAACAGTCTGCTGGGATTTAGCAAAATATTAGGGAAGAGGGGACTGTTCCCCATTTGTTGTGGTTAAAGGAACTTCTGCATAGTTGCAGTTAACATTCCACCTTTTCTGTGTTCTATGCAATGATGAGTCATGATCACGTTAGAATGATTTCATGAATAAACATCTGAAATTGTGAAAGGGAGAGACTTGTAATTTAAATTACAGTCTGAAGGCATGGTGTATTGAGTTTTCATGTGGTGTGGAGTGAAGGCACTGAGGCTGTGAAAGTACATGTTAAAGGAGTGCAGTGGAATGGTTTTGCAATCATTATCATACAGTATTTACCAAGTAAATAATAATACTGTTCAAGATTTCATTGGCAGCAGCCTTAACTTCAGCACCTGTTCCCAGGTCACACCAATCATTCGTGCAGCACCGGGGCCAATTGTGACTCCTGGTGGGCACATCGCTGAATAGCAGCTCCTTCATTTTAGCATAATCAAACCAATACATATCTGTGCTTCCAAATCTTCTCTGGTCTTAAATAACCTGTTCTCTTTTCAGATATAATTTGGAACACATCCAATTGACACGAGTGACTACAAGCATTTAATTGTATGCTGCTTTCCCTTAAGAACAGCTAATGTGGCTAGTTTTCTATTTTTGCCTGCAGAAACAAAACAAAAGTAATTGTGGAGCTTGCAACCTTGATCTAACTGTTCCAAGCCAGTGCCCCCATCACTAAGTGGCAGAATAGCACGATACACTTTACAGTTCCAGTGACCCGATTTCACTTCCCTCTGCTGCCTGTGGGAAGCTTGTATGTTCTTCCTGTGACTTCATCTGTTTCTTCCAGCTGCTCTGGTTTCCTCCCACATTCCAAAGACGTACCAGTTGGTAGGTTAATTGGGCATTGTTGCCCTGTGATTGAGCTCAGATTAAATCAGGGGATTACTGGGAGGTGTGGTTTGAAAGGCCAGAAGTATTGTATCTCAATTAGCAAATAAAAATCTTCCCTGAAAATGTGTTCCTATGACTTACTTGTCAAGAACACGTTCCTATCTTGAAAAAATGAATGCAATCTATTAATTTACTTTAAGATTGTAAACACTCCTGCACAAATCTAAGTGCCCTTTGGTACAGAAAAGTACCTGTGTAAAACGTTAAGACAAAGAAAACTCAGGTGAAGTGGTAAATTTCTGACACCTATACATTGAGGTGAAATTCGTCTATACTCACACCACAAAAGTGCAGGAGTATAGTTCAGAACACAGGATGTGTAGTGTTCTCGCACAGGTGTAAAAGAACTCTGAACTAAACACCAAGCATAAACCAATCAATGAGGCGGTCCCAGTAAGATTAACTGTTTACTGTTCACTCTTCCACATTAACATATGGTGAAAACTGTTGATAAAACAATACAAAATATATACAGTATTTGTTTCCTTTTTTTTATTAGTTTTTCAAAACATTTTACAAATTAAAAACCCCAAATCCCAATGAGGAACATTAAAACAGTGCAAAATTAAGCATACAATAACAATATGCTACAAAGGAAGAGAATTTAGCAAAAAAAAAGCACCTGAATTAAAGACAAGTAAGCTTAGTGTCCTCCCCAAGCCCCACAACACAAGAAAAAACAACAGCAACTCCAGACCAACCACAACACAATATAGAGAGTATAAGTCAGGACAGCCAAGCTCCCAGACTGTGAATACACTCAGCAACAGAAGATAATAATGCCTTCTACCAGAAAAAAAAAAGGAGCTGAAAGCAAGGGACCGAAAAGAAAAAAAAACCCTAGTCAAGAGGAAGGTTATGAAAGTACTCGATAAAAGGTCCCCAGACCTTATGGAACTTTAGATCCGAATTGAGAACTGAATAATGAATTTTTTCGAGGTCCAAACAGGCCATGATGTTGTTAAGCCATTGAGCATGAGTGGGCGGGGCAACATCTCTCCATCTAAGGAGGATCAAGCGTCTAGCCAGGAGAGAGGCAAAGGATAATATTCGGCATTTGGTCGGACCCAGACATAAATCTGTCTCGCCCCAAAAACCGAACAGAGCAATTAAGGGGTTTGGTTCTAGGTGCTGATTCAGAATACACGATAACGTAGTGAAGACATCTTTCCAGAATTTCTCCAAGCTAGGACAGAACCAGTACATATGGATGAGAGAGGCCACGCCCCTCTTGCATTTATCACAGAGCGGACTAACGCTAGGGTAGAATCGAGATAGTTTAGATTTAGACAAATGGGCTCTATGAACAATCTTAAACTGTAAAAGGCAGTGGCGAGCACAAAGAGAGGTTGAGTTAACCGATTTGAGAACTGAATCCCAGCTCTCCTCAGATAAGGAGATATTTAAATCCTGCTCCCAGGCCATATTTGTTTCCTTCTTGATATCACATTGACATCAAAAATACTTCCCAAAATTAAACTACAACAACTATATTACATTAAAGTGCAACATACAGTCAGAATCTACCTATGCCATCGACTGGCTTTAAATACACTTCAACATAAACTATCCGCAACTCTTTAAATAATAAAAAACATAAACTTTATCAACCGTCATTACTTTTAACAGAATCAGTGTTAACATTTTTAATTCAACATATCGATTATCTCATGAACTTACGGCGTTGCTTCACTGATGTTTCTAGTGTGTAGAAAGAAAACTTTTCTCGCGCTGATCCTGCACACACACAAGCCCCCTCCTTCCCATTTCTCCAAACCGGTATTTTCCCACAAGACGCGGCGAAACCAGATGTGTTGTCATCGCATGCCGCGATATATCACAGACAACGAATTTACTTTAAACAATCTTAACTTTAACTTGAAAATGATAACAAACGAATTACTAAAGCGAAAATATAATAAACTAAACAAATGCCTTAAAGGCAACACACTCCCCGCTTGATCTTCGTAAGGTCACAATGAACATAATACAAAACTTCAGTCTCTAAATCAGTCCTTAGGGAGAAGTAGAATGACTTCTGTAACTGGCCTTTGGTAAATTTTCACATCAACTTGGTCAGAAGTTTTCAACTCAACCTTCCTGACATGTCCATCCCTATTAGGGAATGTGGCAGTGTTTCTGGCCATTGGCCAGCAGTTGCAGGTGATTTGCTTGTCCCTGAGCAGGACTAAATCTCCAACTTGAAGATTCCTGCAGGGTTCTGTCCACTTTTGTCTGTGTTGCAACAAAGGTAGATATTCATGTCTCCAACGAGACCAGAACTGATTTGCCAGAGCCTGGACCTGTCTCCATTGCCTTGTGTACAAATCCTTATCAGAGAAGTCCCCAGGTGAAGGGGGAGCTCCTGCCTTCTGCGTAAGGAGCATTGATGGCGAGAGTATGAAGGGGTTTTCCGGGTCAGAAGACACAGGTAGGAGTGATTGTGCGTTTATAATGGCTGTGACCTCTGCCATTAGTGTGCACAGTACCTCGTCGGTCAATCGGGTGTGTTGCTGCAGAAATATTGAATCAAGAATTCTTTTGGCGATACCAATCATCCGCTCCCATGTGCCTCCCATGTGAGAAGCGTGTGGTGTGTTAAATTCCCAGCTGCATCCCTGCTGACTGAGGTACTTTTGCACTGTTTTGTCCATCCCCAGCTCCTTTGATTCTCCAACAAAGTTCGCGCCGCAATCAGACCTTAACTGTTTTGCAGGGCCTCTTAGCGCAAAGAAGTGCCTGAGAGCATTAATGCAGCTGGATGTATCCAAAGATTCGATGACCTCATTGTGTACTGCTCTTGAACTCATGCAGCTAAACATGATGGCCCACCGCTTGCTCTCTGCTTGTCCTCCTCTGGTGCGTCTCGTAGTGATAGTCCAGGGACCAAATACATCGAGCCCCACATATGTAAAAGGAGGGCAAGCATTGAGGTGTTCTGGTGGGAGGTCCGCCATAGGTTGAGCTTCCATCTTCCCTTGCAGTTTCCTGCAGGTTACACATTTGTGAAGTACTGAATTGATCAGTGTTTTACCTCCCAAGATCCACAGTCCCACTGCCCTTATTGCTCCCTCTGTCAGGTGACAGCCCTGATGCCTTACCTGTTCATGGTGATGGTGAGTGAGCAGTAAGGACACGTGGCTGTCTTTGGGCAGGATTACTGGACTCTTTTCTGCAGCTGGAAGTTGGGAGTGTATTAACTGGCCTCCAATGCAGATGATATCGTTCTTCAGGATCGGGTTGAATTTCCTCAAAGGGCTGTCCTTTGGTATTGGTTTATTAGCTTGGAGAGCTGAAAACTCCGCTGCAAAAGCTGCTGTTTGAGTTGCTTTAAAGATGATGTCCTTTGCCTGGGCCAATTCGTCCGCAGTGCGAGGTAAGTTACATTTGTGCCATAAGAAACGAAGGATATTGCGATGGTCCTCCTGTACTAAGAAGCAATGGAACACCTGCTGGATGTCCGCTAAGATCACGACCTTCTCCTTCTGGAAGCACGGCAGGACCCCGAGAAGGGTATTGTTAAGGTCGGGGCCTGTAAGGAGCACGTCATTAAGGGAGATACCAGTGCACTGAGCACTGGAGTCAAAGACCACCCTGATCTGATTGGGCTTTTGTGGGTGGTAAACCCCAAACGTTGGGAGGTACCAGCACTCCTCGCCTTCCCTCAGTGGCGGTGCTACTTCAGCATGTCCATTAGCGAAGATCTTCTCCATAAATGCTACGTATTGTTGCTGCATCTCAGGTTTCCTTTTCAGGGTTTTTTGCAAAGACATGAACTGCTTGACTGCCTGCTCTTTGTTGTTTGGCAAGCGCTGGCGTGGTTCTCTGAAAGGTAGTGGGGTGACCCAATTATTTGCTTCATCTCTGAAGACCTTGGTGTCCATTATTTTTAAGAAAATGGCGTCTTGAGCTGATGGAGCAAGTTTATTATCATGCTCAGTTTGAGCGAAGACTGACTGACCCAGCGTCTTGTCGGTTACTTTACATTTGTCAAAGCCTTGTCGTGCTTCCTTGATACACATGAAACTTGTGCAGGGTTGAAAAATTGAATGGCGGCCACTCTCTAGCACATTGGTCTTGAGTATGTTAACTGTCTGTTTGTGTACATTGCCAAGGCATACCTCTCCTATCACCACCCAGCCCAGATCCAGGTGTTGGGCAAAGGGGGCATCGTGTGATCCATTGACCTGCTGCCTAACCTTGTGCACCTGGAGAACATCTCTTCCTAATAGCAGGAGTATTTCTGCTGTTGGATCCAGTTCTGGGATGTGCTTGGCAATGTGGTGGAGATGTGGCTGGTGTAGCACTGCACTTGGTGTTGGGATCTCAGTGCGGTTATTCAAAATTTCATTGCACTCTAAGAGTGGAGGGAGACAGATGACGACTTTACCATCCAGGGGCTCGAGCTGGAAGCCACCTGCCTTCCTTCCATGAGTTTCCGCGTTGCCTGAGCAAGTTCTAAGGTAGTATGGGAACTGATTACTCTCAATGTTGAACAAGTCAAAGGACTCTGGTCTGACTAGTGAGTGATTGCTCTGATCGTCCAGAATTACATAGGCTTTGATGGCCTTGTCTTTGGCTCCCTTAGGGTACACCTTAGTGAGGCAGATCTTTGAACAAGAACGGCTTTACTAAGCTTGACCGCAAACTTTTGTGCAGCTCAAGCTCACAACAGTTGTCCTGGAGTGAGCCTCTCCCTCCCCACTGTCCTGTTGTGAGGGTGAAGGAGCTTTGTCAGTTTGCGGTAATGGGCCGGGATGCATGGTCCATCATGATTAATGCTATTACATTCCGGGCACTTCACGGAGATCGTACACTCTCTAGCAAGGAACAGCATTTAAAACATATTTTTTTCTCCTTGAGAAGGGCCATTCTCTCTTCAAGGGGTTTTTTCCTAAACATTCTGCATTTTTGAGGGGGTGGGGTTTGTTATGCAATGGACAATTCTTGCTAGGGTCATTGTTAGTTGTAAAGGCTTCAGTCTTAAGCACTGAGACAGGTTTATTAATGTTGAAATTATTTGAAGTGGAGTTAACTGGCTTGGTGTAAATTGTACTGCTACCTGGACTCATGAAGCTAGGGTCGTTTCGCTTCTTCGCCTCCTTGCACACAAACCTAGTGAAATACTCAAAGGGAGGAAATCGACCACTGTTCCCTTCCTTGTACTCTGAGCCAACAAACACCCACCTTTCCTGCAGCCCAAATGGAAGTTTGTCCACGATTTGTCTAATCCCGTATGAAGTATCTAGGTATGATAGACCAGTTAAATAGCCATCTTCTTTGGCGTCTTGAATCTCCATAAGTAAATCTCCGAGCTCTCTTAACTTAGTGTGGTCCTTGGCTGACAACTTAGGAAAATTTTCCAGACATTGGAATAGTGCCGATTCAATAATTTCAGGGGCCACATAGCCCTCCCGAAGTCTCTCCCATGCTTTGCGTAAGGCTAGCTCGGGGTTGTTGATGTACACTGAACGTATGCATCTCACCTGTTTGCATGATTCTTTTCCCAGCCATTTTGTCATAAGATCCAACTCTTGGGTTGCTCCAAGCTGGACTCCGTGGATAGCGTTGGCAAATGAGGAGTACCATGCACGGTAATTTTCAGGCTTATCGTCAAACTGATATAATGCTGAAGTGACGAGATCTCGTTGTGCTAAATACTGTGCCATGGGTTCAACTGCAAGGGGCTTGCTGGCTGGGGGAATATGTCGGCGGGTATATGACTGAGGGTGTACATTTGTTATGGAATTTGCTGTTCTGAATTCAGCCTTTGCCTCTTTTCTCACCAAATCTGGTAAGTTTGGTGTCAAGAAGTATTTGTCATCAGCCCTTTCATTCTTGAATTCATCGCGGAGTTGCAAGGGTAAATTCTCTTCCTCGGATGAATGTGATGCAGTTGGGCCTCTCTGAGACTCCTCATGAGGTGGGATGTTAGCATATAAGTATGGAGAGGAAGAACGAATCTTCAAGTCCATTGGAGATCGGACATAGTCGCTTGTGCGTTCCAACCTGGTCTTTTCTGAAGTAGATTTTACATCAACCAGAACATGCATTTCTTCAGCACTTTCTATTATTTCTGTTTCCACCCTGGCAGCTTCTGCTTCTCGGTGTAGCGTCAGCACTTCTAACTCTGACTCTGTCCTTACCTTTTCCAACTGGTTTTCGGCTTCTCTGTCAGCCGCTTCCTTTTTCAATTTTGCTTCTTGTTCGGTGTACAACGCTCACACCTTGGCAGCTTCTGCCTTAGCTCTTGCATGGGCACCCTTACTTGTTGATGCCCTACTGCTCCTGGTGCTGGATGGCAACGATGCTGGATCGTGATGACATTGCAGCACTTGAAACACCTGGTAATGCTGCCTTTTCACTGTAATGTTCTCGCACAGGTGTAAAAGAACTCTGAACTAAACACCAAGCATAAACCAATCAATGAGGCGGTCCCAGTAAGATTAACTGTTTACTGTTCACTCTTCCACATTAATGTATGGTGAAAACTGTTGATAAAACAATACAAAATATATACAGTATTTGTTTCCTTCTTGACATCATATTTACATCATAAATACTTGCCAAAATTAAACTACAACAACTATATTACATTAAAGTGCAACATACAGTCAGAATCTACCTACGCCATCAACTGGCTTTAAATACACTTCAACACAAACTATCCGCAACTCTTTAAATAATAAAAAACATAAACTTTATCAACCGTCATTACTTTTAACAGAATCAGTGTTAACATTTTTAATTCAACATATCGATTATCTCATGAACTTACGGCGTTGCTTCACTGATGTTTCTAGTGCGTAGAATGAAAACTTTTCTCGTGCTGATCCTGCACACATAAGCCCCCTCCTTCCCATTTCTCCAAACCGGCATTTTCCCACAAGACGCGGCGAAACCGGATGTGTTGTCATCGCATGCTGTGATATATCACAGACAACGAACTTACTTTAAACAACCTTAACTTTAACTAGAAAACGATAACAAACGAATTACTAAAGCGAAAATATAATAAACTAAACAAATGCCTTAAAGGCAACACAGGTTGTCTTCTGAGACTGAGATTATCGAATATACAAATTTACTAGTCAGAAACAACCCTTCGGCTAACAAGTCCATGCCCCCGAAAACGCTGCCTGGCCCGAGAAGCTATCTGCTCCAGCTGTGGAAAGAAGGGCCACTTCGCCAAGGCCTGTAAGTCCAAACCATGAGCGAAGACGAGCAGCGCCGCGTGTGAGGCATGGGGGTCACCATCTTGGTTGCTGCCATCTTGCCTGCCCGCCTCGTGCGAGGCATGGGGCAGCCATCTTTGTCAGTGCCACCTCGCCTCGCCTCCAACCCATGGGTGTTTACTGGGCACCAAGACAGTGATTCAACTCTGGCCTCCGTGACCCTTGACCAAAGCGCTCCACACCAGCTCGCAAAGTCAATGATGGACATCCTGGTGGAGGGGCACAGGACTAGCTGCCTGTTTGACACGGGCAGCACTGAGAGTTTTACTCACCCGAACACAGTGCAATGCTGTGGACTCGTGACACAGCCTGTAAGCCGGAAGGTCACCATGGCTTCTGGATCGCATTCCACAGACATCCGGGTGGGTTGTGTAGCGACATTGGTGGTGCAGGGCACAGAATATCAGGACTTTGCATTACTGGTCACGCCTCAATTGTGTGCCCCTGTGCTATTGGGGCTCGACTTCCAGAGCCACCTGAAAAGTGTGACAATGGAGTATGACGGGCCCTTCCCACCAATCACTGTCAGAAATCCTCAGTTTTGTGAGACTTCGTCATCTACCCCACTACTGACCACACACACACACCGACCCGCACATCCCACCCAACACCATACCAACAGCCGCGCTACTGACGCCACTTGCAGCCTCTCCACACTCAAGATCCCTCCCCTACTGCTGTTCGCCAACCTGACCCCAACTGTAAACCTGTGGCAACTAAAAGCAGGAGGTACAGCGTGGGGGACAGGGCCTTCATTAAGTCAGAGGTGCAACGGCTGCTCAGGGAGGGGATCATTGAGCCAAGCACAAGTCTTTGGAGGGCCCAGGTGGTTGTTGTTCGGACCGGGCAGAAAAATAGGATGGTCATGGACTATAGCCAGACCATCAATAGGTTCACGCAGCTTGACGCGTACCCCCTACCCCGCATCGCGGATCTGGTCAACCAGATAGCTCAGTACAAGGGGTACTCAACCATAGACCTGAAATCCGCTTACTATCAGCTCCCCATTTGCCCGGAGGACCACCCCTACACCACCTTCGAGGCAGGCAGCAGGCTCTATCATTTCCTGCGCGCCCCTTCAGTGTCACGAATGTTGTCTAAGTCTTCCAGAGGGAAATGGACCAGATGGTGGACCAGTGCCAACTGAAGGCCACGTTCCCATATCTGGATAACATCACCATCTGCGGTCACGACTGGCAGGATCACGACGCCAACCTCCAACGATTTTTCCAAGCAGCCAAAACTCTTAACCTTACCTATAACAGGGACAAGTGTGTGTTCAGAACCACCCGACTTGCTATCCTTGGGAATGTCGTGGAGAATGGGGTCATTGGCCCTGATCCCGACCATATGCACCCCCTGTTGGAACTCCCTCTTCCCACCACCCTCAGAGCCCTCAAACGGTGCCTGGGCTTCTTCTCCTATTACGCCCAATGGGTCCCCAATTACGCAGACAAGGTCCACCCCCTGGTCAAGTCCACTGCATTTCCCCTCTCTACCGAGGCCCGTGCGGCCTTCAGCCGCATTAAAGGGGACATTGCCAAAACAACGTTGCATGCGGTCGACGAGACCATTTCCTTCCAAGTGGAGTGTGATGCCTCCAACTTCGCGCTGGCTGCTCTCCTCAACCAGGCAGGAAGACCGGTAGCATTCTTCTCTCGTACCCTTCAAGGCTCAGAAATTCGGCACTCCGTGGTGGAGAAAGAAGCCCAGGCCATAATGAAAGCTATTAGACACTGGAGGCACTATCTCGCTGGCAAAAGATTCACCTTGTTGACCAACCAGCGCTCAGTTGCATTCATGTTTAGCAACCAACAGCGGGGCAAAATCAAAAATGATAAAATTTTGAGGTGGAGAATAGAACTCTCCACCTACAACAATGATATCCTGTACCGGCCTGGAAGGCTCAATGAGCCCCCTGGTGCCCTATTCCGGGGAGCGTGTGCCAGCGCGCAGCTCGACCAGCTATACGTCCTCCATGCACATCTTTGCCATCCAGGGGTCACCCGATTTTACCATTTCGTGAAAGCCTGGAACCTGCCGTACTCCCTTGAGGACATCAGGACGATGACCAGGGACTGCCAAGTTTGCGCTGAGTGCAAACCGCATTTCTACCGTCCTGAAAAGGCACGACTTATCAAGGCCACCCGCCCCTTTGAGCGACTGAGTGTCGACTTTAAGGGCCCCCTTCCCTCCACCGACCACAATGTCTACTTTCTCAACATAATCAACGAGTACTCGCAGTTCCCCTTTGCCATCCCCTGCCCTGATACCACTGCCACATCCGTCATAAAAGCCCTCCGCCAGCTCTTCACTCTGTTCAGATATGCTGCTCACTGGATTTTTTTTTATTTATCACACTATTCAATGTAAATTCTAGAGACTTACACATGAAATTCCCTGGAGATCAGCAGTTTCTGAGATACTTAAGCCATTCCATCCCATTTCGTCTTCTTTGAATAATGTTTAATGGCAGTTAGCAGACCAACATAAGATGCATTACAACTACCCACTGGGCTGGAGCGTGAATCACTGGAAAGTACACCCCCAACTCCCCCCTCCCCAAAAAAACTCAAGTAATACTAAAAAGTCTAATATCTTTTCCAACCCTAGATTGATAGCAATCATCTCAGGCAAGAATACTGATACTTCATCTGATAATTTTAACAGTTACCTGAAACTTTGGAATATAAACAGAAACACCTGAATGATCTGACATTGGATATTTTGAACCACCTGCAAAGACAGAAGACAATAAGATATAGGAGCAGAATTAGGCCATTCAGCCCATCAAGTCCACTCTGCCATTTATTCATGAGTGATCCAATCTTCCTCAGTCCTAGTCTCTTGCCTTCTTCCCATAGCCCTTTATGCTCTAACCTATCAAGAAGCAATCAACTTCTGCCTTAAAGAAACATACAGACTTGGCCTTCACAGCTGCCTGTGGCAAGAATTCCACTGTTTCACCACTCTCTAGCTAAGGAAATTCCTCTGCATTTCCATTCTAAAAGGAACCCCTCTATTCTGAGGCTGTCCCCTGTGGTCTTAGACTCTCTCACAAAAGGAAACATCCTCTCCGCATCCACTCTATCAAGGCCTTTCACCATGCAATAGATTTCAATGAGGTCAGCCCTTATTCTTCTGAACTTCAGTATACATAGGCCAAGAGCCGTCAAACACTCTTCATAAGACAATCCTGGAATCATTTCTGTGAACCTCCTTTGAACCCTCTCCAATTTTTAGCACATTCTTTCTAAGATAAGGGGCACAAAATTGCTCACAATATTCCAAGTGAGGCCTCACCAGTGCTTTATAAAAGTCTCAACATTACATCCTTGCTTTTATATTCTAGTCCTCTTGAAATGAATGCTAACATTGCATTTGCCTTTCTCACCACAGACTCAACCTGCAAATTAACCTTCAGGGAATCCTGCACAAGGACTCCCAAGTTCTTTTGCACCTCAGTTTTTTTGTATTTTCTCTGAATTTAGAAAACAGTCTACCCTTTCATTTCTTTACCAAAGTACATGACCATACACTTCCTGACACTGTATTCCATCTGGCATTTCTTTGCCAATTCTCCTAATCTGTTTTTAGTCCTTCTGTAGCCCCTCTACTTCCTCAAAGCTACCTGCCCCTCCACCTACCTTTATATCATCTGTAAACTTTGCAACAAAGCCATCAATCCATGCAAATCATTGATATATAATGTAAAATGAATCAGTTCCAACTCAGACCCCTTTGGAACTTGTCACTTGTCATCAACAGCCAGGCAGAAAAAGCTCCCCTTATTCCCACTCTTTGCCTCCTGCCTATCAGCCACTGCTTTATCCATGGTAAAATCTTTCCTATATTACCATGGGCTTGTAGCTTGTTAAGCAGCCTCATGTGTGGCACCTTGTCAAAGGCCTTCTGAAAATCCAAGTGCACAACATTTCCTTTGTCTGTCCTGCATGTTATTTCTACAAAGAATTCCAACAGATTTATCAGGGAAGTTTTTCCCTCGAGGAAACCATGCTGATTACAGCCTATTTTATCATGTGAATCCAAATACCGTGAGACCTCATCCTTAATAATTGACTCCAACATCTTCCCAGCCACTGAGGTCAGACTAACTGGCCTGTAGTTTCCCTTCTTCTGCCTCCCTCTCTTCTTGAAGAACGGAGTGACACTCACAATTTTCCGGTCTTCCGGAACCATTCCAGAATCTAGTGATTCTTGAACAATCATTAATAATGCCTCCACAATCTCTTCAGTCAGCTCTTTCAGAGCTCTGGAAGCTGCACCATTTGATTCAGGTGACTTATCTACCTTCAGAGCTTTCTGATTCCCGAGACCCATCTCTCTCGTAATGGCAACTTAGCACACTTCATTACCCGACACCCGGAACTTCCACCATACTGTTAGTGTCTTCCACTATGAAGACTGATGCAAAATATTATTTCAGTTCATCCACCAATTCATTGTCCATTACTACCGCTTCAGCATCATTTTCCAGCGATCTGCTTCTCTTTTACACTTTATGTATCTGAAGAAGATGTTCATATCCTCTTTAATATTGTTGGCTAGCTTACTTCTGTATTCCATATTCTTTTCCAATCAATTCTGGCCAACTCCTCTCTCATGCCTCTATAATTCTCTTTTCTCCACTGTAATACAGATACATCTAAATTTAGCTTCTCCTCAGATTTCAGGGTGAATTTGATCACACTATGATCACTTCCCCCCAAGGGTTCTTTTATCTAAAGCTCCCTAATCAATTCTGGTTCATTACACAACACCCAGTACAGAATAGCTGATCCTCTAGTGGGCTCAACCATGAGCTGCTCTAAAAAGCCATTTCATAGGCACTCTGGAAATTCCCCCACCTGGAATCCAGCACCAAACTGATTTTCCCAATCTATCTGCATATTGAAGTCCTCCATGAGATTTTCTATCTCTCGTTGTAATTTGCAGGGGTTTGTATACAACTCCAGTCAGGGTCTTTTTACCCTTGCAGTCCCAGAGCTCTATCCACAATGATTCAACACCTTCTGACCTTATGATACCTCTTTCCAATGATTTGATTTCATTTTTTTAAATCAACAGAGCAACACCACCCCTTCTGTCTTCTTGCCTGTCCTTTTGATACAGTGTATCCTTGGACAAAAAACTCCCAGCTCTAATCTTCTTTCTACCATGATTCAGTGATACCTACATCATTCCTACCAATATGCAACTGGGCTGCGAGTTCATCTACCTTATTCTGTATTTGGCGCACATTCAAATACAACAGCTTCAGTCCTGTATTCACCCATGATGATTTTGTCTGCCTTTTACATTGCAACTCATCCTGTTGACTGCGATTTTTGCCCTATCAGCCTCTCCTCATTACACAATGCAACAGTTTGTAAACCAGCTTCAACTTCTGCAATATTATCTGCCTTTCCTATGATACTTCTTGCATTGAAATATACGCAGCTCAGGACATTGGTCACAGTATGCTCAACCTTTTGTTTCCTAGCTTTGTCTGCAGTCTTGCCAACATTTGCCTCCACAACCTCTCCACTAACTGTTCTGGCATTTTGGTTCCCATCCCCCTGCAAGTCTAGTTTAAATTCCACTGTGCATCATTAACTAAGTTACCCGCTGGGATATTTGTCCTCCACCAATTTGAGTGCGGGCCATCCCTTCTGTACAGGTCCCACCTTCCCTGAAAGAGAGCCCAGTGATCCAAAAATCTTATGCTCTCCTCCTACCAACAAACTCCTTAGCCAAGTATTAAACTGTAAAATCTTCCTAGTTCTGGCCTCACTAGCATATGGCATGGGTAGCAATCCTCAGATCACAACCCTGGAGGTCCTGCCCTTTAAATTAGCACCTAATTCCCTAAACTCCCTACATAGACTTCTAGCTGTTCACCCTCCCATTTAAGAATGCTGAGGACTTGATCTGAGATGTCCTGGACCCTGGCACCTGGAGAGATTTATATAAGAAAGCATAATATCTGCCTTGCATATATTGCTGAACTACCCGTACCACTGATATAGAATCAATCTTCGTTTTGACCTTTTCTTGAAGGCTAAATTTAACCACAGACAAAGGGGAAAGAAGCATGGAGGAACGAAAGAAAGGATTACACTGGGACCATATTGGACATCAAACAGCCCAAGATTTTGTGCCCATTCATTTCCCATCCACCCAAAATTGCTCCCAATATTCCACTAATATTGGATGACTAACTATTTATGTTTACCCAATAAATCATTGCTAACTGTAACCTGCATAGATATAAAGATAATTATATAGTCCTGCTAAAGGGTCTGGCCTAAAATGTCGACTGTACTTTTCTCAATAGATGCTGTCTGGCCTGCAGAGTTCCTCCAGCATTTTGTGGGTTTTGCTTGGATTTCCAGCATCTGCAGATTTTCCCTTGTTTATAAACATAATTCACCCATTTCTGCCAATAATGTCAAAATTGGGGATGATTTAATAGCACAGCAACATAATTTCAATACTCGAGCTCGAACTTTATCTGGGGGCTTTAAAACTGCTGGTGAGGCTGACCCATAAGCAACACATCGAATCAGCATCAAGATGGTGTCAGCATACAACGCTTCCCAATAGCAAACGAAAATATCTTTTTTACTTCGTTTACGTCTGTTTTTCACCTTCAATGTGTTTCTGGGACTGTGAGAGCCTGCGATTTACAGTTTGGAGATTGGATGAGTGACCGAGCACTTCGCTGTCTCTGAAAAGATTCTGGGGAGTGAGTACCCTTTCGGATGGCCTCAACGTGAAGAAACTTTCAAGACAGTATGCAAACTAATCTTCGACTCCATTTCCCCATTTTAAATGTCCATTAATTGCTGTCAAGGAAGATTGAGACATCGAGACAAAATGCAGAATGCAAACGAGAGTTTCAAAGCGGAATGACTTTTGATCACTGCTGGAGAAGGACTGTGAGCAACCTTTTGCCATGTGGCTTGAGGTGTTGGACAGGTAGGCCTCTCTGCCTTGTGTACTGTCCCTCTCCTTCGATTGGACTGGATTTATGCATTGAACTATATTGTTTATGGATTGTTTCAGACTTATAGTTTTTATATTCTGTGTTTTTCTTTTAAATTGCCTGTTCCTGCTGCCTGACCTGCTTGAGTTCCTCCAGCATTTTGTGTGCATTGCTCTGGATTTTCAGTAGCTGCAGAATCTCTTGTGTTTAGGATAGTGTCCTTGATAGTTTGCCTCTCTCCTCCTTCAGCATTGTGCTTCCAGTTGGATTAAATCCTAATTTGACTGTGCTTGTCTATGGGACTCAAGCATTTCCTCCTTGTCAAGCTCCCCACTGTCTTCAAACACAACTTCTATAGTTAAGTTCTATCTCCTTTACCATAGCATTGGAGTAAGGGGAAATATGAGGCTATCAGGGAGGAACTTGGAAGCATAAATTGGAAACAGATGTTCTCAGGGAAATGTATGGAAGAAATGTGGCAAATGTTCAGGGGATATTTGCGAGGGGTTCTGCACAGGTACGTTCCAATGAGACAGGGAAAGAATGGTAGGGTACAGGAACTGTGGTACACAAAGGCTGTTGTAAATCTAGTCAAGAAGAAAAAAAGAGCTTATGAAAGGTTCAAAAATCTAGGTAATGATAGAGATCTAGAAGGTTATAAGGCTAGCAGGAAGGAGCTTATGAATGAAATTAGGACAGCCAGAATGGACCATGAGGAGGCCTTGGCGGACAGGATTAAGGAAAACCATGAGGCATTCTACAAGTATGTGAAGAGTGTTACGAACGTGCCACAGCTCTGAGGGGCCGAAGGGTGCAGGGTAGCCCCCTCCTTTTTGAGAATTGCAAGATCACTATTGAGTCAGTTCAGGAGACCCAGGAAATGAGAGAAAGACATGCAGAATCCACAAAGAGTTGGAATGTGTCCTGGCCTCCGAAAGGCAGAGCCATGGATACCGGCTATTGTCTCTTGGAGAAGGACTTGTGTATTGGATCCTGTACGA
The DNA here is from genome assembly GCF_030144855.1 of Hypanus sabinus. Taxonomy (NCBI): domain Eukaryota; kingdom Metazoa; phylum Chordata; class Chondrichthyes; order Myliobatiformes; family Dasyatidae; genus Hypanus; species Hypanus sabinus. The sequence continues at coordinate 58,349,973 of NC_082711.1, read as the reverse complement.
TGCATCGAAGCCCCCAGGCAATGAACCGAGGGGGAGGTTGGTGGAGGGATTGCATCATCCCAACCTGATTGACATCTGAGACCCTGTGAATCAGGATAAAAGAGGGTCTGTGGGAACAGCCCCTCAGTCGCACCAGAAGAAACGCTAGCGATCCCGTAATAGCGAAAGCCAGTGGGAAGGCCTCGTGCATCCGTTTCCATTTGCCCCGGAATCGGTGGGCCTTTACCACGGAAGAACGGTCTTTAACTAACAATGGGGAAATCAACTCCCAATGACTCTCGAAGGATTGACATCATAAAAGGAATGGACAAGTTTTAACCCATCTTTCTCTCCAACCAGAAAGCTGCAGCTTGAATGAACTAAAGTGACTTTTATATTTCCATCGGACAATACATTATCCCCTAGACAACGATAGAGCTATTCCTTATTATTATTATACCCGTGCTTTTAGATTTAGTATTGACGACGTATATTATCTGTATGTTTGCATTGATATTATTTTTGTATATTTTTATCAATAAATACTGTTAAAAATAGTACCATCAGACTTCAATGGACCTCTCTATCTTTGCTGGTAAGTGACCCAGTTACAGGGTACGAAACAAGAGCAAGAGGATAAAATGTGAGAGAATAGGACCAATCAAGTGTGACAATGGAAAAGTCAGTATGGAACCGGAGGAGATGGCAGAGGTACTTAATATATGCTTTGCTTCAGTATTCACTACAGAAAAGGATCTTGGTGATTGTAGGGATGACTTGCAGCGGACTGAAAAGCTTGAGCATATAGATACTAAGGAAGATGTGCTGGAGCTTTTGGAAAGCATCAAGTTGGATAAGTCACCGGGACCAAACGGGATGTACAGGCCACTGTGGGAAGCGAGGAAGGAGATTGCTGAGCCTCTGGCAATGATTTTTGTATCATCAATGAGGACGGGAGAGGTTGCGGAGGATTGAAGGGTTGCGGATGTTGTTCCCTTATTCAAGAAAGGGAGTACGGATAGCCCAGGAAATTATAAGCCAGTGAGTCTTACTTCAGTGGTTGGTGTTGATGGAGAAGATCCTGAGAGGCAGGATTTATGAACATTTGGAGAGGCATGATATGATTAGGAATAGTCAGTATGACTTTGTCAAAGGCAGGTCGTGCCTTATGAACATGATTGAATTTTTTGAAGATGTGACTTAAACACATTGATGAAGGTAGAGCCGTGAACGTAGTGTATATGGATTTCAGCAAGGCATTTGATAAGGTACCCTATGCAAGGCCTATTGAGAAAGTAAGGAGGCATGGGATCCAAGGAGACATTGCTCTGTGGATCCAGAACTGGCTTGCCACAGAAGGCAAAGAGTGATTGTAGATGGGTCATATTCTGCATGGAGGTCGGTCACCAGTGGTGTGCCTCAGGGATCTCTTTTAGGACCCCTCTCTTTGTGATTTTTATAAATGACCTGGATGAGGAAGTGGAGGGATGGGTTAATAAATCTGCTGATGACACAAAGGTTGGGGGTGTTGTGGATAGTATGGAGGGCTGTCAGAGGTTACAGTGGGATATTGATAGGATGCAAAACTGGGCTGAGAAGTGGCAGATGGGGTTCAACCGAGATAAGTGTGAGGTGGTTCATTTTGGTAGGTCAAATATAATGGCAGAATATAGTATTAATGGTAAGACTCTTGGCAGTGTGGAACATCAGAGGGATCTTTGGGTCCGAGTCCATTGGACACTCAAAGCTGCTATGCAGGTTGGCTCTGTGGTTAAGAAGGAATATGGTGCATTGTGAGATTTGTGCGCATGTGCCAGCCATGCATGCTGCCTGTTACAGTATTGACAATGAATTGGACTGGTCAAAGAACACTGAGGCTGTCTACAAGAAGGGTCAGAGCCGTCTCTATTTCCTGAGGAGACTGAGGTCCTTATAACATCTGCTGGATGATGCTGAGGATGTTCTACGAGTCTGTGGTGGCCAGTGCTATCATGTTTGCTGTTGTGTGCTGGGGCAGCAGGCTGAGGGTAGCAGACACCAACAGAATCAACAAACTCATTCGTAAGGCCGGTGATGTTGTTGGGGTGGAACTGGTCTCTCTGACAGTGGTGTCTGAAAAGAGGATGCTGTCCAAGTTGCATGCCATCTTGGATAATGACTCCCCTCCACTCCATAATGTACTGGTTAGGCACAGGAGTACATTCAGCCAGAGACTCATTCCACCGAGATGTAACACTGAGCATCATAGGAAGTCATTCCTGCCTGTGGCCATCAAACTTTACAACTCCTCCCTTGGAGTGTCAGACATCCTGAGCCAATAGGCTGGTCCTGGACTTATTTCCACTTGGAACAATTTACTTATTATTATTTAACATTTTACATTGCTATATTTCTACACTATTCTTGGTTGGTGTGACGGTAACGAAGTCTGATTTCCCTTGGGATCAATAAAGTATGTCTGTCTGTCTGTCTGTCATTGGCCTTCATCAATCGTGGGATTGAGTTTAAGAGCCGAGAGGTAATGTTGCAGCTATATAGGTCCCCGGTCAAACCCCACTTGGGAGTACTGTGCTCAATTCTGGTCGCCTCACTATGGGAAGGATGTGGAAACTATAGAAAGGGAGCAGAGGAGATCTACAAGGACGTTGCCTGGATTGGGGAGCATGCCTTACGAGGATAGGTTGAGTGAACTCAGCCTTTTCTCCTTGGATCAACAGAGGATGAGAGGTGACCTGATAGAGGTGTACAAGATGCTGAGAGGCATTGATTGTGTGGATAGTCAGTGGTTTTTCCCCAGGACTAAAATGACTAGCATGAGAGGGCATAGTTTTAAGGTGCTTGGAAGTGGATACAGAGATGTCAGTGGTAAGTTTTTTTTTTACGTACAGAGTGGTGAGTGCCTGGATTGATACATGGCGCTTAGAAAAACAGAGGGCTATGGGTAACCCTAGGTAATTTCTAAGGTAAGGCCATGTTCAGCACAGCTTTGTGGGCTGAAGGGCCTGTATTGTGCTGTAGGGTTTCTATGTTTCCATGATGGTTTTGCATTGCACTCCAAGGACAATGTTATTAATTCATTGGCACATTCTAGCTGCACTTATCACAGGATGTTTATAGATGTCACTATAAATCAGCAAAATCCTCAATGATTTTATAATCATACTGACACTCTCTGATTCTTGCTGCTCGTCCACCCCCTCCCTCCAACGCGCAGTGAGGAAGATATTGTGCTTGTAAGAAAGCATTTGTGTTGGGTGGCAGGTGAACGACTTCAATATTTTCTCACATCATCAACTTGTTAGGATTATTTGAGGCCTCATAATTGCATGTTGGAGAGGGGAAAGGCTCAGAGCATGGATTGGCTCTGAGGTCTATAATCTTACGGCCGTAACAGAAACATGGTTAAGAGAAGGGCAGGAGTGGCAGCTCAATATTTTAGGATACAGGTACTCTAAGTATGACAGAGGTACAGGTAACCATGGAGGGGTTGTTGAAAAGAGGATGCAAAGCAGTACTTACAGATGACATTCTTGGAGGAATGTCTAGTCAGGCCATATGGGTAGAACTTAAAAACTAAAAGGGGAGAGTCACTCCAGTAGGGCTGTATTATAGACCTCATATTAATCAACAGGAACTTTAGGAGCAAGTGTGTAGAGAAATTAATCATAGTTGTAAGAGTAATAGGTTTGTATTAGTGGGAATGTTTGATTTCCCATGTATTGACTGGACTACCCCATGTGTTAAGGACCTGAACAGGGTTGAATTTGTTACATGTATCCAGGAAAGTTTCTTGAGTTAATGTATAAAAGACTCTACTTGAGAGGGTGCATTACTGAACCTGCTCTTGGGGAATGAGGCAGGGCAAGTAACTGAGGTGGTGGTCAGGTTGCTCTTTGGCTGTAACAACTATAATTCTTTTAGTCTTAAGGTAGTGATGGAAAAGGACAGGACAAGTCCACAGGTCAAGGTTCGAAACTGGATCAGGGCTAATTTTGGGGGATAGGAGGCAGGATCTATCAGTGATTGATTGAGTTAAGCCTGTCTGAAGGGAAAAGAACAAACATCATGGGAGTAAAAAGATTTTTAGCTTCTCCTCAGTGTTTTCTGAGGAGAATATCATGGTTGCTCAAGGAATACGGGAAAGAAGTGTTGATGCTTTTGGAGGACGATCATCATCTAAGAAGCAGATATTTGCAGCCTTACAGCACATTAAGGTGAATAAATCCTCAGGACCTGACAAAGTGCATCCTCAGTCTTTGTGGGAGACTAGAGAAAAGATTGTAAAGACCCTTCCAGCAATATTTGCTTCGTCATTGGCAACCTTCTGTTGTTTAAGAGCAGCAAGGACAAGCCTTGGATGAGTACAGGAAAGGGCAGTGCTTAGAGTATTTGGGCAGAACATGGGAGATTGGGAATAGCTGGTTGGACAGCGTAGTCAGCATGAGCTCCAGGGCCAAAGGGCCTATATCTGTGTTGTATTGCTCTATGTTGAATACAATGGTTGGCATCTTCCAAATTTCCACAGGTTCGGGAACGGTTCCTGCAGGGGAAAAAAAGCAGAAAGAAATTATTTTCTTTTATTATTTTCAGAAAGGGGTTATTTTACAACTTGACATCAGTAGTAGGAAAAATACTGGAAATTGTTATTAAGGAAACGGCAAAAGGGCATTTAATGATTGAGCAGTGTCAATATGGATTTATGAAAGAGAAATAATGTTTGATAAATTTCCCAGTGTTTTTGAATTTTAACTGGCAGAATAGATAGAAAAGGGGGACTAAGCATATTAGATATTTTGATTTTTAGGAAGTGTTTATTTAGATGTCACAAAATATTGCACTATTGAACAATGTTAGAGAGTGATCTTTTTGAACAGCAAAGCATATGGTTTATGTTTGGCTTCTCTGATTCTTAATCGCTATTCAGCACCTTATTTTCTCACCTCGTGCAAAGACAAATTCAGCAGCAACTCTGGGTAAAATCCCAAATCAATGACAGATAATTTTCATTATAATTTTTGTAAAGCAAGCAATCGCACTTGTTATCAACTATCCCTGACCATATGAGATTACCTTATAGATTCACTAATGTTCTTCCTGCTAACATTTAGATAATGAAAAACATTAATGGGCTGGAAATTGTGTTGCAAGGAAGGTTTCTGCAGATCAGCAATGTCTTAGGGTTGTTCCTTCTCCCGGCAATACTGCAATTCATCTTGGTTTATGGCAATGTAGACTATTGTTGACTGAAGGTGATACTCATTGAAACACAGGAAAATATCAATGATGCCTTCCGATTGGGCCTTTTTTTGTAATTAGAAAACTCCTAACCAAGTTGAAGCCTATCTTTATATTTCTTAGATGATTCTTAACTAACATACAATTTCAACATACACATTTGGATCCCATGATAGATAACAGAATAATCTTTCATACCCTCAAAGAAGTACACCCTATTAAATATCAAGAAACAAAAAATGGACTCTACATTGAAGTAGTCTCCTTTGATACACTTCAGTTTATCCAAAACTCTGTTACCTATATCCTAGCCTGTATGAAGTCTTTCCTTGACTTGACTCCTCTGTTCATTCAGATTCAGATATATATCCCGTGTTCATCAAAACAGCATGAAATACAGGTTTCCCCCGCTGTCTGAATGTAGCGCATTCCTATGAAACCTTTCTTAAGCCAAAATGGCATAAAGCAAAGAAGCATTTACCATTAATTTATATGGGAAAAATTTTTTGAGCGTTCCCAGACCCAAAAAATAACCTACCAAATCATACCAAATAGCACATAAAACCTAAAATAAAATTAAAAGTAAAGTAAAATTAGGAATGATGCCGACTAAAAGAGACCACTTTGCTACTAGCAGAGCCAATAGTAACATCAGCAGCTTTCAAGATTCTTTCTCTCTGCGTGTAAATAGTACGAATGGTGGACGCAGGTAAGTTCAATGCACTCATAATGTCTTTATTTTGTTCACCATGATCAAAACACTTAATTATGACCAGTTTTACACTAAGCATAACATCATTATGAGCTCTCTTAGGTTTTTCTGATACCTTGGGACACATCTTGCTAACGGATGCACAAATGCTCACAGACACAGTTCAAAGCTATGGCAGCTTGTTGCTGAGAGTCGTTTCCGGGGGAGGAGTTTGGTGGCGCCACTCTCGCAGCTCGGGGTGCGCGCTGTCTCTATACAGTAACAGCTCGCTGCAAAACAAACGCCGAACGCCATTTTCGCTTTTCACCTTCTTTCCTAAAAGCGAAAACCCTCTTAGGATTTCTTTCGGTTAGCGAAAACAAATACTAGTGTAGGTCTTTCGTAAAAGCAAAGTGGCATACAGATTGAAGAGGAGGTATTTGCTATCTTGAGGCAAATCAGAGTAGATAAATCCCCAGGACCTGACAGGGTATTCCCTCAGATCTTGAAGGAGACTAGTGTTGAAATTGCAGGGGCCCTGATAGATTTATTTAAAATGTCGGTATTGGTGCCAGAGGATTGGAGGATAGCTCATGTTGTTCCATTGTTTAAAAAAGGCTTTAAAAGTAATCTGGGAAATTATAGGCTGGTAAATTTGACGTCAGTAGTAGGTAAATTATTGGCAGGAGTACTAAGAGATAGGATCTACAAGTATTTGGATAGACAAGGACTTACTAGGGAGAGTCAACATGGCTTTGTGCGTGGTAGGTGATGTTTAACCAATCTATTAGAGTTTTTCGAGGAGGTTACCAGGAAAGTGGATGAAGGGAAGGCAGTGGATGTTGTCTACAGGGACCTCAGTAGGGCCTTTGACAAGGTCCTGCATGGGAAGTTAGTTAGGAAGATTCAGTCGCTAGGTATACATGGTGAGGTAGTAAATTGGATTAGTCATTGGCTCAGTGGGAGAAGCCAGAGAGTGGTAGTGGAGGCCTGTGACTAGTGGTGTGCCACAGGGATCTGTGCTGGGTCCATTGTTATTTGTCATCTATATCAATGATCTGGATGATAATGTGGCAAATTGGATCAGCACATTTGCTGATGATACAAAGATTGAAGGTGTAGTGGACAGTGAGGAAGGTTTTCAGAGCTTGCAGAGGGATTTGGAACAGCTGGAAAAATGGGCTGAAAAATGGCAGATGGAGTTTAATACAGACAAGTGTGAGGTATTGCACTGTGGAAGGAAAAAAACAAGGTAAAACATACAAGGTAAATGGTAGGGCTCTGAGGAGTGCAGTAGAACAGAGGGATCTGGGAATACAGATACATAATTCCCTAAAAATGGCATCACAGGTCTGAAAGAGAGCTTTTGGTACACTGGCCTTTATAAATCAAAGTACTGAGTATAAGAGTTGGAATGTTATGGTGAGGTTGTATAAGGCATTGGTGAGGCCAAATTTGGTGTATTGTGTGCAGTTTTGGTCACCAAATAACAGGAAGGATATTAATAAGGTTGAAAGAGTGCAGAGGAGGTTTACAAGGATGTTGCTGGAACTTGAGAAACTGAGTTACAGAGAAAGGTTAGCACTTTATTCCCTGGAGTGTAGAAGAATGCTGGGAGATTTGATAGAGGTATATAAAATTATGATGGGTATAGATAGAGTGAATGCAAGCAGGCTTTTTCCACTGAGGCCAGGGGAGAAAAAAGCCCAGAAGACATGGGTTAAGGGAGAAGGGGGAAAAATTTAAAGGGAACTTTCTTCATACAGAGAGTGGTGGGAGTGTGGAATGAGCTGCCAGATGAAATGGTAAATGTGGGCTCACTTTTAACATTTAAGAAAAAGTTGGACGGGTACATGGATGAGAGGTGTATGGAGGGATATGGTCCAGGTGCAGGTCAATGGGACTAGGCAGAGAAATGGTTTGGCACAGCCAAGAAGGGCCAAAAGGCCTGTTTCTGTGCTGTAATGTTCTATGGTTCTAAAGCGAATTTTCAAAAAGCAGGGAATAGCCCAACACAACATCCCCAAAATGCTCAGCAGGACGACACAAGCAACCATAGCAATAAAACTAAACAAGCCCGTTTCCTTTATTCCACCACTCACACATAGCCAATTCTACAATCCCCGACAGGTCCTGAACTTCCAGACTCCTCGACTTGGGTCTTGAACTTTCGGTTTCGAACCCAGTACTCAATCACGGGACTTGGACTCCGAACGGGGAAAGAGGGAGGTCACCTCATGCCATATGGCCTTGTGGACTTCAATTTCAGCACTCCCGACCAGAAGGAGAGGGGGAACTTACCTATCTGAAGCGTTAATAGTTCTCGTCCACATGGCTCGCAGATTTTGGTCGTTGACGACTAGATTTGCTGATTTTCGTCCACAGCAACTGCCACCTGGGGCTCCAAAAATTTACAGGATGAAGTAGCAATTTACTTACACTTCAAATTTAATGTACTGCATTGGCTCTCACATTGTCAACTCTTCCACCCATACCCCTTTCCTTTCAACTTCAAAATTAAAGATTAAACAAGCTTTCCAAGATTAAAGCGTTAACTGTTTCTCTCACCTTAAATGCAACGTCATCTGCTGAGTATTACTACCGTGTTCTGCTTTGTGCAAAAAAAATACACAATACGTTCGTATTTGATAATTTTGTAGGTATTTTGGATTTTATTTTTAAGGCAGGTCTCTCCGGATGCTCCCTGCGCTTGCAGCATTTTCTGATTCCCAGCATCTGTAGCATTTTGCTTTGGGAACTGGGTCAGACAGCAGACGCCAGGTGTGCGATACGAGGCGGCCTTATCCCCGCCGCCTTTCAAACGGGATCTCCAATTGTTTGCTGAGAAGCACAGTAACACGGCAGACGGAGGGCGTGTACACGAACCCACAGTTCTTCACGAATGAGGTCATAATGTTGGTGTCCCTTTAAAAGGGAATTCAAGCCATGAACTTCCGGTCCCGTGGTGTGACAGACGAAACTGGATGGAGTGCCGCTTGTGGCGGCGTTACCAGCTGTATATGTGTATGAGACAGACCTCGGGATGCACAGTTTAATACTCCCACCGTCTAACGGCAAGCGAAACCATCGCGCATCGACCGGAACCAGGGTTTAAACTTTTGTCCCTTTTTATATATAAAAAAGAGGCAAGACGTAGTTCCCTCCACGGTATGCAGAAGTAGCAAATCTAGTGGAAATATCCCAGCATATTCTGAAAATTCATTCTACGACCCGAGATAACAAGCGCAGTGTAACTGCCGATTTCAGTGTCAAGGCAGATTTATTTCGTACGCTGCTGGCCGGAGTGTGTGTGTGTGTGTCCGTGTCCTTTCGCCGGGATCCCAGCTTGTGGTGGCTGCTCCCGGCCCAGGGCTACACTGATGAGCAGCGACTCTGGTTCCACAGCCGACCTGCAGCAGGAACCTCGAGCAACTCGCCCAGCCATCCAGAGATCCGGCGTTGCCCACCGCGTCGTCTCTCCACACTTACCCCTCTCCCCGAATACCTCACCCTCGCAGCGCATCGGTGTAAAGAGATAGACATGGCCTCTCTCAGCCTGGGGCTGAATTTCTCCCGCAAGAAGACCATGGCGAAGAACGCTGCGGTAGAGCGGAAAAACCTCATCACTGTCTGCAGGTAATTCTTGTAGCTGGTGGGGAACCTCTTTGTATGACGTTTGTTACTGTGGTTTATTCCGCTGGATCTCATTTGGATATGCCCTGTATAATCACCTTCCTCATCAGTAGTTATATGCGTATCCGTGTAACTGAAAATAGCCACCTTGGGTTATCAGGCCGCTGCAGAATATACTGAGGTTCTTTTCGCAATTTAAGGGTGCACTTTCATTTATGTCACGAGCCATTGTTTTTGCTGGATGCTAAATAGGGAAAGGAGAGAATTTGTACAGACGCAGACTATGAGTCTCTAATTCGTACTTTTTGTACTCTGTGCTTTGGGGTATTCGCCTCTGTCGAGTGTACCCCATGCCTTGTCTATTTTTGGGGGGCGACGGGGACTGTGAATCGCACTTGGGTCTCCGAGTGCAGTCACTGTGAGTCGGATAGTCGCTTCAGTAAAGACCAACCAATCCCTTTACGCACGGTATCTATAATCTCGATGAATGCGAACTGAACGCTGTGGTCGTCAGATGCGGGATATCAGAGATGATTATTTGTTCACAACAGGGAATGGGGAGAATTGACTTTCTAATTTAAGCAAACACAATCAGATTCGTTGTTAGAGTAGAATGCTGTCTGCATTTGACCTTAATACTAGGGGTGCCTATTCCACTGACAACGGATTCGCACAGAAATCAGTTGCAACAGTTAATCGAGGAGTCAAGTACTGAATTAATAATTTTATTTACGGCACACTTCGTCCAAGTTCTGCATGACTTTCCAGCTGAGGGAGGAGGAGGGTAACGTTGCCGGGGCTTTGTCCATGTTCTTGACAGCAGGGAAGCAGGGGCGAATCGTCCTGTACCGTTGGATCGGAGCCGACCTCTGCTGATTGCAGGCTGAGGCGGACAGCTCCCGGTGGAACACTGCGCGCTAACGAGCTGTCATTCCAGAGCCTGCTGTACGCCGCTCCTTTCTGTTATCAATTTGTTTTTGCGGCCAATTTATTTGACGCGGCTCCGTACGTTTCGCACAAAAAGAAAGGGTTTATGGACTAATGATTTTATCAGTATTTACTCAGCTTATTTTGGGGATTGATAATAATACTTGCCGAATTGAAAAGCGATCTAGTTAAGTCTTGTGCTGCGAGGGACGATTTAAGTGCAGCCGTTTCCCTCCATTTTTAAACCCCTCCAATCAGGCTTCCATCATTAAATAGGTCAGAAATAAATTATTCAGACACACACAAAAAGTGCCGTCCACTGCCTGACCTGCTGGCTTCCTCCACATTTTTTAAAAACTTGTATTGCTCCATTCCAGCATCTGCAAAATAATCCAGAAATAAAGCTGGCAATGAGCACATTTCTCCCCAGACCGTGCAGATCGCTCTGCGGTTCCGCTGAATCACACCATTCCGCTCGTTGCTGATCATCCACAGACGGACGTTTTCCAGCAGCATTTTGTCACACCAAGATCTCTCCCCCCCCCCCCCCCACCCGCATCTTTGCTCTAGAGTGACTCTTTGACTCGTCCTGTCTACTTGGACCATCAAACACTCATCTATAGGACTCTTACTTGCCAGCTCTTGCCCCATATATCCCTCTGCCTCGGTGATTCAGTTATTCATTCAGAGACTTAAATGTGGTGAACCTCTGCCTCCATTTGGAAAGTTCCAAATTGCACCCACTCTCAGAAATTCTCTCTTAACTCCTCTAAGCCTTCGAAGTTTATGCTCTTGCGTATTATAAACACAAGAGACCTGGTACATGTTGGATATCCAGAGCAACACCCACGAAATGCTGGAGGAACTCAGCGGGTCAGGCAGCCTATATGGAAATGAATGAACAGTCCATGTTTTGGGCAAGAGCCTTTATCAAGACTGGAAAGGAAGGGGGAAGAATGCAGAATAAGGTGGTGGGGAAGGGGAGAAGAAGGTGGAGCTAGAAGATGACGGGTGAATGCTGCTGGGTGGGGATGTGAAATAAAGTAAAAAGCTGGTAGTCAGTCTAGGTAGCCTCTGACTTGATGGCAAGATCATCAATTTTTTCCCCAACCTCTGGTAATTTTCCCCCTCCCCTCTTCTTCATTTCCCCAAACTGGTCTCTAACATCTCCTTACCTGCCTATCACCTCCCTGGTGCCTCTCCTCCTTCCCTTCTTCCCATGATCCACTCTCCTCTCCTGTCAGATTCTTACCACATCATCTCACAGCTTCATATTTCACCTCTCCGCCCTCTCCCACCCACCTGGCTTCACCTATCACCTTCTAGTTTGTCCCCCCACTTCCTTATTTTGGCTTCTTTCTTCTTTTCTAGTTCTAGCCCGAAATGCCAACCCTTGCATATTAGCAACTCAGTCTATTTTGGTGACTTCCTGTTCCTCCTCCTACATGCTGTCTATCAGGAAGATCATATATCAACATTACCGCAGTGTTTATTTGTATGGTGATGATATCTAACCCCAGGTCTCTGTCACTTCTTTCAATGTCTTGTACTTCACACTGCTAGTTCTGATGGAACTGCAATGTGTCTCAGTTGTGCTCTGGGAAGATTGAAGTCACTGAATTTGATGTGCTTCCTACCTTGTCTCAAATTTAATTTTCTCACCCATAATCTCGTTATCTCTGCAGCAACCATTCACAGCACTTGTGTCTAAATTAATTGAACAGTGGTCTTGATTGCATGATCTATCACAGTGAGCATTGTCACCTCCCGAAGTTTCACCCAGCTTGACGTGGAAGTTTTCCACAATGGATATCTCATCTTTGGACTTGATATTGCTGGTGCTCTCCTGGATTGCCTCCATTTGGGATTACCACAAACCTTAAGCCAGCAGGCAAAGCAGCTGACAATTTAGTGAATACAGACAAAAACTTCCCTGATTTTTGTCTTTCATCTTGGCTAAATTAGCTGATCCTATCAGTGACATGAGGTTTTCTCCTGGCATCAAGTATAACAGGTTTTTTTTTGTTAATCATTATTCAGTGACTAACATTGGAATCTGTAGATGTTGCATGAGGGGGTGGGTGGGGGGGATAAGTTCCTTTCACCTGAACAGCCAAAAAGAATGGTAGATAAGCAGCAGAATGCAATGGAGCATAATTCCCAGTATAGAGAGTCCCTCCTGCCTTTCAAAGAGCTCATTGCTGAACTCTCTCTGTACTTAGAATAGAAGGATGCCCCTTTAGAACAGAAATGGTGGGGAATTTCTTTAGCCAGGAGGCAGTGTTGAAACTGTGGAATTTATTGCCGCAGGTGGCAATGGAGGTTGAATTATTAGGTATTTTTAAAGTGGCTGATAGATTCTTGATTATTAAGGACATCAAAGTGCGAAGGCAGGAGAATGGGTTGAGGGGAAAATAAATCAGCCATGATCAAATGGCAGAGCAGATTCAATAGGCCAAAGAGCCTACTTCTGCTCCTATGTCTTGTGATCTGTACTTTTTCCCTTACTTTTTAATGGCTTTGTGCAACTTTAGCATCAATAAACATTCAGAGAAGGAAATTCCAACTTTCTATTATCATAAGAACATAAGAAATAGGAGCAGGAGTAGGCTATTCGGCCCATTGAGCCTGCCCCACCATTCAATAAGATCATGGCTGATCTGTCTGTAAACTCAGCTCCATCTACCTGCCTTTTCCCCATAACCCTTAATTCCCTTACTATGTAAAAATCTATCAAATTGTATCTTAAATATATTTCGTGAAGAAGCCTCAACTGCTTCCCTGGGCAGAGAATTCCACAGATCCACCACTCTCTGGGAAAAACAGTTTCTCATCTCTGTCCTAAATCTTCTCCCCTGAACCTTGAGACAATCTCCCCTAGTTCTCGTCTCACCCACCAATGGAAACAACTTTCTTCTATCTTATCTATCCCTTTCAAAATTTTCTATGTTTCTATAAGATCCCCTCTCATTCTTCTGAATTCCAGAGAGTATAGTCCCAGGCGACTCAATCTCTCCTCCTAGGTTAACCCCTTCATCTCTGGAAACAACCTGGTGAACCTCCTCTGCACTGCCTCCAAAGCCAGTATATCCTTCCTCAAGTACGAAGACCAGAACTGCACACAGTACTCCAGGTGTGGCCTCACCAGTACCCCGTATAGTTGCAGCATGACCTCCCTGCTCTTGAATTCAATCCCTCTAGCAATGAAGGCCAACATTCTGTTTGCCTTCTTGATAACCTGTTGTACCTGCAAGCCAAATTTTTGCGATTCATGAACAAGCACTCCCAAGTCCCTCTGTACAATAGCATGCTGCAATCTTTCACCATTTAAATAACCATCTTCTCTTCTATTATTCCTTCCAAAGTGGATGATTTTGCATTTACCAACATTGTATTCCATCTGCCAGACCTTGTTCCACTCGCTTTACCTATCTATGTCCCTCTGCAGACTCTCCACATCCCCTGTACAATTTGCTTTTCTATTCAGTTTAATGTCATCAGCAAATTTTGCTGCGCTACACTCAGTCCCCTCTTCCAAATCATCAATGTAAATGGTAAACAGCTGCGGGCCCAGCACCAACCCCTGTGGCACCCCACTCACCACCAACTGCCAACTGGAGAAACACCCATTTATACCAACTCTCTGCCTTCTATCGGTTAACCAGTCCACTATTCATGCCAGGTACATGGAGTCCTCCGACTCCATGTATCTGTATCTTACTTATAAGTCTTTTGTGCGGCACCATATCGAACGCCTTCTAGAAATCCAAGTATACGACATCCATATGCTCCCCTCTATTCACTACACTCATTATGTCCTTAAAGAACTCCAGTAAGTTTGTCAAACAGGACCTGCCTTTTCTGAATCTATGCTGCGTCTGTCTAATGGAACTCCTCCTTTCTAAATGTTTTGCTATTGCTTATTTAATGACAGCTTCAAGCATTTTCCTGACTGTAGATGTTAAGCTAATTGGACTATAGTTGCCCATCTTTTGCCTACATCCTTTTTTAAAAAGTGGTGTGACATTTGCTGTCTTCCAATCTGCTGGGACCTGCCCACAGTCTAGAGAATTTTGGTAAATGATTACCAACACGTTTTACTCTAACCTCTGCCAACTCCCTCAGCACCTTTCAATTCCAAAATGCCTGACTCTATTCTGTAGACTATCCTTGGCTCCAGCCTCAATAGTAAGCTTCTCTCTGTGCTATTGGTTCCCCATTAAAAAAAAATCAGTTAGTTTCACAATTAACTTCCTGGGAATATATACTCCATCTCTGTAATTCCTTTGGTGGCCTTGTGCAACAAGCTCCCCACTTAAATATGCTATAAAGTATGTCCACTCATTGTAAATTGGTTTATTATTGTCACATGTTCTGAGGTACAATGGATTAACAAGTTTTCTTGCCATCCATAAGATTGTTTCAGTACAACAGTGCATTAAGCAATAACAGAATGCAGAATAGAGTCGCAGTTACAAAGAAAGTGCAAGCAGAGAATAAGGTGCAGCACCATACCGAGATAGACTGAGGTCGATAGTTCATCTTATTGTGTAGGGAAACATTTAATAGATTTATAATAGCAGCTTAGAAGCTGACCTTGAGCCTAATGATGCTGCATGCTCTCAGGCTTCTTATTGTATCTCCTTCCTGATGGGAGGATGGAGGAGCGACTGACGGGGGTGAAACGGGTTTTGATTATGTTGTTTGCTTTACTGAGGCAGCAAAGAAAGTATGAACAGAATCCATGCAGAGGAAGTTGGTTTTGTGCAGAGCTGCGTCCACACTTCCAGTTTCTTGCAATCGTGGCCAGAGTAGTTGTCATACCAAAATGCAATGCACCTGCATGAGATGCTCTCTATGGTGCATCGATTAAAATTGGTGAGGCTAAAGGAGAGATGTCACATTTTTTTAGCCTCCTGAGGAAGTAAAGACACCGGTGAACTTTCCAAGCCATGATATCTATGCTTCTGGACCAGGAAATGCCAACAGTTACTGTAGTAGAATCTGGCCACCGAATCATGACTGTGTAGGGAGTAGAGTATGGAGATGGGTCTACATCCTTGCAGGGCATCAGTGTTGAAAAAAATCAATGGCAGAGGTATTGCTGTCTATCTTTACTGATCACAATCTGTTCATCATGAAGTCAAAGATCAGCTTGTAGAGTGAGTGGCTGAGTCACAGGTTGAGGAGTATTGAGATGAGCTAGTTTGGAATTATAGCATTGAAAGTGGAGTTGTAGTCAATAAACGATAGTCTATTGTAGGGTTCCTCCTCTTGCTAATTCTCCCAAAGTTAAAAAAAAATTCCTCACCTAGTAGGACTAAACTCCACTGACCAAATGATCCTTATCATACAGTGGTCTAAAATGCTTCTTCTTACAAATCTACTAATATCCTTGCTTTTAAACTGACTCATTCTACCTCTGACATTGACATCCAAGTTATCAGTAAATGTCCTTCCTAACAACAAAAGTTATTAGCTTTTTGCTCTTGTTACCAGGTCAGTTGCTCCTATACCAACTAAATTGATTCATCCACATGATATTGATGGACTCCTTCAATGGGAGGGAAAATGTGAATCTCTATTCTGTCTGAGGAAGTGCAGTGAATTGTAGAATTGGCTCCAGTTAGGATCACTATTGAATGCACATACTACTTCCTAACAATACCCATCAGTCATAACTTGTACCTAGATTTTCATATGATACCCTGCACCTCGTCACATAATCTCAGAAACTAGGTATCTCTCACTGACAGCAATTCAACTGTTATTGTAAATTGATCATTAAGACTCCAAGAATCATTTATAAAATCTACCTTGTACTTCCTTTGAGGCCAAACTGTATTTCTTACAATGAACCCAGAATTGCTCACGGGACTGTGTGATGTATTGGCACATTCAAAAATGAGGGGAGTAGAAAAGAGCTTTTTATCTTATCCATGGACGTACAGAATTGGAAGGAAATCTTTTATATATTTTGAAATGTTGTCGGACAATGAAATAAACTGTTGAGTTGCCCCACCCCTTCTCACTTTTCTAAAAGCTGCTGCTGTTTGCATCACAGGAATTAAGAGAGAAAGGAAATGGGAAGTAAGAAAGAAAAAAATGTGCTTAAGTTTTATCATGTGATGGTGGCAAATATTGCCCAATCTTTTGGTATTTAAGTATAATGCAAAGCAAGCTATTGTTTTACAAAGCTCTGCAGTTGTTTTTATTGCTCCATTAATGTACAGCCAGCTAGCATTGAGGGCACTATAAATAGGCAGTTGTCATCCTCTGCAAAGTAACTGGAATAATTGCTGTGTCAAAAATCTGCTTCACGGATTGATTGCTTTGGTTACCCAGCTAATCATGTGTTTGTCATTATCTCAGTCAGGTAAATATAGACGGATTGCATCATTATCTGAACTGAGACGTGACTCTGGTAATGTTTTTGCAATCCAAACATTATTGAAGCTTGCTGAGCTGATAATAAGAATCTTGAGAAATGTTCACAGGTGGTGTGGGAGCAGTTGCATGAAGGCTTTTCTCTGTAACAGGTATTCTCTAGATCCTGCAGACCTTAAGTCTGCTTACTTTATCTGCCAATGTCCTTCAGAGCTGCAAATACTTGCATCAATGAATTGAATTTTAAGGTAAACAAAGGACTCAGAGTAGTCTTCTGGGTCCAGATGTGACAAAATTAACATCAAATCACATGTGGACAGTAGTCAGGATTGTAGGTTTTGAAGAGAAGTGGAAAGATATTCAGATTTAGGGAGGAAATTCCAGAACTTGTGCCTAGGTGAATGGCCATCAAAGGCAACATGAAGGATTTGCACTTGCATCAGGTGCAGATTTGAAGAATAGAGCTATTGTAGATTGGTTGAGCTTGGAGAAGTACATAGGAGCAAGGTTATGAAATTTTCATGTAAGCATTCAAGATTTTGAACAATTTTTATTGTTAGAATTTCACTTGAAACATCACTTTTGTTGAAGTACACAAAATGCTGGAGGAACTCAGCAAGTCAGGCAGGCATCTTGATAAAATGTAGATTTAATATGAATTTACAAGCTATACTGATACAGGCTTTAACTCATCTGTGGTTGATTCGGTTTTGTGTCCTACAAGTACATGAAACTCATTATGTTAAGTTACGATTAAATGGCTTAGCTGTGCAGCTTAGTGACTACAAGAAAATGTTACGTCCATGCATTTTTATTTTAGATTATTCAGCTTTGCACCTCAGTGTAATATAACATGGTATTAAAATGTACTGCTGATCTCCTGATTTCTCTGCCCCTTCATAGTTTTTAACATTGTCTTGGGGATTTTTTATTTTACTCTTCACAGAAGATGAAGCAAATACAGAACTGGAAGAGGAGGCCATTCACTCCTCTGAACTGTTACATCAGAGCTAACCTGTTAATTCTGTTTGCTAACTATTGAACAATATCCCTTGGACTTTGCTTAATTCTTTTGTTCTTCCCTAATGCTAAAAATGCCAATTGAACAAACATCCTGATCTTTTTGAGAAGATAGTTACAAAAGTTTGGGCACCCTGGTCAAAATTTGTTACTGTGAATAGCTAAGCAAGTAAAAGATGACCTGATTTCCAAAAGGCATAATGTTAAAGATGACACATTTCTTTAATATTTTAAGCAAGATTACCTTTTTATTTCCATCTTTTACAGTTTCAGAATAACAAAAAAAGCAAAAGTTTGGGCACCCTGCATGGTCAGTACTTAATAATACCTGCTTTGGCAAGTATCACAGCTTGCAAATGGTTTTTATAGCCAGCTAAGAGTCTTCCAATTCTTGTTTGGGGGATTTTTACCCATTCTTTCTTGCAAAAGGCTTCTAGTGCTGTGAGATTCTTGGGCCGTCTTGCATGCACTGCTTTCTGAGTTCCATCCACAGATTTTCGACAATGTTAGGTCGGGGGACTGTGAGGCCATGGCAAAACCTTCTGCTTCTTGAGGTAGTCCATTGTGGATTTTAAGGTGTGTTTAGGATCATTATCCTGTTGTAAAAGCCATCCCCTTTTCATTGCCAGCGTGTTTTTTTTTACTGACGGTGTGATGTTTTCTTCCAGAATATGCTGGTATTTAATTGAATTCATTCTTCCCTCTACCAGTGAAGTGTTTCCTGTGCCATTGGCTGCAACATAAACCCAAAGCATGATTGATCCACCCCTGTGCTTAACAGTTGGAGAGGTGTTCTTTTCATGAAATTCTGCACCCTTTTTTCTCCAAACATATCTTTGCTCATTGCAGCCAAGAAGTTCTATTTTAACTTCATCACTTCACAGGACTTGTTTCCAAAATGCATTGGGCTTGTTTAGATGTTCCTTTGCAAACTTCTGATGCTGAATTTTGGCCACAATGAGCAAAGGTATGTTTGGAGAAAAAAGGGTGCAGAATTTCACGAAAAGAACACTTCTCCAGCTGTTAAGCATGGAGGTGAATTGATCACGCTTTGGGTTTGTGTTGCATCCAGCCGCATGAGGAACATTTCACTGGTAGATGGAAGAATGAATTCAATTAAATACCAGCAAATTCTGGAAGGAAACATCACACTGTCTGTGAAAAAGCAAAAAAAAGCTGGCAATGAAAAGAGGATGGCTTCTACAACAGGATAATGATCCTAAACACACCTCAAAATCCACAATGGACTACCTCAAAAGGCGCAAGCTGAATGTTTTGCCATGGCCTCACAGTCCCCCGACCTAAACATCGTCGAAAATCTGTGGATGGAACTCAGAAAGCAGTGCATGCAAGACGGCCCAGGAATCTCACAACACTAAAAGCCTTTTGCAAGTAAGAATGGGTGAAAATCCCCCAAACAAGAATTGAAAGACTCTTAGCTGGCTATAAAAACCATTTGCAAGCTGTGATACTTGCCAAAGCAGGTATTATTAAGTACTGACCATGCAGGGTGCCCAAACTTTTGCTTTTTTTGTTATTCTGAAACTGTAAAAGATGGAAATAAAAAGGTAATCTTGCTTAAAATATTAAAGAAATGTGTCATCTTTAACTTTATGCCTTTTGGAAATCAGGTCATCTTTTACTTGCTTAGTTATTCACAGTAACAGAAATTTTGACCAGGGTGCCCAGACTTTTGCATGCCACTGTATGGGGCAGCATGGTAGCATAGCGGTTAGCGCCATCGTTTTATGGTGCCGGCACTCACTGATCGGCGTTTGACTCCCGCTGCTATCTGTACAGCCTTTGAAAGTTTGCTCTGTAACCATGGATCTCGGGTTTCCATCAGTTGTTCAAGCATTTTCTAATTTGGCTTCAAAATGATTTGGCTCACTTTTCAGGTCGTGGGTATATTGCCTTTTAAGCTCAAGAAAATAAAAACCTCTTTCATTATTTTTTAAATTCCTTCTCAGTATGTGAGAGGGGTTGACATTTTATTGTTCATCAAAGGCCTTGTAAGTGCAGAAGTAAGCTGTTTGTCACTTTGAGCCAGGTCCATCATTCAGTGATACATGAAAAAACCATGATACAATGCAAGTTTCACAGTTTCCTCCTTTACCCTGACTCCTTTGTTATTTTGGCGAGACTCAGTGTCTTCATCCAAATCAGAAGCCGTGGTTCCAACATAGAGCCCTATAACATCCCAATTGTTACACATCAATTCAAAAATGACTTGCTAATCTCGACTTTATTATTGAATGCTTTCTGAAAATCTACATACAATGTTGTACAGTTTCTAGTTTCCCTTTATCCAATTGTTTGTTATGTCTCTAACAAATTTGTTAGACACAAGTTCCCTTTCATGAAGCTTCACTTGATTGTGTTATTGTTTTCTAAGAGCTCTGTTAGAACCTTTGGATCACAATAATTGATTCCAGAATTTCCCAATAGCAGCTGGCCTGCAATTTCTTAGTTTTCCCTCGCCACCCCATTTCTTGTACATTGGTGCTTTCCATTCTCTGAGTGCCTTCTAGGATCTAGGAAATTCTCAAACATTGTGTCTACTATCACTTATATGGTATAAGACCATACAACATGGACTATCAGGTTTGAGAGCTGTGTCATATTTTGGCCTGAATGGTTTCCCTAGTATTTTTAGGGATAGAGATCATTTTAAATTCATCCATCCCTGCAATACTTTCATCTATTATCATTGTGAGATTCTTAATGTCTTCTCCCAAGAAGATTGATCCAATATAATTATTTTGCATGCCTGTAATTATTCAGTTTCACATTACCAATCAAGAGGACCAGTGTTTTCTGTCCTGTCTCTTCCTTTTTGCAATGAAGTTATATTGGTTTTCATATTTCTTTGTTGACCTTCATGCTCTCACTCCATCCTTTTAATTTGTAGTTATGCTCAGCTAGCTTCTAAGAGTTTCCCAATCCTTGGACCTAGCACCACTCTTTGTAACTTTGTGTTCAGTTTCTTTTAGCTTGGTGCCACCATAACTTCTTCAGCTGGCCACAAATGATAATCCTTTTCTATAGCTTTTAATTCTTACTGACATAAATAGATACTTTATTGGTGTCAAAGGAAATTACAATGTCACAGTAGCATTGCACGTGCACAGATCTGCAAGTATGCAAATATTAGAAGAGAAATAAGAAAGAACAAAAAGTAAGTTACCTCGAACAGCCTAACTGGAGGAGGTCATCTTCTTCCCCGCTGATAGGTTGACTCATTATTGAGCCTAATGGCCGAAGGTAAGAGTGACCCCATATAGCACTCTTTGAAGCAGTGGAGTTGTCTTAGTCTATCACTAAAAGTGCTCCTGTCTTCAGCCAAGGTGGCATGCAGAAGGTGAGAAACATTGTCCAGAATTGCCAGGATTTTCCAGAGGGTCATTTGTTCCACCACAGCCTCCAGTGTCTCCTGTTTGACTCCTAGAACAGAGCCAGCCTTTCTAATCAGTTAATTGAGTCTGTTGGCATCACCTGTGTTGATACCACTGGCCCAGCACACCTCTGCATAGAAGAATGTTCTGACGACAACAGATTGTTAAAACATGTGAAGGAGAGGCCTGCATACTCTAAAGGATCTCAGTCTCCTCAGGAAGTAGAGGCGACTCTGACCCAAGTTGTACACAGCCTCTGCGTTGGTGCTCCTCTCAAGTCTGTCATCCAGATATGCCCCCAGGTACTTGTAGGACCTCACCACATCCACGTCCTTACCATCAATAGTAACAGGGAGCAGTATAGGCTTAGTCTTCCTAAAGTCCATCACCATCTCCTCTGTCTTACTGATGTTAAGCTGCAGATGATTCAGCTTGCACCATTTGACATGAAGTATATTTCCTTAAATATCTGTGACTGATCTGCCATCCAACCGTTTAATTCTATTTTCCCAGTTACTTCAGCAAACTGTCCTTCACTTAAGTTTAGTACACTAGCTCGGATGTAAATATTTGACCTCCTGGGCAGCTGAACTTTATCTCTGTTCTGTTGTGGAACATGGAAGTGGATGGGTTAACATAGAAACATAGAAACATAGAAAATAGGTGCAGCAGTAGGCCATTCTGCCCTTCGAGCCTGCACCGCCATTCAGTATGATCATGGCTGATCATCCAACTCAGAACCCTGTACCTGCTTTCTCTCAATACCCCCTGATCCCTTTAGCCATAAGGGCCATATCTAACTTCCTCTCCCTTTAGCCATAAGGGCCATATCTAGGCCAGGTTTGTATTTATATGAAAGGTTTTACATTTTATCCGACTCCCACATTCCCCAGATTGTTTACTGGAAGCTACTGAATAACTAGTTTAGCTATCTAACAATCAGAATATTGTCCATATCTGCATAACAACTAAAGATTGAAAATTAGCTTTATTTGTCACGTGTACATCAAAACATCATGCCCACTACGGTGCTGACCCACAGCCTCTAGTTCCAGTCACGCCCAACCTCGGTGGACAAAGCCTAACTTGCATGTACAGTATCTATACCCCATGTTGCTGCTGGAAGCATGATGACAAGTGGCATATGCTGTGAAATTTGTTGTTTTGTGGCTGCAGTGCAGTGCGATACATAAACTAAATTGTAATAAATAGTGCAGAAAGAAAGCAAAAACAATAGTGTTTATGGATTGGTTCACTGTCCATTCAGAAGCCTGATGACAGACAAATTGGCGCTTTGAATTAATCACTGTTCTGCACATATCCTGCATTTCATTACCTGTATAAACTACATATGGTTGAGTATGTGATTGAGGTCTGAAAATCCAATGCTTCAGGTCTGGGTATTCATCAAGTGCTCCTTCACATTGGAAGGACTACTGAACATTCAACAGACCCACAACACGTGCAAACTGTACCTGTGATACATCTGGTTGTTCACAAGAGGATGAGGGGCAGAAGGGAAGGAGGAAAGGAATTCATGCCCAGCCTAGTCCTTGAGAATTTCTGAAAACCAGAGAATTACATTACTCTGAGCGTAGTATTCAGAGTGCCTGCCATAAAGCTAACAGATGCCAGGAAAGCAGCAGCAAAAACACAAAGCTGGCTTTATCGACTAGCGACAGCATTCCTTCCAAAGAGAACACAATCCCATTATTGTGAAAATCTATTTCATCATTAAATATCACACACAAAACGTTAGAGGAACTCAGCAGGTCAGGTGGTATCTATAGAAAGGAATAAAGAGTTAACATTTTGTACTGACACCCTTCATCAGGACTGAAAAGTGGAGTCTCTATTCTTTTCCATAGATGCTACCTGAGCTGCTGAGTTCCTCCAGCATTTTGTATGTCTAGCTTCTACAGAAGTTAAACAAGAAATTCTGCAGATGCTGGAAATCCAGAGTAACTGCTGAGCTCCTCCAGCATTTTGTGTATATACCTTCAGAACCTCTTGTGTTCATTATTACAAAGTTGCTGGGCCAATACATAGCATCTAATTCTCATCAGGAGGGTGTGTAGTGTGGATGGGCCCTAGGGAGAGGAAAGCAGGAGAGCCTGGAACCAAGAATCAGACAACAATCTTTGGATATTGAAGTTGTGCCAGACAACTGAAGGACGTTCATTATGCCATAAACTAGCTAATTATAAGCAATGAACCTAACACAAGAAAATGGGATCAAGTCTAGGCCATCTAGTTCCTCAATCTTGCCTTGCATTCAGTAAGAGTAAGACTGATCTACTCCAAGCTTCCTACCTCCTGTTCCTCAACTCCAGAACCGTGGATTCTTTGACTAGTCAACCTCAACTTGAAATATTTCCAATGATCCAGCTTCCACAACACTGCTGGAGGATTGCAGAGATTCACAACCCTGCATACTTAGTTTTTAAACTAAGTATCAGAGGCAGACAAACTAGAGAACGCACTTCTAGAGTGATGAGGAAAAGACTTTCAGGATATATATGAGGAGGATCTTCTACCTACTTCACCCAGAGGGAATTTAAGTGCTATCTAGATGAGCATTTGACTGCCTGGGCGTGGAGTATACCGCAGTTGTTACTGACTTCATTAAAACCTGTGTGGATGAGTGTGTGCCCATGAAAACTTGTTATACGTTCCCAGACCATGGAGGTTCATCATCTTCTGAGGACTAGATTTGTGGCATTTAAGTCTGGTGACTCAGGTCTGTACAAGCAAACTGGGTATGACTTGTGTAGGGCTATTTCAAGAGCTAAGGAACAACTCCGAGCAAGGTTGGAGGCGACATTGGATGCACGTTAACTCTGGCAAGGTTTGCAGGACATTGTTTCCTACAAAGTGAAACCCAGTAGCATGAATGGCAGCAATGCTTCAGTAGCAGAGGAGCCCAACACTTCCTCTGCCTGTTTTGAAAGGGAGAATATAACTACAGCTGTGGTCCTGCTGCACCCAGTGACCCTGTGATCTCTGTCTCAGGTGAACCCCCGCAAGGCAGCAGGCCCTGATGGAGTACCTGGTAAGGCTCAGAAAATTTATGCCAACCAACTGGCAGCCATATTCAAGGACGCTTTCAACCTCTCACTGCTACCGTTGAGAGTTCCCACCCCCTTCAAAAGGGCAACAATTATACCAGTGCCCAAGAAGAGCGGTGTGAGCTGTCTTAATGACGATTTGTCCAGTAACACGTCTACAGTGATGAAATGCTTTGAGAGGTTGGTTATGACTAGACTGAAATTCTGCCTCAGCAAGGACCTGGACCCACTGTAATTTGCCTATTGCCACAATAGGTATACAACAGACTCAATCTTATTGGCTTCTCACATGGCCTTCGATCACCTGGACAATATAAACACCTATTTCAGGATGCTGTTCGTTGACTGTAGTTCAGCATTTTACACCATCATTCCCACAGTCTTGATTGACAAGCTCCAGATCTTGGACCTCTGTACCACCCTCTGCAATTGGATCCTTAACT
Source organism: Hypanus sabinus (assembly GCF_030144855.1). Taxonomy (NCBI): domain Eukaryota; kingdom Metazoa; phylum Chordata; class Chondrichthyes; order Myliobatiformes; family Dasyatidae; genus Hypanus; species Hypanus sabinus. The sequence goes on along the minus strand of NC_082711.1, from coordinate 58,325,195 downwards.
TCCTAACCGGATGACCACTATCTGTGCGGATTGGTAATATCTCCTCTTCGCTGATGATCAACACTGGTGCACCTCAGGGATGTGTGCTTATTCCACTGCTCTACAACCTGGCACTCAACGTCAGTAAGACCAAAGAGCTGATTGTGGACTTCAGGAAGGGTAAGACCAAGGAACATGTACAAAACCCCATTGAGGGATCAGAAGTGGAGAGAGTGAACAATTTCAAGTTCCTGGGTGTCAAGATCTCTGAGGATCTAACCTGGACCCAACATAACAATGCAGCTATAAAGAAGGCAAAACACGCTGTGTTTCATGAGGAGTTTGAGGAGATTTGGTTTGTCACTTAAAACACTCAAACTTCTGCAGATATGCCAGGGAGAAAAATTCTGACAAGCTGCATCACCGTCTGATACGGGGGGTGGGGGGGGGGGCTACTACACAGGATTGAAAAAAGCTACAGGAAGTTGTAAAATTAGTCAGCTCCATCTTGGCTACTGGTCTCTGTGGTATCCAAGACGTCTTCAAGGAGCAGTGTCTCAGAAAGGTGGCATCCATTATTAAGGACCCCCGTCACCCAGAACATGTCCTCTTCTCACTGTTACCATCAGGAAGGAGGTACAGAAGCCTGAAGGCACACCCTCAGCGATTCAGGAACAGCTTCTTCCCCACCGCCATCCGATTCCTAAATGGACATTGAACCCATGAACACTATCTTACTTTTTTTTGTTTTTTTGTTATTTCTGTTTTTGCACAATTTTAATTTAACTATTTAATATGCATGTATTTACTGTAGTTGTTTTACATAGTTATTTTTTCTCTATATTTATCATGTATTGTACTGCTGTCACTAAGTTAACAAATTGTACGGCAAATGCTGGTGATATTAAACCTGATTCTGATTTTGGAAGGATATGCACCAAGTATTGGTAAGTTGGCAGGATGCCCACTGGTTGCTGTGAATGAGTTGGATCAAGTGGCCTATTCCCCTGCTGTATGATTTGATGAATCTTAAATGAAGTGCGTAAAATTATGAATGGTGTAGATGGAGTCAAGAAGATGCACCTACTGCGGAGAAATCAAAAAAACAGAAGGCATAGATTTAAAATAACTGACATTTATAACAATGCTTTGAATTAACAATAAAGCAAGTGGCAGAGAAGCAATAGATGATGCAGATTTGGAATTTCATAAAGTGGCAAGGTGACAACAAAAATTAAAATGTGAATTAAGAACTTGAGGTGGTGGTGGAAGTAATGGTGGTAATAATGGTGGTGGCAGATTGGCTGGCGTTGTATTGGGATAAGAGGCCTTTTTCAAGTTAGCAGCCAATGGAGTACTACGAGAAACAGCACTGGCTGTTTTCAATATATATTAATAATTCAGTGGTAGGAAGTGACTGGACCTCAGCCAGTTTTTCAGATGCCATTCTGTAATGTAGGGGAGTAAGCAAACTGAGCAGGATGTCAATTGTTTACAACAACTTTGGTGGGCAAGAAGTTGGCGTAATGAAATGTAATGTGGGGAAATGTTAAGTTGTTCATTTTAGAAGACCTGATGATAAATAAATTATTTGAACAGAAAGCTTCAGTGCAAGGGTTTGTTATTGTCTTCATTCATTAAACACATTGCTAGTATACAGGTGCAGCCAGTACTGTCTTTTTTTTGGGGGGGTTATTAGCGTTACAAATGTGCCACAACTCTGAGGGACCGAAGGGTACAAAGTAGCCTCCTCCTTTTTGAGAATCGCACGATCACTATTAAGTCAGTTCAGGAGACCCAGGAAATGAGAGAAAGACATGCAGAATCCACAGAGGTTGGAATGTGTCCTGGCCTCCGAAAGGCGGAACCATTGATAACGGCTATTGTCTCTTGGAGACGGAATTGTGTATTGGATACGGTACGATTCATCGAAGCCCCCAGGCAATAAACCGAGGGGGGTTGGTGGAGAGATTGCATCATCCCAACCTGATTGACATCTGAGACCCTGTGAGTCAGGATAAAAGAGGGTCTGGGGAACAGCCCTTCAAACGCATCAGAAGAAACACTAGAACTCCTGTAACAGCGTAATAGCGAAAGCCGGTGGAAACAGTCCACGTGCGTCCTTTTCCATTTGCCTCTGAATTGGTGGGTCTTGCCACGGAAGAACGGTTTTAGCTAACAACAAAGGAGAAATCAGCCCCCACCGACTCTCGAAGGATTGACATCATAAAAGGAATGGGCAAGTTAAACCTCCGTCTTTCTCTTGACTCCAACCAAAGACTGCAGCCTACAGCTTGAATGAACTAACATGACTTTTATATTTCCATCGGACAATACATTATCCCCTAGACAACGATAGAGCTATTTCTTATTGATTATTATTATACCCGTGCTTTTAGATTTAGTATTGACGACGTATATTATCTGTATGTTTGCATTGATATTGTTTTTGTGTATTTTATCAATAAATACTGTTAAAAATAGTACCATCAGACTTCAATGGACCTCTCTATCTTTGCTGGTAAGTGACCCAGTTACAGGGTATGTAACATTAGGCACTAGACACGGGCCAATAAAAAGACATTAGGTTTTAAATGGAGCAGCCACTGTGGGAGTGGACCAGAGATAGACTGGAGTGCTTGAAGCTTTAGCTGAAGAAGCTTCAGTGAACAGAGGCTAAAGTAAGTTTATTTCTCTCTTATTGCACAATTGGAGCAATTGGTATACCAGGCAGAAAGGTGGAATGCTCCTCTCGCAGAGAGAGACCTCCCATATCCCTGACACCTCTCCTGCAAGAATTACATCCAGCTGCAGGTTACAAGCCGTGTTTGGGAATTGGAGCTGCAACTCGATGACTTTCCGCCCATTCAATGGATGTGTTAACACATGCTAGTGAGGCTAGAAACAGGAAAAGTAACATGCGGCTAAGGAGCTGGCACAGGAGGGAGGATGTAAGATTTTGGGATCATTGGGCTCTTTTCCAGGGAAGGTGGAGCCGGTGTAGGTAGATCCACCTACACAAACAGTTTGCATCTGAACTGAAGAGGGACCAATGTCCCTGCGAGAAAGCTTGCCTGTTCTGCTCCAGGGTTTTAAAATGGATTTGCATGTAGGTGAGAATCAAAGTGCCAGGGCTGCTAGTGGAGTGGTTGTGGAAAAAGATGATGTTAAGCCTACATAGAAAGACAGGAACCAAATGGTTGAGCATGGTAGAAACAATATTTTGATTTGTGTCTATTTTAATGCAAGAAATTTTGCATGTATTGCAGATAAACTGAGAGCATAGGTCAGCACTTGGAATTATGATATTGTAGCCATTTGTGATACTTGGTTGCAGGAGGGGCAGGACTGGCAACATAATGATCCAGGGTTCCATTGTTTAGACATGATAGAGTGGTAGGTATTAAAATGGGGAGGGTTGGCATTACTACTAGTCAGTCAAAATGTCATAGCAGTGCTCAGATAGAACATACCAGGGAGACCCTCTACTGGGGCTATATGAGTAGAACAGGAATAAGGAGAGGATGACCACTTTAATAGGATTACATTACAGATCACCCAATAGGCAGTGGAATTTAGAGGAGCAAACTTTGTAAAGAGTAGGCAGCTACGAGAAACAAGCTTGTGATAGTAGGTGATTTTAACTTTTCATAACAAAGTTCAAAGTACCTTGAGATTCTTCTCTTTACAGGCAGCCACAAAATAAGGAACCCAGTAGATCTCATTTTAAAAGAGAAGACTCAAACACCCAAAGAGCAGAAAAAAACAAATTGTGCAAACAATGAAAAGTAAGCAAATACTGAAATTCATGGAAGTGAGTTTGTAGCCACGAAGCCAGTCATCGCTGCAGCCAATCCAGGAGGCCCTTTGTTGCAGGCCGCAGTCTTGGTTCAGTGAACCTCTGAACAGCGAGCTGAACACCAGCCCACTCCTTGCCTCCAGTCCTGACATCCTGACCAATTCTATCTGGCCCAGCGCTTAAAGAAGCCAAGCAGCGGACCTGGGCCCTGCTGGTTCGATACGCTCTTGGGCCTGGGACCCATTGCCCTGATTCTGCCCGTACCCAAACCTTTCCAATTCAGTCCCGTGCTTAAATTGGTCAAACATCAACTTGTTCCTCACTTTTGGACCCGGGTCCTGCTGTCTCGATTTGGCCCATACACACAACACCGTAACCATTCTACGTCTTCAAGATTTCAATACCCACCACAAATATCCCAGGTCATACATTTCAAAAGCTCGACTCTGAAAGGGAAGTTAATGGCTATTGATTGCAGTGATCATTTTTGTGGAAAAGGGCAATTAATAATTTAATTAGTTGTTTTTGCTGCCCGCAAGACTGGGACTCCCGTTCTGTACAAGGACTAGATGGGATAGAGTTTGTCAAATGTGCTCAGGAAAGTTTCTATAATCCCAAGTAGGGTACGATGTTAGACCTCCTATTAGGAAATGAACATAGCAGGTGAGAAATGTGTGTAGAGGAAAACTTTGGATCTAATAATCATAATGCCATTAGTTTCAAAATGATTATGGAAAAGGATAGGACTGGTCCTCCAATTTGAAATTCTAAATTAGAGAAAGGCTGTGTTGATAGTATCAGAAAATAATTGACAGATGTGTATTGGGATACAACGAGAACATCTACAGATACTGGAAATCCGAGTGACACATGAAAGATGCTGGGGCAACTCAGCAGGCCAAGGAACACCTAGGGAAAAGAGTACAGTCGATGTTTTGGGCCAAGACCCTTTAGAAAGACAGCTCTGGCAGACAACGTTAAGGAGAATTCCAAGGGCTTCTATAGATGTTTGAAGAGCAAAAGGATAGCAGGAGACAACATTGGTCCACTTCAAGGTCTTCTAAGCATGGAGCTGGAAGAAGTGGGGGTGATGTTGTGTGGATTTTTTTCCTGTTTACTCAGGAGACAGATACAGAGTCTATATACTGAGCCAACACAGCAGTGAGGTCACCGATCATATCCAGTATACTGTCTGCATACTGTCAGTATACAGAGGGATCTAGGAATACAGATCTGTAATTCCCATCACAGGTAGGTAGGGCTGTAAATAGAGCTTTTGGCACATTGGCCTTTATAAATCAAATTAGGATGTTATGTTGCAGTTATGTAAGAACTGTTAGGGTGAAATTTCAGAGTATTGTGTGCAGGAAAGATGTAAATAAGAATGAAAGAACACAGAGAAAATTTACAAGTACGTTACCAGGATCTGAGGTTCTGAGATAGAGAGAAATGTAAAATAGGTTCGGACTTTATTCCCTGGAATGTCGGAAAATGAGGGGAGAGGTAACAAAGTCATACAAAGTTATAAGGAGTATAGATCGTGTAAATGCAAGAAAGGCTTTTTCCACTGGCGATGGGTGAGACTAGAACTAGAGGTCGTATGTTAAGGGTGAAAGTTGAAATGTTTAAGGGGGGCCTGAGAGGGAACCTCTTCACTCAGAGGGTGATGCAAGTGTGGAACGAGCTGCCAGTGGAAGTGGCAGATGCGAGTTCAAATGTAACATTGAAGGGAAGTTTGGATGGGAGGGGTATGGAGGATCATACCCCTCCCAGGTCCAGGTGCAGATCGATAGGTCTAGGCAGAATAATAGTTCTGTACAGGATAACTAATCACATGCAGCTTATACAGGTAATGAAGTGCACTTAACCGTTTTATTTTACTCCCAATTTGTTTCCTTTACTACATTTGAAAAGTGTCTAATTTGAGTCTATGCTTTGTGTCTTTGCAAATTGCTTTTTATTTTAGAATGAGTACAGCTAAGTACTTTCATCACAGAATAACTGAAGTTGTGCCAATTATTAACTTTCTACTGAGCTAGCTATTGCAGTGTCCAGTTCCATTCCCCACTCTATAGCTCACATTTCAGTGCTGTTGACAGTACAGCTGTGAGTAACACTGCCTAGTTAGTAATGATTGAAAGTGAGTAAGCTGGGTATCCAGATTTGTGGTAGCTTTATGTTTACGTTGTCTCTTGAGATCTGGGATGCATATGCCCAGTATTTCTTCATAAAGTGGGAACAGCTGAGAGTGGAATGTCAGCTATGCATCAAAATGTTTTCAGCTGTTCATGCCTTCAGTTGTGACTTCTGAACCTTTCCAAGTGGGAAATGCCTTTTAAAAGCTATTTCTTCTAAGCACACAAGCAAAATGCTAGAATTTGTTCTAAGCACAAGTGTTTTCTGAAAATGTTTCGGCCTGAAACGTCTTCACTACCTCCTCCCATAGATGCTGTCTGGCCTGCTGAGTTCTGCCAGCATTTTGTGTTTTTACATTCTTATCTTCTCCAAAACTCGCAATGGGCAGAAGATACATTAGCCTGAAAGTACACACTACCAGGCTCAAGGGCAGCTTCTGCCTTACTGTTACAAGACCATTAAATAGTATCCTAGTACGATAAAATGTACTCTTTACCTCAGCCTACCTTGTCATGATCTTGCACATTATTGTCTCCCTGCATTGCACTGCAGTTGTTACAATTTCTGCTGCATTGTTATTGTTTTACCTTGTTCTAGCTCAATGCACTGTGTAATGATCTGATCTGTATGAACAGTATGCAAGACAAGGTTTTCACTGTATCTCGGTACATGTGACAATAAAAAACATATTCCAATTCTTTTAGATTTGTAAAAATAATGTTAATATACGTGCAGTAATTTAGATTATATTAGTTATAGCATTATTTGGTTTCAATAAAACTTGACAGAGTGTTCGTAGTTATGCTGCCCCAAGCCTGACTGGTTTTACCCCTTCTGGAAAGGATCTGGACTGAGCACAAATAACAGACCTCAGATAGGACAAAGTACAAACTGCAGGTATTAATTGGTATTGGCTTATCATCATCACGTGCATCAAGATATGGTGAAAAACTTTGCTTGCATGTCATCCAGCAAGATTGTGCCATGCATAAGCATACTGTATTTGGGTAGTAGAAAGGAAGCAATGCAGAATACAAATGCTGAAGCTTCATGTACTGAATGTAAACTAAAGGTTTATGACAAAATAGATTGGAAGGTGAAAAATCATTATTGGCATACAAAAAGGCCATTTAAGTGTCTGATAACATCAGGATAGAAGTTGTGTGCATTTTCACTGGAAAGCTGTTTTATTGTTCAGTAAAAAGTATATTCAGAATTGTAAATTATAATTAACTTCTATCTAATGTTAGGAGTTCTGTGGGATGTTTTCTTTTACAGTACTGTTTCAATAGAAGGTTCATGACAATGTTTTGGCTGTTTAATTTAATTAATTCATTAACTGCTATTAAAAATAATTGATCAATTAATATAATGCTTCCCTAGGTTAATGCTGGAGGACTGGGAACCTAGGAGTATTGTTGCAAACATTTCTTATGATTTGAAGACTCCTTCAATGCATAGGAAATGTTCAGCAACAATAAACCCACATTGCCAGCCCTCCAGCATCAAACTAAGGGTGCTCTGGGTGTTGAAAACTAATCCCCTGGAATCTCATGAGTAAGTGCAGTGAAACACCACGGGATATTTAGAAGTGCTTGTTTCGCTTTACAAGTGATTAATAAAAGAAATACAAATGAAGTGGGTGCAATGCATGTTTAACTAGATATAACAACTAAAAACAAAATCTGTGTTGAAAATTACAGGAGTACAGTCATCCAAAATCAGCAACCTTGCAAAACAATCTCAGCCAGAGAGGGATCTCAACTCAATGTCTTTTCAGGAGAATAATTGCAGTCATCTGGCCTTAAAGATGATTTCTAGCTGTGGTCCAAGTAGTAGTCAATTGGATTTCTAACTAGATGGCTAACATTAGTCTCAAAATTGTATTTGCTGACATGTCTTTCTGAACAAATAAAAAGTCTTAAACAACACAACGTCCACAATTTGTCTGGTAAGCTAACAAAAAGATATCTTTCAAGTACAAGATTGTTTGATGCTGTCTGGACACAAACAATATAATAGAGGCAGAAAATGCTGGAAACACTAAACAAGTCAGGCAGCATCTGTGGAAAGAGTCAGACAAAAAAATGTAGACCTCAAACATTATTTTTTTCTCGTTCTTCAGTTGCTGCTTAATCTGCTGAGTACTTCCAATATTTTCAGTAATTTTAGCATCTACAATTATATCTTAATGTTCATTTAATGAGTATGGAAATGGAATTTCTATATAATGACTGCAAAAAAAAATCAGTATTAACAGTGCATTCACATCTTAAGTAGGAGGTGGTGGAAGTTACGGAGGATTATGCATTGGATTTGTAGGCTGGTAGGGTGATAGGTGAGGACCAGGGGGACTCTATCCCTGGTGGGCTGGCGAGGGGATGGGGTGAGGGTAGAGGTGCATGAAATACGGGAGACGCGATGGAGGGCAGAGTTGATAGGGGATCTCCCTGTGGCCACACACTTCAATTCCACAGACCACTCCCACTCCGACATGTCTGTCCATGGCCTCCTCTACCGTCAAGATGAGGCCACACGCAGGTCAATGGAGCAATACCTTTTCTCCGGCCTAGGTAGCCTCCTTCCTGCCGGCATGAACATCCAACTCACTGACCTCCGTTGATACCCCTGCCCCGCCCTTACCCCTATCCCTATCTATTATTTTATTATTCTCTTTCTCTCTTCCCCCCCACTATTATCTCCCCCCAGCCCTACCTTTCTTTCTCTTTTATTTCGCATAATTCCCCACCTTCCCCCCCCAGCCCATTTCCCTCCAGCCTATCACTTCCCAGCTCTCTACTTTATCCCTCCCCCCCACTTCTTATCCCCCCTCGACCATCCCATGTTACTTCACTCCAGATGAAGGGTTTCAGCCCGAAACGTCGTCACTACCTCCTCCCATAGATGCTGTCTGGCCTGCTGAGTTCTGCCAGCATTTTGTGTTTTTATTTATTTCCAGTATCTGCAGATTCACTCGTGTTGCCTGAAGATAAGAATGTATTGGGTAGATTGGGTCTTTGATTAGCTAGTTACTTTACTGAGGCTGTAGGCCGAATCTGTGGAGGGAAGGCCAGTTTCTGTGACATGCTAAGTGTCCATGTTCTGCAGTTTTTTTTGCAGTTATCTGCAGAGCAGCTGCTGTCCCAAGCCTTTATGCATCTAGATAACATGGTTTCTGTGGTGCATCAGTTAAAAATTGGTGAGGGTTAATGGGACAGGCCAAAATTCTTTAGTGAGCTGAGGAAGTGGAGGCATTTCTGAAAAAATGTCATTGATTTAAATGTAAGGAAATCCTATAGATGATAATAAAGAACCATAGCACCATGCACTTGACAATCACACCGGTTATTACTGTAATTTCAACACTGATATAATTAGCTTTAACTTCCATTCTGGGTGCTGTTGCTTTAACTGTACAGAATAAGCTGTTTGTGGTTTTTCACAAATCGCCTTTGCCTTCAACCCACTAAAACAAATATCGCAACTCTCAAATTTTTATAATGGAAAATGCTGTTCATGCAATTAATTGATGCAAACCCCTCCTTGAGATTGTCCATTCTGCATCCAATTTACTTACTAGCCCCTGCATCTTGCCAATGAAAATGGCATTTTTCACAGATTAGTCTGACATTTTAAAATGCTATGCTTTCCTATATGACACTGGGAAAATTATGGCCCATTGCAAAAATTCAATCGGGTATTAAGTGCATGACTTCCAGTAGATACATGCTTTAAACTTGTTGTGCCAATATAGATTCTACATAGGTTTTATTTCTATTGAATATTTTATCAAGGGAAATGCTACTATTTTTATATTCATATTATTTAAATTTAGTTCACGACATAATTTTGTTTGGAAACAATATGAAATTGGTTATTAAAATCCTATGCATTTGCTAGATTTCCTTTGTCTTTTTAATTATTTTTAAATTTTATTTATTTAGCGATACAGCACGGAACAGGCCCTTCTAACCTGACGAGCAACACCACCCAGCAGCCCACCTATTTAACACTAGCCTAATCACAGGAACAATTTTCAGTGACCAAATAATCTATGGACCAATATGTCTTTAGACTGTGGCAGGGAAAAGGATGTGTGATGAGATCACAAATTCACAGATTTGTGCCTGATGTCCCTGTCCTCGTGATTGTATTAGATCTGCCACATAACCCTTTGATATATTAATGGGGTGAAAATCAGCCAGTGCTAGGGTTTGGTCCTGTGATCACTACAAGGAAGGTTTTGTTTGAGTAGTTCTAGCCAAATCTTTTTTGTGCTCGCTCAAATCATTGAAATATTCTTCAACAGCTGCTGTGTTTTAATCTACAAGCTTTTTTTGAAGAGGCAAAATTTTATGGAAAAGAAGAAAGATTGCTTTGTTGCATTTTTTTAAAAAATATAAGATAAAATGTATTTTTAATGTATCCATTGAGGGTAGAATTTCAGAGAGATAAGCAAAAATGTTTACAGGCAGTCCCCGGGTTATGTATGAGTTCCATTCCTGAGTCCGCTTTTAAGTCGGATTTGTACGCAAGTCGGAACAAGTACATTCGATATTATTTAGTGTCAGTTCGTCAAACATTTGTCTTATTATATAGTATTTATTTTACCTTTCTATGCATATAAAACACTTAAGAAATGTACGTATTCCAATAATGCTTCGTAATAATTGTAGCTTTCATCGGGGCAGGGCGTTTCACATGCTCCATTATTCTCACTTTATCCGTTATCCTTTAAAATCGTTCTGATCGTTGACCGACTGTAGCCTAACACTTTTCCAATGACCGATGGTGTTTCACCTCTTTCCAAACGCTTTATTATTTCCACTTTATTTTCATTCGCGATGACTTCCCGTCAATAAAACAGAAACACTGTGGGCGGCGGGTCCTGAGCTCTGCTGGCTCCTGAGGTCCGCTGCGTCCTAAGGCCACCGCACTGAGCCAGGCTAAATGGGACAAGTGGGGGCTGTGCTGGATTTGGGTATTTGATCTTCCACAATATTCCGTGTGGGTATTTAAACTGGAGGTGGCAGTGTTTTTTTTTACGAGGTCAAATTGCGAGCTCGACATCAACCCAGCACGGATGGTACAGGAGTCACTGCATTGACGTCAACCCAGCATGGGAGCAGTCTGTCATTGGACCAAACAAGCTGATCTCACTGCGCCACCAGGCGACTGGAACGGGTGTGGGGAGGTGGGGTCAGGGTAATCCTTACTAAGAAAAATTTAAGCCAAATACAAAGTTAAACACTGTGTCAATGGCAATGACTTAAAATGGTGGACGGCATAGTGATCTGACTTAAAATGGCAGACGGCATTCTCCTTTTCCTCGGTTCGTAAGTACGAGTCGTCTGTAAATCGGACGTTCGTAACTTGGGGACTACCTGTACTTCCATTTTTGAGCACTTTCTTCTTTCCTTATGACAATCCCACACCTTCTGTACATAATCCTTATTGTATGTAATAATGAAAATTTCTTGAACTGGGCTCTCTCTACATGCTTTGGTTATGTTCTGCAGATGATGATAAAAAAACCTATTTTTGTTTATTTTAGCTTCTACACTATATCTGGCTTATGAAATCTCCCCAGTCCATTGATATTACGTCAACATTGGAGTACAGTCAGCAACTTTTTATTTGAATTAGTAAATAAGTAACAGTAATATAAATATAAAAGTTAGACTACAAAGAATCCTAATAAGATAAATGACTGTTCTTTGTATCTGAGTGCTAATTCTTAGATTTCTCACTAAGCTAACCCTATCTTAACTATTGAAGCCTCTAAGCAGGTTCTCTATTCCTACTAAAGGGCAAACACATTTCTTTCAGTAACCTTGGGTTGTCCCATACTTTGATATCTAGGAAAGCTCCTGGTAGATAAATCCTAATTATTTTAATTACCAGTTGTTCTTAAGTGCTGAAAATAAAATGTGCAGTTTTGGGATATCTCTGTTATTGAACAGTTTGTCTGTAAATAAAATTTGCTGATTTAAAGCATTTGGATTGCCTAAGGTTTCTGGAGAAACATGAACATATTTCTCAAAGGAATTGTTCACTTTGCATTTAATGTACTGTATTTGAAGTTTGATGCTAATGACAAGAGTTTTACTGTTAATTCTCTTGAAGTTGACTGTTATTCCCATGGAACAGAAGAAAGAGTTGTTCTTACCTCAGGACTGGGCTGACAATATTGAGAGATTACTGAACTGTTTAAAATAACATCTTAGTTGTTAAGCTGGATGAGAGGGGTTTGGAGGGATATAGCCCAGGTGCAGGGCAGTGGGACTAGGCCAGGGGTGGGCAAACTTTTTGACTTGTGGGCCACAAAGGGTTCTAAAATTTGACAGGGGGGGCCGGACCAGGAGCAGATGGACAGAGTGTTTTGGTAATACACCTCATAAGAGAAAATAAAATATCATGGGATATGTAGAAAACATGTGCTTTAATTTCAATTGAAAATGAACAGATGCACTACAACAAAATATCTCTTTGAAGTCCCATGGTATTTAGCTATTTATTGAAATGATTTTTAAAACACTGAAAATTAAATGAATAAAATACAGCTTTTTAAATAGTAACAGTTATTATTTTAAAGCACTGAAAATTCTGTTATCCTTCAAGATATTATCATCATCACTCTCCTCCTGACTGTCTTTATTTCAAAAACGGTAGGAGATACAGGTCTACTTGTCCTGCTCCTTCTTATTCAATTGTCCCCTGTGCCAAAACTCAACAACGACCAGCACAAGGACAGAACAGTGACAGCGCGCCAGTATGCGGAGCACGTTATTTGATCTGGAGCGCATTTTTTATTTTGAGAACGTACGTGCACCTGCGCACTACTCATGTCCCATCACTTAACAGAAATGACATGTAACATGTAAGGCTTATTGAAAAAAATATGTTCAAATGCATTTTTTACATAACACAACGAAGGAACTTATTTTTAATTTCAGTGGGAACAGTGTTGTTGGTCTCCCTTTTTAGCCAGCGCATCAAAGTCTGGATTTAGTTTTGTTGTGGCGATTCTCAGGATGGATCTGAGGTGTTGGTCAGTTAACTTGGATCTGTGGCTGGCTTTGTTGATGTTCATGACGCTGAACGCCTGTTCACACAAATAGGTCGAGCCAAACAAAGAGTAAAGCGCAAATGTGGAGTAATACGCTGCACCTCAACAAAGGTCAATGTATATAGAGTGCGTCATCTATTGGGAAAACGCCAGAATTGCGGGGAAAAAACGTTAACAAGGTTTATTAATATAATTTCATCAAGTTCTGCAGGCCGGATTAAAAAGCTTAACGGGCCGCATATGGCCCCCGGGCCGTAGTTTGCCCATGCCTGGACTAGGCAGAAAAATGGTTTGGCACAGCCAAGGGCCAAAAGGCCTGTTGTTGGAATTCCTCTTTGCGCCTAACCCAGCATGGATAGAAAGCGTGCAAGCAGCTGGCTGGATTCGAACCCAGGACCCCTTGCCTCAAAGCCTGGTGCAGATGCCACTACACCACTGGCTGCCTAACACCACTGTGTTGTAGCATATGGTTCTTTGAGTTACTGTTGCCTTCCTTTCAGCTTGAACTAGCCTGACCATTCTCCTTGGACCACTCTCATTGTCATGGTATTAGGCTTGCTGACCACAAAGTTCTAAGCTCAAAGTTGAGCCCCACCAGATGTAAAAAGCCATGTGCAGTTTCACTATGGAGAGATTTTACTGTAACTACCCAACCTTCAATGTCGAATTCACTTCCCTGTTTATTCTCCATGGCGAGTTTAGCTACCAATACCCACTTTTCGAGCAGTCAGTCCCTTCTCCCTCCCAAAGAGAAGATACTACCAGCTAACAAAGTAGTTTAAAACACAGTTCATTTATTTTCAGTGAGAAGTTTAAATCAAAACAACTCTGTTAAAACAAGTTTAAAACTTAAAATATTTTTTTATCTTAAACATTTCTCAAACTCAGAATTTTTCAAGTGCAGTATTAAATTTTGTAACTTCAAAGCATTAAACTAATTTAAAGGATGACATCGGAGTCTGAAATATGAATCTAACTTTGTGAACCACACATGTATCATGTGGTAGCGTGATAATGTATGCAATTCATGTATTTTTACATATAACCTGCAATTATTTAAATAAACAATGCTTAATCTATGTATATTACTGAAATGTTACTGAAATCTTTAATCTTTAATGCTTGGGTATAAACCCTTAACTCAATATAGAATGCATCTCAGCTATATATATGGTATATTATATAATACAACTGCTATATACTGACATCCACAACATAGTAAATTTTGAATTGTCCCACTGAGGCTTAAAGATTTAATCACTGTGGAGGCTTTCTTACTCTTTTGGGATAATGTCTTCCCTGACAAGGGGGGTCACTCTGCTTGGCAGGCGAGACTGGTGACTGTGAAACAATCGCAGGTTCTGGGGCCTCGTCTGTAGTAGTTGTAGGAGTTGACTTTGACTGCAGGAAGAGGTTCTGACAGTTCTGGACACCTTTCTTTTCCTTTCTTCTTCTTTGAGTTTGTGCATCTTGATCTTGGGAAGATGCATTTCATTCATTAGAGTATTATTAATCCCCCTCTTTCTCCCTTAATGATCTGATCTTTCCTCTTAGTTTCCTCATCCATATCATCATCTGACAAATCCTATTTTTCTATCTTGTTTCATGTTTTACTTTGCGAGGTATGCACATATCACGAGGTAGTGTGATGATGTATGCAATTCACATTTTTTATATATGATTGGTAATGAATTGTTTAAATGAACAAGATTGCTATATATACACACACACACACATGATAACTCAACTATTAAATACACAACAAATAATTTCTCAATACACAATTCCTATAAACTAAAAAGGCCTACAATGATGTGGACGAACAATTCATGCGTTGCTGAAACCAAAGCTGGAGGAATGGATTCTTGTTCACCCATGTTTCTTTGATGTTCCTTACCCCATTCCTAATAGACCTGAACTGCTTTCTACACTTGTATCCTTTTCTTCCTCTTGGGTGACTTCATGAGCTTATGATTTTCCTTACATATCCTTTTAACACTAGCAGCTTTTGAAGACATACAGTAGATCTCAGTTTGATGTACATTGTTCACTAACGTTATGAAGCTAACTTCTGAGTTGGTCATAGAGAAGTACAGCAGTGAAACAGGTTCTTCAGCCCATCTTGTCCATGTTAGAAAAAGTTCATAAAATCATTCCAATTATAAACACATCAGTTATTGATATGCTAAATAATATTATCCATCTGGTTTTCAACCATCCCTGAACTAAGCAACTTAGTGTCAACTTGTCTATTTTGAAACAAGCCAAATTAAACACCCCATTGTCTTAAACTCATCTTGAGCAGTAATTATGGAGGCACGGTGAGTTAGCATATGCTTTTCAGAGACAGAGCATCTGAAAGGTTGTTTTATGGAGAGTGTTTGTTTTAACTTCAAGCTGATTACTGCTTTCCATTTATGTTTTAAGAACTGAAGACTGACTCCCATTTATGACCAGAGACTGAACTAACTGTTAGTTGGAGGTTTACTTACTGCCCTTGATCTGACAAGTGGCAGATGCTGTTTTGAGAGCAGAGATTAGCAAACAACCATGGTGTGAATATCCATTGCATCATTAAAAAGGCATTGTCACCGACAGAACTGCTGCTCGCACCGTTCTCTGGAAACTCTAATGACTATTGTATGTGAAATCCCCAGGAGATCAGCAGTTTCTGAGATACTCATACCAACCTGTCTCGCACAGTCCAATGGACCATGGCCCATGGTCAAAGTCACTTAAGTCACATTTCTTCCCTATTCTGATGTTTGGTCTGAAACATTACTGAACCTCTTGACCATGCCTACATGCTTTAATGCTTTGAGTTGCTGCCACATGATTAGCTGATTAGATATTTTTATTAACAAGCAATTGTCCAGCTGTACCTAATAAAGTGGCCACTGAGTGTATTTGCTATCATGTTTCCTAGCTGACAACATTAAAACTTCCTTAAAGTGTATACAGGCACTTGTGGATGTTCTGAAAGAGAAATGGAAGACTATAAATAAATATGTGTTATTTCTCGTCTTCATATGTCATTACCATTCCCAGTGCTTGGAGTCTGGCATTTGTCCTGATGTAATGAGTTCTCTTCCAAAAAAGTAATTTTTGAGGATTTGAGGTTTCGTTGGTTCAAGTTAATTTAAAATTATGGAAGTTTTTTTTTAAAGTATTTTGGTCCTTAAACATTCTTACTTGCTTTTATTTGCTGTATGTTGTGGTTGATTTTTAATGGCTCACTTAACGCCTGTTATGCAGTAGATTTAATGGTTGGAATGGGAGAATTTGTGAAAATTTTCCAAAATCTCTGGACTCCAGGCAGGTCCCATGGGGATAGGAGGACAACAAATGTCACGCCACTGCCTTTTGAAAAAAATGTAAGCAAAAGGTAGGGTAACTATAGGCCAGTTAGCTTAATGCATGGAGTCAGGGGGAATGTTTGAAGCTATCATTGAGCAAGCAATAGTGAGACATTTTGGATAGAAGTTGTTCCATCAGGCAGATAAACCATGGATTCAGGAAGAGCCAGTCCTGCTTAATAAATTTACTGGAGCTCTTTGGGGATATAATGAGCTCAGTGGATAAAGGGGAACAGGTAGATGTTGCATTCTTGCATTTCCAATAGACATTTGATAAGGTGCTATATAAAAGACTTGCCTATAAAATAAGAATGTATGGAGTTGAAGGTAATTTCTTCATGCGGATGGAGAGTTGGTTAACAGCAGAAGGCGGGAAGTTTGGATAAATGGGTTTTTCTCTGGTTGGCAATCAGGAGTGAGAGGCGTGCTACAAGATTTGTATCAGCCCTGCAACTATATACGTTAATGATCTGGAAGAGGGAACAGTGTAGCACACCTATGTTCGTTGATGACACTAAATTGGATGGAAAAGTAAAATGTGCAGAGAAAGCAGAGAGTCTGCAGAGTGATATAGATAGATTAAGTGAGTGGGAAGAGTCTGGCAGATGGAGAGCAAATAAGAGGTAAATGAGAGGTATTTAACTTTGGAAGGAAAAACTGAAGATCAGATTATAATCGAAATGGTGAAAGATTGCAGCATACGCCTGTGCAGAGAGACTTGGGAGTACTTGGGCATCCATTACAAAAGATTGGTTTGCAGGTGCAACCAGTTATCAAGAAGGAAAATGGAATATTGGTCTTCATTGGTAGAGGGATTAAATTTAAGAACAGGAAATTACAGGGTACTGGGGAGGCTGCACCTGGAGTACTGTGTGCACTTCCAGTCTCCTTACTTGAGGAAAGCATACTGGCTTTGGAAGTGGCATAGAAGAAGTTCATTGAGTTGAGGAGAAATGAAGGGATTAGCCTGTAAAGAGAGATTGAGCTGCCTGGGGCTATACTTGCTAGAATTCAGAAGAATGAAGGGAAAAGTTGGAGGCAATATAGTAGTTTCCACTGGTAGATGAGACTCAAACTAAGGGGCTTAGCCTCAAGGTTCAAAGAGGGGGTTAGATTTAGGGTGGAGATGAGGAATTGCTTTTACCAAAGGGTAGTGAATCTGTGGAATTCTATGCCCAGGTAGGCAGAAGAGGCTACTTATTAAATATATTAAAGGCAAATATTTTTCCATTGTCAGGGAATGAAGGGCTATGGGCAAATGACAAATAGGTGGAGCTGAATCTACGGCCAGATCCAGATGGCCTACTCCTGCTCCTGTACTGTTTTTATGAGAATAGGCCAGACTCCTTGTAATTTTATAAGGAAAATGCTGTCGATATTTTTCATTTGGTCCCTTTGTAGAGATAGATTGAAATTGTTTTTTTGTACTGGAATGTTCTATTTGACTTTTTTGATGACAAAGTGCCACATCCAGGGAGAGGGCAAGAACGGGGTACTGATTGTGTATGATCAACTATGATCACAGTGAATGGTGGTGCTGGGTAGAAGGGCCAAATGGCCTACTCCTGCACCTACTGTCTATTGTCTGTTATCCCTCATTTCATTGCTGCTTGCTGGCCAAACAGCAGCAGTTCACTGGAAGGATTTTCTTTATTAGTAAGCTTTTCTTTAAAAGACGCTTCCTGAGATTTAACCTGACCACTATTCCTGGCCAACATCCACTTGCTAGAAAATAAAATTTTCTCACTGAGCATAAATGCATAGCAAGAGATAAGAAACTGCTGCATTTGGGTTTTCACCAAAACACGGCTAAACAACAATATGCCTGACTCAGCATTTCAAGTCGACAGGATGACTCAGTTGCATGCAGACAGAAACTCTCTGTTTGCGAAATCCAAAGAAGGTAGGCTCTGTGTTCATTAACAAAAGATGGTGCACAAACTCATCTGTAGTTACCAGTTACTGTTCTGGGGCAATTGAATTAAATGATGGCGATATTACCTGCTCAGGGAGTTTACTGTTTTGTCTATCACCACTGTCTACATTACCCCCCACCGCCAAGCTTGAGCACCAAGGGTGCACTAGGAGAGCTTCACAGTTTCATCAGCTCAAGCATCCACGTGATCTCTTCATAATTGGAGGAGACTTCCATCATGCTAACCTGCAGGACATTTTACCCAGATTCCATCAATATGTCACCATGACTACTAGGGGAACAAACAGACTGGCCTGTGTTTGTGAGAAGGTACAGACCGTGAGGAATGTGCCCTGTCTGTCACTGTAAGCACGTAGATGATGTTGGTACATGAAGATCATTCATCTCACGACCCAGCCAGGGGCCCTGGCTGAACACAGAGCTGTGTTCCCTACTAAAAGCCCGGGAAACTGCCTTCAAGTTTGGAGCTCTCAGGGCAGCTGGGAGAAAACTCAGCTTGGGCATCAAGAGGGCAAAGCCAGCGCAAAAAAAAAGACAGCAACACCTGTCCGATAGCGAACCCTAGTGTACGTGGCTGGAAGTTAAGTGCATTACTGTTAACACGAAGAGAAACAACATTGACTGTACCAGTGATACTTCCCTCTCTGATACTCTAAACACACTTGTGCACAATGCCAGCCAGATAACCCCCTCCCAGGTGAGCAGCCAAAGTCTGTAACAGCAGCAGGTGTGAGAAGGACTCTGCAGGGGGGGTCAAACTCCACAAGGCGGTCGGCCCAGATAACATCCCAGGCTGAGTACTTGGAGAGTGCACACAAGCTTACTGATGTCTTCACAAATATCTTCAGAACTTCATCCATTCAGGCTGCTGTTCTTAAAGTCAAGTTATAAACTGAACAAAAGAATAATAAGAGTTTTTGTCAGGGGGTTGAGTGACAACATTTGCAGAGAAGCAGGATGATATAAGACAAACCCTGAAGTAATCTTATTTGAGGGAAATAAAACTTGATTAGCAATTTACTGCAACCATGAGGTAGTTTAAGGCTTGTGGTTTTGATTCCACAGATTTGATTTTGTATTCTGAGCCTTGGGTTGATTGGAATTGTCATTTAATTCTTTGGAGAATTCGTTGCCACAGGCAACGGCAGAGGCCAAGTCTTCATGTATACTTCAGACAGAGGTTGATAAATTCTTGATTGATCAGGGCATGAAGGGAAACAGGGAAGGCAGAAGATTGGGGCAGAGAAGAAAATTGGAACAGCCATGATGAAATGACAGAGCAGACTTGATGGGTCAAATGGCCTAATTCTGCTCCTTTATCTTATGGTTTTGTGGTCTAAATCTCGTACTTCACAGGGACCTGGCATCATAAGAGCCATTCTTCAGTCCTATGGCAAACTTAATTTGTGCACAAGCATACAAAAGGGCAATTGACAATGGGCATTGGGAGATCAGAAAGATCCTATTTCTGTAGGTCACTTATGGTTGGAGGTCAGACAGTAGCTGGATTCTTGCTCCTGCAAGTTATGGTGAGCAATATTTTGGACTATAAGATGTAAGGATAGAAGTGGGCCATTCAGGCCATGAAACCTGCTCTGCCATTCAATCATGGACAGTATTTTTTTCAACCCTATTCTTCCAATTTCTGTTCTTAACCCTTCTACAAGTCAAGAACCTATTAATATCTGACTTAAATATACCAAATGATTTGGCCTGCAAGGCCATCTGTGGCTACAAATTGTATAGACCTGCTATCCTCCATTCAAGATAATCATTTAAAATACATTTGGAGATGTAACAATAAATAATAGAATCAGTATCATTGATATTAGTTAAGTGATTTTCCTTTTCCAAACCATGCATTATTTATTGTTGAATTTCACTTCTTTGCATAATGCATAGAATTACTGGAATATTAATGTTTTCCAACCTAATATGCCAAAATGAACATATGTGATTTTATGTGAAAATATGTGATTTTCCATTCAAGCTAACTTCTGTCATACTGAGCTATAGAAGCACACTAAATTTAGCCTTCAAATATTACATCACTTTGGTAGTTTGTCTAGCCATGAGGGCTGGGGGTTCTGTCAATGTTGTGTGGAAACTTCAGTTTTAGTAAAATGGCTAAAAGATGAGGAAGCTCCAAGGACATCCCTATACTCATTGATGGCAGGGGCCAGCACATGAGTGCCGAAATCAAGGCTGAAGAATTTGGTCGCATTCAACCAACAGTGCTGAGTGGGTGATCCGTAGCTGCTTCCCCCTGAGGTCCCCACCATTATTGAAGTTAGTCTTTATCCAATCTAAATCACTGCAATCTGTGTCAAGAAACAGTAGAGAGCATTGGATATAGCAAAGGCAGTGGGAACAAACTACATTCTAGCTGTACCACTGAAAACTTGTACTCTGGATCTAGCTGTGTCCCAGCTTTGTTGTCCAAGCACAGTTACTGACATATACTCAGTGATGTGGAAAATTGGATATGCAGTTTACAGAAAATAGACAAATCTAATCTGGCTAATTACCATCGAGTCAGTCAATTCTCAGTCACCACCAGCAAAGTGATGGAGATTGATGGCCACAATGCTTTCCAGCCAAACTTGCTTGCCATCAACCTGGTCACCAATGCCCAGTTTAGGTTTTGCCAGGAGCTCTCGGCTCCACAACTCCTCCTAGCCTTGGTCAAAATATGCACTTAAAAAGCTGCATTCCTTTACTAAGGTGAGAGTAGCTGTCTTTGACAGCAAATCAAAATTTAACTGAGTATGGCTTCAAGAAACCCTGGGAAAGCAGAGGTCACTGGACATGGAAGATATTTCAGTCATTGGAATCATTGGGAAACAGTTGTGGTTATTGGGAGATTTATCATCCAACCTCTTGAATTTATGGTAGGAGTTCTCCATGGCAGGATCTAACCCAAAATATCATAAAGGCAAGAAACTCAGCAGATCTTGCAAATCAAGAGTAATCCACACAAAATGCTGGAGGAACTCAGCATAGCAGGCAACATCTATGGAGAGTCAACATTTCAGGCTGAAACCCTTCATCACGACTGGTCTAATTGATGACAAACTATCTTCAGCTGCTTAATTAGTGAGTCTTCTCTGTCATAAGAACTGAAGAGGGATGTTTGCTGATTGAACAATACTCAGTTCCATTTGTAACTCATCAGGAAATGAATCAGTTGACGTCTACATACAGAAGGACTTAGACAAGTAATAATCAATGACCAACTAATTCAATAGCAATTAGGAATGGGTAATAAATCCTGGCCTTGCCAACAACACCATCTCCTGAAAAATGAATAACTAAAAGTAAAAACTAGTTTCAACCCTTTCTCGACTCTTGGCTAGCTTTGTAATCATGATCTGGGATTTGAAAAATGCAGTTATGAAAACGCAACCGATTCTGCAGATGCTGGAAATGCTGAGCGATTCACACAACATGCTGGAGGAACTCAGCATGTCAGGCAGCATCGATGGAGAGGAATGTTTTGGGCTGAGAGCTATCATCAGGCCAGGAAAGGAATAAGGTCGGGATAGGGGAAAAGTAGAAGCTGGCAGGTGACATTGCTGAATGCACTTTCAAAATACCAGTAGAAACCTAACTGATAAACACAAATAAGTAAACATATTATCAAGGTAATTTGTTTATTTGCTATACATCTAATAACTGTTATAATAACTGATTCCATGGAATATTCATGTTATGCCAAAATAATCAGGAATTTGCAGCTTAATTCCTTGCTTTGAGTATTTGCTGCATACTATCAACTTATTGTCAAAGCCATTTTCAGACTAAAAATTAAAGTTGTGTTAACTCTTAAGTATCGTTGCCATTTCCAATGAATAGAATTCTGATCAGTTATCACTCAGGGATATTGAACGGGGTACAGAAGTAACGTTTCCCCTATTTTATTTTGTTAGTCGTACTTTGCTTTTTCGTTTGCCTCCAATCTTTTCCTCCCCTGTGCATACCAAACCAGCATGTTAACAATTTCATCAGCCCAACCAAAAAGCTTTTACTTTGCACTTTCCTTCATACATGTCCAGAGAAACTGAAATACCAGGTTTTGACAGGTTTTAGTTTTGCCATCTCATTGATCATTGCTATTGGAAATTTCTGATCCAGTGAATGATGAAGAACCAGTTTAAGTGCCTGGCTGCATATGATTTGCCCTCTTTAGTATCGCTCTGACTACTTGCATCATTTCTCAGCATGCTGTGGTTGGTCCTTCAATCAGATGTGCATCTTACTTGCCTTTTTATCTATTTGCAGGTTTTCTGTTAAGACTTTAATTGATCGCTCCTGTTTCGAGACCATTGATGACTCGTGTTCGGAATTTACAAACTTTGCAGCTATTCTCGAGCAAGTCCTGAGTCATCGCCTTAAAGGTAGCATTATGTACTCTTGCACATAAAGAATGTAGAATCTGCAACTGGTAGTCAAATGCATTGCCTCAGTCAGAAATGGGGTGGCAGCAATATATTCAGGTGATTTTAGTATGAAGGGGGATGAATGAAAATTCGAGTTGAATTCTAAAGTGTGTAAAAGCAATGCAGTAATATTGAGGTAGTAATGCATGCAAAATGTTGGTGGAACTCAGCAAACCAGGTAGTATCTATAGAAAAGAATAAACGTTTCGGGCAGAGACCCTTCACCAGGGTCAGTCTCGGCCCGAAACGTCGACTGTTCACTCTTTTCCATAGATGCCTTCTGGCCTGCTGAGTTCCTCCAGTATTTATTTGTATTACTTTGATTTCCAGCATCTGTAGATTTTCTCTTGTTGTAATATTGAGAATTCAATTTTGTTTTGAAAATTTGTAGGATTTTACAGAAATATGCTACTTTTTGAATTTGTTTTCTTGTTGTACCACTGGAACAGTGATGGTGAATAAGTTGCCACTATTTTAAAGTGACTCGTACTTAAATGTTATTTTTGCATAGTGACAACCAAATCTGGTTGCAAGTAAACAAAGCAAGAAGGCATGTAGAAAATGAATACAGATCACTTCAAATCTGGCTGATATTATTGATAATGTGGTAGAGCATTATTATTCAACATAAACCAGAAAGTCATTCAAAGGCTTTCTTGGGTTTTTGTTCTATTTGTGCAGGATGGGACGAGAGTGAGGAAATCCTTCACTTTCTTGCTGTTTCTCTGACAGAAATGGAGGGCAGTTGCCTTTGGTTATGTTGTTGCGTGAATGAAGTCACTGGAGAAAATTACTGGTAGATACAAAATAGCTTATTTATTCAACAAAACAAGGTAGAACAGGCATCACATGGAGACACTTTTGGTGGAAAGGTCTGCTGCCCGACATGCAGCTCAATATTTTATGTGCCAAACATCAAAGGACAATTCTATATTTACAACGTATGCACAATTTAGAAACTGCTTTTAGGAACCCATTGTTCAGAGCTGCATTCCAAGTTAAATCTACGCTACATTTTCAGATGTGAAGATTGGTAGTGAAAGTCAATTGCTAAATATATGTTTTCAACCCAAAAATCGCTCTAACAGGCTATTCTGCTAAATAACATTATTCAAAGTGCAAACCTTATTTATCATTGGGTTCCTTTTCATATAACCTTGGTATTGCTCTAATATAGAGATTGAGTATATGTGTGCACTGTCTGATTTGATATGCAGCAATTTGAGCATGACTATGAATAATTACTTGGTAAATCATTATTGTTCACCTGCTTTTCAAGCAGGCCAGAACAGCCCATCATAAACTGCATATAAGTTGTTAATATAAGCACAAGTCAAGTCTTGTATCAGTAGTCAATGTGTAGCGTGTTCTTTTTTAATCTCCTAAATAAATCTGCTCCATTCCATTTAAACCCTGTATTTAAGCTGTTTGCTGCCGCCTCAACAAACCACATCCCCTTGCAAACCCACTTGGAAATTCACTTGATATTAAATAAACATTTAACCCCTTGAACTTGCTATCATTTACAGATTTAGAAATTATTCCCTTTTTAAGTAATTAGTATAAATTGTGTTGATGTTTACAGCAGTGATCCCAGCACCAGTCTCTATGAGTCAACACCTGTCACCCTTCTGTCAGTCCTTTGATGTGGCAAAAGCCTGTGTGCAGCCAGGAACCTAGAATATATTAGAGCGTAATATACGGACTGGTGCAGAGCCAACAACCTGTCTCTGAATGTGAGCGAAACAAAAGAGATGGTTGTTGACTTCAGGAGGGCACGGAGGGACCACACCCTGCTGAACATCGACGGCTTCTCGGTAGAGATCGTTAAGAGCACGAAATTTCTTGGTGTTCACCTGACGGAGAATCTTACCTGGTCCCTCAGCACCAGCTCCATAGCAAAGAAAGCCCAGCAGCGTCTCTACTTTCTGCGAAGGCTGAGGAAAGTCCATCTCCCACCCCCCCATCCTCATCACATTCTACAGGGGTTGTATTGAGAGCATCCTGAGCAGCTGCTTCACTACCTGGTTCAGAAATTACACCATCTCGGATGGCAAGAACCTGCAGCGGATCGTGAGGTCAGCTGAGAAGATCATTGGGGTCTCTCTTCCCACCATTATGGACATTTACACTACACACTGCATCCACAAAGCAAACAGCATTATGAAGGACCCCACACACCCCTCATACAAACTCTTTTCCCTCCTGCCGTCTGGGAAAAGGCACCGAAGCATTTGGGCTCTCATGACCAGACTATGTAATAGTTTCTTCCCCTAAGATATCAGACTCCTCAATACCCAGAGCCTGGACTGACGCCTTACTACCCTATTGTCTTGAGTATTATTTATTGTAATGCCTGCACTGTTTTGTGCACTTTGTGCAGTCCTGGATAGGTCTTTAGTCCAGTGTAGTTTTTTTTCTGTGTTGTTTTTTTTTACGTAGTTCAGTCTAGTTTTTGTACTGTACCAGCAGTTATAGTTGAAATGACAATAAAAAGTGACTTGACTTGAGCACAAAGCTGCATCCATATATTCCAGACTTCACAACTGCTTCCATTTTGTTGACCATGTAAAAACTGGCATTCGATGTCTATATAATGCCCAGTCTAGAAGTACATTGAAATGGGGAACTGAGGAAGTACTTTAAATGGTGCTTATGATTTGAATCTGCTAGTTTGTATAATGCCACACTATCAATTCTTCTAGAGTATTAGTTTAACTTGTTTTTCAGTGTTAACATTGTCATATTTGAAATCCCTAGTCTAGGGATTCCCATCCTAGGATCCACAGACCCCTTGCTTAATAGTATTGGTCCATGGCATTAAAAAAAAGGTTGGTCTAGTCATATTCTGTTCGAATGAATTTAATTGTGTGCGTCACTGATAATTGGAACGGAGATGATGAGAGAATCCGCTGTATGTCCTGTTGCAGATAATTTGGCTGGATGTCAATGTTTATGTTGCGATGAACTGTCGGCAATGTGGAGAAAATATCCACATTGTCCATGTATATTTAGTTTCTGGTCAAGATGGCGTCAAGATGAGGTCTCTGTTGAGATCGTGGCTCAGACTTGGTTGTTTTTTTAAGTTTGTAGAGATGGTTTTGGGGATAGAGAGGGGTGTTGGGGGACATATTAGAGTTTAGGGGCAAGGAGGTGGAGGAGTTTAGAGGACAGGCCTTCACTCAGCATTCAAAGTACAGTGATGTGGAAATGAGAACAAAGGACGTCTAGAATTCAGGCCTCCAATCCATACTTAACGGCCAGCGTCGTGGAGGACAAATGAAGGACGTTCGTGGATGTTGGGCTGTCTCAAGTTGGTGGATCCTGGGATCAGATATCCATGCAAGGAGGAGGTATGAGGGCCAGTTAGTTGGTGAACTTTGAGTTTGGGGTCCTATCATCTACTAATCCAGAAGATCAAAACCCGATCGGAAGTCGAAGCCTGATGGCTAAAGGCCGGAGACTGGAGGCCTGTCCTGGAGTTGGTGGACTATCAGTGCGTGGGAGAAGAAAGGAGCTTGTCTTACTGTTGTTATTTTGTTGTTTGTATTCTGTGTTGTTCTGCTGAGCATTGTTGGAGCTAGAATGTGCGGCAACATTTGCAGGTTGCTCACGGAGTATCCTTAGGTGTGTTGGTTGTGATGTTTCCATTTATACATCATGAATAAAGTTGAGTCTCCCTTCTGTTATATCTCTCAGATGGGAAATGCAGATTTGTGATTTCCCGGACAGCTTGGCTAAAGCATAGTATTTTTATAAAGATTGGAGGCAGTAAAGGAAAAATGTGAGAATAATTCAGAAACATGTCAATTAGTTGTCTTGATTAAAGCCCAGAATGTGTTCATTCATTTCAGAAGAAGAAAATTATGCAGTACTTGGCAAAGTGCATTGCCATATGGAAAGGCAAAATGTGAAGTTACCTGATCCTATGCGATAAAAATGTTCACCTAAACCAGAAATGAGTTTAAGTCACCCATAGAGCATTGAAAAGACCCTTCAGCCCATCCTGTGTTTGCCAGCAATCAAGTACCTCCCTATACTAATTCCATTTTCCTATGCACGATTGTAGTGTTCTATTCCTTGGAGTTCCAATTCTCAGCTAAATACTACTGAAACTTTCTGTGGATCCCTGCCTCCAATACACACCTAGGCAGTAGGCTCCAGGTTTCAACCACCTTCAAATAATTGGTTAATCTTGTCCCTCCAATTTAATTTCCAGTAATTTCCCACACTGATTTTAAGACTCACTGGCTTGTAATTACCTAGTTTATTCAAGGTATCGCATTTTCTGTGATACAATAATTTGGGACTCTTTGATCAGATAATTTGAAAATTTCCATCAAAATCCAGCAGCCGCCTCTATTGCCTCCCAAGACACCTGGGATATATCTCATTAGCCGTTGTGGATTTATTCACTTTAAACCTGTTAAGGTATCTAATAGGAAACGTATGGATTCTTTTGTTCATAGGGAAAATTACCAAGATGGGTTGATAGCTGACTCTGAGTGTTCTGTTTGTGCTCATCCATTCTTTCCACTCTTGTCCCAATGATTCTGCAATTTGAATAGTTTAAGTAAATTCCCTACATAGTTAAGAACATTGATTTTTTTTTGGTCCCCAACTGGATGCACAGACATGATTTTACTTGTTTCTCCAGAACTTCTCAGAAGTGAGATGATTTCTGATGAGCATTAAACTATCATTTGAGATGCTTGTCTGATCTTGTCCCTGGCTTCCAGTTGACTCTCCATACCAAGCCCAGACACAGCCATCATGTATTTTTATTTGAACTATGGTTTAATTACTCAATAGGTGGTGTTCAATAGGGCAGTTTATCTTTCCCGCAGAAGAGTTGTGATCAGCTTTGAATGGCATGGTGATTTTCCTTGAAGAGAGCCAACAGTGTGGTTGGATTGCAAGACTGAGCTATGTTAGCAGCATGTGTTTCAAATGTGGGTAGCTTTGTTCCTGTTTTTTAAAAGCACTGGCAATGATTGATGTACTTTAATCACAGAGGTAGCTCTGGGGAATCACTGGATTTCTCCTTTCAAAAGGGGGAAGTTTCAGAAGTTGAGGCAACGTATTGGGTAGGTCATGGCAGCTGAGATCGGCCCTGTGGTTTGTTCATCCTGCAGCATGTGGGAAATCAGGGATACTTCCAGTGTCCCTGACAATTATGTGTGCAGGAGGTGTGTCCAGCTGCAGCTTCTGACAGACCGCATTGAGCGTCTGGAGCTGCGATTGGATTCATACTGGAGCATCCGCGATGCTGAGAAAGTCGTGAATAGCACGTTCAGTGAGTTGGCCACACCGCAGGTAAAGGTTACACAGGCAGAAAGGGAAGGGGTGGCCACTAGACAGAGTAGCAGTAGGCAGGTAGTACAGGAGTCCCCTGAGGTCATCTCCCTCCTAAACAGATATACTGTTGGGGGAGATGTCTCATCAGGGGAAGGCAGCAGCAGCCGAGTTCATGGCACCATGGGTGGCTCTGCGGCACAGGAGGGAAGGAAAAGGAGTGGGAGAGCTATAGTGATGAGGGATTCGATTGTAAGGGGAATAGATAGGAGTTTCTGCAGCCGCAAACGAGACTCCAGGATGGTATGTTGCCTCCCTGGTGCAAGGGTCAAGGATGTCTCTGAGCAGCTGCAGGACATTCTGGAATGGGAGGGTGAACAGCCAGTGGTCGTGGTGCACATAGGTGCCAATGATATAGGTAAAAAATGGGATGAGATCCTACAAGGTGAATTTAGGGAGTTAGGAGATAAACTAAAAAGTAGGACCACAAACGTAATAATCTCTGGTTTTACTACCAGTGCCACAGGCTAGTCAGAGTAGAAATAGGAGGATATTTCAGATGAATACGTGGCTTGAAAAATGGTTCAAGGGGGAGGGATTCAAATTGCTGGGGCATTGGAACCAGTTCTGGGGGAGGTGGGAGCAGTATAAACAGGATGGTCTGCACCTGGGCTGGACTAGAACCAATGTCCTAGGGGGAGCGTTTGCTACTGCTGTTCAGGAGGATTTAAACTAATGTGGCAGGGGGATGGGAACAAGTGCAGAGAGACAGAGGGCTGTAAAATGAGACTAGAAGCAAAAAGTAGTAAGGTGAAAAGTAAAAGTGGCAGGCAGGCAAATCCAAGACAAAAAGCAAAAAGGGCCACTTTTCAACATAATTGTATAAGGGCTAAGAGTGTTGGGTAAAGACAAGCCTGAAGGCGTTGTGTGCCAATGCGAGGAGCATTCATAACAAGGTGGATGAATTGAATGTGCAGATAGTTATTAATGAATATGATATAGTTGGGATCACAGAGACATGGCTCCAGGGTGACCAAGGATGGGAGCTCATCATCCAGGGATATTCAATATTCAGGAGGGATAGACAGGAAAGAAAAGGAGGTGGGGTAGCATTGCTGATTAGAGAAGAGATTAACGCAATAGAAAGGAAGGACATTAGCCTGGAGGATGTGGAATCGATACGGGTAGAGCTGCATAACACTAAGGGGCAGAAAACGCTGGTGGGAGTTGTGTACAGGCCACCTAACAGTAGTAGTGAGGTTGGGGATGGCATTAAACAGGAAATTAGAAATGCGTTCAATAAAGGAACAGTAGTTATAATGGGTGACATCAATCTACATATAGATTGGGTGAACCAAATTGGTAAGGGTGTTGAGGAAGAGGATTTCTTGGAATGTATGCGGGATGGTTTTCCGAACCAACATGTTGAGGAACCAACTAGAGAGCAGGCCATTCTAGATTGGGTACTGAGCAATGAGGAAGGGTTAGTTAGCAATCTTGTCGTGAGAGGCCCCTTGGGTAAGTGACCATAATATGGTGGAATTCTTCATTAAGATGGAGAGTGACATAGTTAATTCAGAAACAAAGGTTCTGAACCTAAAGAAGGGTAACTTTGAAGGTATGAAACGTGAATTAGCTAAAATAGACTGGCAAATGATACTTAAAGGGTTAACGGTGGATATGCAATGGCAAGTGTATAGAGATCGCATGGATGAACTACAACAATTGTTCATCTCAGTTTGGCAAAAGAATAAACCAGGGAAGGTAGTGCACCTGTAGCTGACAAGGGAAATTGGGGATAGTATCAAGTCCAAAGATGAAACATATAAATTAACCAGAAAAAGCGGCACACCTGAGGACTGGGAGAAATTCAAAGTCCAGCAGAGGAGGACAAAGGGCTTAATTAGGAAAGGGAAAAAAGATTGAGAGAAAGCTGGCAGGGAACATAAAAACTGACTGTAAAAGCTTTTATAGATATGTGAAAAGAAAAAAGATTGGTCAAGACAAATGTAGGTCCCTTACAGTCAGAAACAGATGAATTGATCAGAGGGAACAAGGACATGGCAGACCAATTGAATAACTACTTTGGTTCTGTCTTCACTAAGGAGGACATAAATAATCTTCCAGAAATAGTAAGGGACCGAGGATCTAGTGAGATGGAGGAACTGAGTGAAATACATGTTAGTAGGGAAGTGGTGGTAGGTAAATTGGGGATTAAAGGCAGATAATTCCCCAGGGCCAGATGGTCTGCATCCCAGAGTGCTTAAGGAAGTAGCCCAAGAAATAGTGGATGCATTAGTGATAATTTTTCAAAACTCCTTAGATTCTGGATTAGTTCCTGAGGATTGGAGGGTGGCTAATGTAACCCCACTTTTTAAAAAAGGAGGGAGAGAAAAACCGGGGAATTATAGACCGGTTAGTCTGACATCGGTGTTGGGGAAAACGCTAGAGTCGGTTATCAAAGATGTGATAACAGCACATTTGGAAAGTGGTAAAATCATCGGACAAAGTCAGTATGGATTTGTGAAAGGAAAATCATGTCTGACGAATCTTATAGAATTTTTTGACCATGTAACTAGTAGAGTAGATAGGGGAGAGCCAGTAGATATGGTATATTTAGATTTTCAAAAGGCTTTTGACAAGGTCCCACACAGGAAATTAGTGTGCAAACTTAAAGCACATGGTATTGGGGGTATGGTATTGATGTGGATAGAGAATTGGTTGGCAGACAGGAAGCAAAGAGTGGGAGTAAACAGGACCTTTTCAGAATGGCAGGCAGTGACTAGTGGGGTACCGCAAGGCTCAGTGCTGGGACCCCAGTTGTTTACACTATATATTAATGATTTAGACAAGGGAATTAAATGCAGCATCTCCAAGTTTGCGGATGATACAAAGCTGGGCGGCGGTGTTAGCTGTGAGGAGGATGCAGGGTGACTTGGATAGGTTAGGTGAGTGGGCAAATTCATGGCAGTTGCAATTTAGATAAATGTGAGGTTATCCACTTTGTTTGCAAGAACAGGAAAACAGATTATTATCTGAATGGAGGCCGATTAGGAAAAGGGGAGGTGCAACGAGACCTGGGTGTCATTGTACACCAGTCATTGAGGGTGGGCATGCAGGTACAGCAGGCGGTGAAAAAGGCAAATGGTATGTTGGCATTCATAGCAAAAGGATTTGAGTACAGGAGCAGGGAGGTTCTACTGCAGTTGTACAAGGCCTTGGTGAGACTGCACCTAGAAAATTGTGTGCAGTTTTGGTCACCTAATCTGAGGAAAGACATTCTTGCCATAGAGGGAGTACAGAGAAGGTTCACCAGATTGATTCCCTGGGATGACAGGACTTTCATATGAAGAAAGACTGGATCAACTCAGCTTATACTCACTGGAATTTAGAAGATTGAGGGGGGGATCTTATTGAAATGTATAAAATTCGAAAGGGATTGGACAGGCTAGATGCAGGAAGATTGTTTCCAATACTGGTGAAGTCCAGAACGAGGGGTCACAGTTTAAGGATAAAGGGGAAGCCTTTTAGGACCGAGATGAGGAAAAACTTCTTCACACAAAGAGTGGTGAATCTGTGGAATTCTCTGCCACAGGAAACAGTTGAGGCCAGTTCATTGGCCATATTTGAGAGGCAGTTAGATATGACCCTTGTGGCTAAAGGGATCGGGGGTATGGAGAGAAAGCAGGTACAGGGTTCTGTGTTGGATGATCAGCCATGATCATAATGAATGGCGGTGCAGGCTTGAAGGGCGGAATGGCCTACCCCTGCACCTATTTTCTATGTTTCTATGGCCAAGCATGTAAAATGAAAATGAAGTAATTGCAGCAAGACTTCATGAAAGAAATTATATCTGTTCAGACACAAAAATCTACTTTTCTGCTTATAGCTCACTGAGTTTGTAGAATATTTTCCCTAAATTGTTGTTGCCCTTCACCACATTATCATTTCCACTGTGTTTTGAAGGTTGTCCTTTTGCTTTTATCTCTCTATGCTCTACATTGACTACTAAATAGTTGTCGGTTTCAAAGCAAAAATGATCTGCCCATCACACCTCTCATTACCTGACCCATCTCCCCCATCACCACATCAAAAAGACACAGAGTTATAGAACTGTTTGTCACTTTTCCATCACAGGAATTGAGAAAAAGCATGATTATACGCTCACTGCAACCTGTTTAGCTTCACGATGCAAATTGAAAAGTGAACTTATCAACTTGGGTGCCATTGTTAATGGGTCCTTCTGGAGCCATTGGGGATTGATTGAGTATAAATGTGTAATCAGCTTATCCATGCTCAGAGGGGTGGTACAGTAGCGTAGTGATCAGCACAATGCTTTAAGGTACCGGTGACCCAGGTTCAATTCCCACCACTTCCTGTCAGGAGTTTGTACATTCTCCCCGTGACCATGTGGGTTTCCTCTGGGTGTTTCAGTTTCTCAGTCCAAAGAAATACCGGTTGGTAGGTTAAATGGTCATTTTAAATTGTCCTGTGATTAGGCTCAGAATAAATTAGGCTGGGTGACATGGCTTGAAGGGCATATTCCATGCAAGTATCTCAATAAATAAAAAGTGAACTGAATTCAAGTATATTGCAGATTTGCCGTGAAATGCTAGCATCATAGAAATCATTAAGTTGCCCTGGCTCAGAACAAGATGCTTAGCTGCAGGATGCAAAGTTGAAAATCTTGTGTGCCTGGCTTTTTAACCAGTGCTTTGGAAAATTTTGATGAATACTACTGTAACTTTATGGTTTATCACGTCAAGTTTATGTTTGAATGAAGCCTATACGTTCTAACCTGTAGGATTCGCTCTCTGGACCTTTCTGAAGGCATCTTGCTCCTTTTCAGGAGAACTGGGGATGGTGGACATTTTTTTTGTAATTCAAATTTTTATTATTATTTATTCTTATTTTACAAAGCAGAGTGTTGAAACTTCTCAGTAAGTCAGGTGACATCTGTGGAGAAAGAAACTATTACTTTTTGAGTTGATGATGTTGTTCAGAAATGGGGAGCTTGGAAAATGGGGAAGTTAGAAAGAACCTAGAAGAAGTTTAGAGGAGAAAATGAATGAAACAATTTGCTGCCGTCGATGAAGAAGTTTTAGAGGCTTTTCTTTGCAGCTTCCCTGTAATGGGAAGGAAGTACATGATATGCAGAATGTACTGCTGTGTAGAAAAGCAATGCTTCAGAATTTCTTGTGAAACGCTGTGGTTCTGTCAGCTGCATAAGTCTAGGGAAGACGATCTCTGGCCCCGCCAAACGTGTGAGATTGAGGTGCAAGCCCACCCCAAAACCCCCTGTTTGTGTGGATGCTGCGTGATTTGTTACCCTGTTACAAATAAGTACCAAGAAAAAACAGACAATACACCGCATAGAGTTAAACGATTTAGGTTTATAATTCTTAATTCAACTAAAGGGTTAGTAAAGAAAAAGCAAAAAAAAGGGCCCATTTCAATAAAACAATCCAACATGCACAAGTTGGAGCTCAGGGTTTCCCCTTTGCCGATCCTCATTTGATCTCCCTGGGCTTTATCGGATCATGGCCCCGCTCCGGGTCGAGTCCTACGACTTCTTCTGTCCAGCGTCTTCTCCCTTCATCTCCCGCCGAACAAAAGACCCAGCTCACACTGGTGCCAGGCACACAACATAAAAACACACTTCCTTCATTGGACAGCTCACATTCTCTAACCATAATCCAAACATTGCTTCTACAGAAAGACCATTACGTTAGCAGTGTAACCTTTTCCAGAGTGTTACACTTGCAGTGGTGAAGGTTGTGTTTATTCAGTGATGTTGCCCTAGAAGTCTCTGTAACAACTAGAGTCAGATAACTGAAAGCACTATTGTGGTGCGATCCCAGCAGGGTCTTTGGGACCTGTTTATAATAAGAAGCAAATATTGCTTGATCTTCATATATACAATGACTGATCCTAGACATTCCAGCTAAAAATACTGGTATTTTGCATAAAAAGAACAGTCAAGGTGAGAAACGGCTTCTTCCCTCAGACCGATAGATCTTTGAACTTCCTACTGCATTGTATTCAACGAGTCACTGGTTAATTTGTTCCATACCTTACAATACCTTTCAAAGAGAAGTGAAATGGAAAATGATACATGCATAATATAGACAGGTGGCAAAGGAGGAAAACAGTAGGAAGTTTTTTTTACTGTCCAAAGACAATAAACTAAGGATGAGTGGGAAGTAACAGAAATATTGAGGTCTGCAAGCTGACCTCCAAGCCAATTTCTGGCTCAGAAGCTGAGGCAGCCTGAGGGCTTCTGTGGTTAATCTGCTCCCCAGGACCCATTGGCAGGAAATGTCTTTTGGAGTCATTATTTGACTGAAGGGATGACGCTATCCAGAGATTTGCAAACTCTGCTGAAAGTCGATGTAAGGGGCCAGAAGTTTAAGCTGTGTGGATTTGCATCCCAGCCTGGGGCCAGAAGGAGCAGAACTATTTCTGCCCAGTCTAGAAAAAGTGGTATTTAAGATGATGAGAGGCATTGATCATGTGGATAGCCAGAGCTTTTTCCCAGGGCTGAAATGGTTTTCAATGGTATTGTTTTTGTTACATGTGCCTATAACATACAAAATCCTCCTATAATTTCCTCCAGTCAACATCTCCTTGTCTGCCCTTTTTATGTGAAACTGAAGTTTCTAAACCTTTCGAACTTTGGCAGTTGCTGCTATTTGCTGAAGCTCACTGCCACCTCTTTATGACAGGGCCAAAAAAAATCGTGCTAACATGATTCATGTCATGACACTGCTGGAGACTGAGTCCCTTGTGTGTGGGTGGTAGTCTGCACTTGTTTGGAAAGCATTTGTGCTGAAGATTGACAGCAGCATATCTTCACCCTCTTTTGCATTGGTACACATTCACTTTGCAAAAGGAAAACAGCAAGTGTGCAAGATTGAATTTTTAATTTTTGGTCTCTGTGAAATTTATTTTCCTTGCTTGGACTTTGTATGTTATAGGACAGGTGGTACATGAGAATATGATTGTTTTGTTCTCCTGTGATTTTTGAGAGATCTTTTCCCCCAAGTAAACAGGTAACTAATGAATTCTTCATTAAGTTGCAGGTATGCTTAAAGGCTGAACGACTAGCTCCATAATAAATGGCTGAGTCAATCTCGCAGCTGGCTTTGTTCCATAGCTAAAAATGCTGACTCCATCTCAAAAAGCAATTTTCTAAATATTCATTTTGTATCATTTAAAATCTCAAAATTATTACATTTGCGTAATAAAATCTAGGCTCTACATTTTTGAACCAAGAATGGAAAGATGAATCATGCAGGAGACTGGGGATTATTCCAATAATATTACATCATGCAGAAATTGCTGAAGCATTATCATCAGGGCTGAGAGTAAAAAAAGACACAAGCAGTTCCATTAAGTGGCAGAAATCAGATTTTACTACACCAGGAGCAAATGCTTATATTAAATTTCTGGTCTGAAATTGCCTGTATGTCAAGGTGATTTGTGAATAAAATGATCACAAGTTTTTCCTGTAGAATTTTGCTTCAAATTATGGATCAAGGAAAATGTAGACAGTGGCTTTGCATGTGGGGCGATTTAACTATCAATGGTACTGGGGATTGTTATGTTTTGTAGTTAAAAGGGGAGAAAAAAAAGAGTCCATAATGCATGTCTAACTTCATTTTTACTTTTAGCGAGGTACACATGTATGACCTGGTGGCGTGATGATGTATGCCATTTACATACTTCATTCGTGAAACCACAGGAGTTGCCTTTTTTCCATATACGTTCTTAGTTGGATATCTACAGATTTCAGTTCAATATCTTTGAAATACCATTCAAACTCATTTCGTGAAATGCTTGAAATAGCCGAGCCAGCGTCCTGTTTCATTTTAATAATTTGTCTTTTACTTCTGGTGTACGCCATATTGCTTGCCTATTGTAAACCTTAAGGCTACCCAGTCCTTTGCACTCTCAACATTTTCAGATTTTTCATCAACAACATGCAGATTAGTGCTCTTTTTGAACACTAACTTGACTTTTTATCTTTATCCCTTCCATTTATTTCTGTCTATATGACATATTCTTTGTATGTGTCCTACTTCGTTGCATTTTTTGCAAGTTTCACCTTTAAACCTGCACTGGCTTGGTGTAGGTGAGCCCCTGTCACCGCATTAACACAATTTGTTCAGCCAGGCCAGTTTCTGTTTAAATGTTGCAATTTTATTCATACTCATTTGTATTCCTGACTTAACTCAATTGAATTCCTGTCTACTGTTTCCATTGATACATTGATTTCTACTGCTCTCTTAAATGTAAATTATGCTTCAGTTAGGAACCATTTTTGAATGCTTTTTAGATTTCATAAACTAAACAATCACTCGGGGCATTATTAAGCCCATTGCCTCATTTGCATAATGTTCAATGGGTTTAAACAATTAGGTTAGGGTTAATTAAATGGGTTGCTGCATGGCTTAAAGGACTGGAAGGTCCTTCTCTGCACTGATTTTTTTAGACCTGAGAGAAGAAAATGTGAGTGAGGTTATATGGGGAACTGTTGAAATTATCTGCTGTTTGACTTTTCTTAGACAAAATACCTTTTATATATTAGATAACAAGTTCATTCTGCTTTGCAAACCTACTAACATGATCACAACCTGTCATTTCTGCATCTGCGATTATTGAATTTTTGATACTGGATTTTGAAAAATTATTTTCAAAAGCAGTATAGCAATCCATCAGTTTGTAAGGAAAAAGAAATTAAGCGGATGATGACAGTAATATTCTTTTAAATGGGCTATTAGAGGCAAGAATACTGCAGCTATTTATAGTGCAAATGATGATACAATGTAAGAGTAAAGATACTACAGGAGTGAACTTCAGAGAAGTAATTAATGCCCTTTCCTGGCATGATATATATTCTTAGGAAGGAAGTATATTCTGATCTCTTTCATCATTTTAACCTTCCTGATCAAAGGGAAAAAGTGAAGGAGTCTGACACAGCCTGAGTCCCAGATAATCAAAAAAAAACATTCACTGTCAACTCTCCAATGATTTCTAAATTGTATTTCAAAGGTTAGGAGGATGGTGCTTTGACTCCGTTTGCTCAAAGTGCACTACCTTCTGTTTACTCATACTTTTATGAATCTAAAACATTGTAGTGAATTCATAATTAAATTCTACCTGATATTGGAAATGTACATATTAAAATATTTTTGATGCTGTCTGTCCAAACTTCTTTTCAAAGGTCTCAAAGATACATTTAATGTCAGAGAAATGTATACAATATACATCCTGAAGTGCTTTTTCTTCGCAATCATCCACGAAAACAGAAGAGTGCCCCCAAAGAATGAACAACAATTAAATATTGGAACCCCAAAGGCCCTCCCTCCTGTGCGTGAGGGGCAATAATCAATGATTCACCCCTCCCCCCATCGGCAAAAAAAAGCATCTGCACCCATCACTGAGCACTCAGGCATGCAGCAAAAGAAACAGTAAAGACACAGACTCGCAATACTCCAAAGACTACGCGTTCACCTGGTATTTGACATACTACTAATAATGGAGAAAGAGATGTCTCCCTTTTCACAGTGAGTGGGGAGACATAACAAACAACTCACTGGTGTATGATGTTAAAAGTCCATTGCGTCGCTTTTTATGACCTCTGTGGACAAAGGTCTTTGGGCACACAGACAAAGATCTTCCAGCTCCCACAACACACTGGTCTGTCGGGACACCGACCTTCGATCTGCCTATCTCCAGAACCCCCGAGATCCTAGGCCTCCAAAGGCAAGTCAAACTCCTAGGCCACGCCCTTACAATGTTGGATAACGGCCAGTCATGAAATTTCGAGAGCAGGTCCCATTCCCACAAAGAACCGTAGTCAGCATGTAACTCCAGGTCAGGGTCTTCATATACGTCGGGAAAGCACTAGATCCTTTTCCATTAAATTCTTTCTGGAATTGTCGTGGTTTCTTGTGCCCCACAAATGACCAGGAGACGCAGAAGATTCTTCAAGAAGTGTTAAACTTTAATTTGCAAATCAAAGCTGAGACAGTCATTGAGCTAGTCACTGATTGCCCACCGATCCTTGTGCATAGCATTTTTTTATAGCAATCTCTGTGTAGTTGTATTAGCATCTCCAATTGGTCTACAGTTGACATATCACCAGTACATCAGCTCCTGACTTCCCACTATTGTTTCTACCCATTACCTTAATCATTTTCTAATCTTCTTCCCTGGCCACAGTTAACTCTTAGCTAGCCTCTCATTAACACACCATTATCTTCTTATTTGGCTACATTCTTAAGTCACTGATGTGTTCTCATTAACACACATTATCTTCTTATTTGGCTACATTCTTAAGTCACTGATGTGTTCAATAGTACAGAGACAATACAGAGATTTCATTCTCCTACTAAATTGGATACATACATAGCAAATACAAAGCTGACTACATAGTTTTGGTTACACAGCAAACAATGCAACTTTATACTCCAATAGAATCTCCTTATTATTGATGTCCTTTGGAACTGTAATAAAAACCGTTCTTGGATTCACTCAGACAGCGTCCATGGTAAGAGAAAGAGTTACTTTTATTTAGCAACACAAACATAATACTGGAGGAACTCAGCAGGTCAGGCAGCATCTATGAAAATAAACACCCTGAAGAAGGGTCTTGGCCTGAAGCATCAACTGTTTGTTCATTTCCAAAGATGCTGCCTGACCCGCTGAGTTCCTCCATCATCGTGTTTGTGTTGCATTAGATTTCTTGTATCTGCAGACTTGCTTGTGTTTGAGTTCCGTTTTCCAGCATTTGTAATTTTGTTGGTCTTCATTTGAAACCCTATGTGGTTTCACTACCCTTGATCTTATTAGATTTATTTTGGGTAGTTCATTTTTCATAACTGAGTATCTGCACTCTTTTCTGTATTGTGTGCATTGAGTCCAAACCTGTCCTTACCCAATAAATAATGACAGGTCTGTTTACAACAGAAGTAACTGGATTGGTGAAAAAAAATGGTCAGCCTGATTTTGTTTCAGCTAAATCCGGTTTAATTTGTTTCATTCATGGGGATAAAGGAGTGTGAATTCCTTCTATCTCTCAACTATATCTAAACTAACAATGAGTTAATGTTCATAAGAATGAAGTAATGGCATGAAAACTGGCTATTGCAGTACTATCAGTGTTAAGACACTTTGAACAATGCTCTGAAATGCTTAGTATACTCCTCGGTTTCATGGAGTAGTTGGGGCAGGGTGGTACATACCAGACCCAATGTTCAAATCCCAATGATAAGAAGTCCCATTCCTGGAAATTCACAACTGCAGTGAGATAAGAGAGCCACCTAATGCATCTTTTCACCATCTTCTATTTCCTGCCAGAGGGTAGCTGCCACTAACTGTGAAAAAATCATTAAAAGCAACAGTAAAGAGCATAGTGGCATACAATTTTAAATGGGGGGAATGTTCTCAATTCTTTCTTCTTTTTAGTTAATGCTTTCTTTCAAGAGATTTCAGTGTAATTACTAAATTGGATAAATGCATCTATTAAAGGGTTTGGTAAAATATTTGTGAATGGAGTATTTGGATGCAGATTCAGTTATAACTTTTGGAAGGGAATTCCATTATTTATGTAATGTTGTAATTATTTTTTCTACTTTTGCCTTTCTATAACTAAGAAATCATCTTCCAAGCCTCTGCTGATAACATTCCATGCCGAGATGTTAGGAAGAATAAACTATTTTGGAAATGGGATGGAAAAAGCATAGGCTAGCATAATGTCCTGTGAACTTATTATACCACAGCAATGAGTAGCCTAAACAATCCTACTTCCCACCTTCCGGATCAGAGATTTTAAAATGGATGTTTTTTAAAAAATGGACAGAAAATTATGGGTATTATAATTGGTGAGAGGGGCCTGATTCTTCATGACTGAAGATCTGAGTCTGCGTTGAAGTACCTCAAGCAGCTCTAGTTTTCTTCAGGAGGAAAGCAACTAATTTTTGTAGATTAGTATCTTTATTTGCTGTTTTATTTTTCTGCTGCAGGTCAAATAAATTGGCTTGGTTATGAAAGCCCTCGAAGCTTCTGGGACTTCATACGTGTGGCCTGCAGTAAGGTTCCCCATAACTGCATCAGCAGCATTGAAAACATGGAGAACGTAAGCTCATCAAGGGCAAAGGTTAGAAATTGGCTGCATGTCCATCTTCTGTTTTTGTAAACAT
The DNA here is from genome assembly GCF_030144855.1 of Hypanus sabinus. Classification (NCBI taxonomy): domain Eukaryota; kingdom Metazoa; phylum Chordata; class Chondrichthyes; order Myliobatiformes; family Dasyatidae; genus Hypanus; species Hypanus sabinus. Next base: position 58,284,980 of record NC_082711.1, on the reverse strand, counting down.
TGATATTTGTGCTTGCAGCAGATGCTTTTATGTTATGTGATTTCAGGATTAAGTTGGAGATTCGCTAGAGTTCATGTGGGCAGTAGGAACCTAGGCAGACATGCGGATGGGCCGCGTGGGAGGGTGCCTGGGCAGAATTTAATGAGGGAAGGGATTTTTGGTCCTAATTTTATCTTGGAACAAAATGAGGCGAGGTTCTAGTCATTTTAACTGCAGAGTCCTACTTTAATATTTTAAGATTTAAGAACCACCAAAACTAATGATGTCAAGGTTACTGGGAGAGAGCTTAAAAGAAATTGTAATCAGACTTCTGCAAAGACCTATCTAAATATTAACCCATGTCTTGGTGCTGAGGAGCATCTGTAATCGGATTGCTATGTTGCTAGTCATTGGACAGTGATTTTCACATAACAAATTTATGTTGGATGTGCTGGGTTATAACCAGTCTTCATTTTAATGTGGGGAATCTGGAGCTGAATAGGTAAATGGAATTTAATGTAAGGTGACGTAAAAGCAAATGCAGTTTTGTGATGTCCTAATGCTTCTATAGGAAGAAAGAATTGCCCATTAGAAGGAAGGCACAAGAATGGTTTCTTGTAAAAAGCTTCAGGTTTGTGTATCTGTCTGTCAGCCAAATCACTCAGGCTGAACCAATTAGAGGGGAACAGAACTGGTAATAATATCGATTCATTGATGTTTGTTTAAAACCAATGGCTTGCATCACTAAATTCAATTGTAATATTTCTATAACTTAATGGCAGGCAGAACGATGGCACAGAAAATGGTCTTGAGATTAAGAGAAGTGATGCGCATCAAAATCAAAGTTAAAAACTTACTTTCAGAGTACATACATGTCACTACATACAACCCTGAGATTCTGTTTCTGCGGGTATACTTAGCAAATCTATAGAACAGTAACTATAAACAGGATCAATGGACAACAAACTGTGCAAATGCAGATATAAATAAAGAGAAATAAATAATGAGCATGAAATATCAAGATAAGTGTCCTTAAGTAAGTGTAGTTATCCCCTTTTTTCCCCCCAAGAGCATGATGGTTGAGGGTAGTAACTGTTCTTGAAACTGGTGGTGCGAGCTCTGAGATTTGTACCTTCTACTTGATGACAGCAGTGGAGAGAAAAAATTATCAGATCGTTTATGGAACTCCTCTGTGCATCCAACTTTGTTCTTGTTGGCATTATAGTGGAATCAATTGGCATGGTGAAATTTGAAGAATGTCTTGATCATACAATTTGGACAAGAATAGCATGGGGCACAATTGTTACTTTGCAATAACCTGCTGATGATCACTGCTGAGCTGCACACACAAGTAATGCCAATTTGAACAGTATAGTGCACTTGCCTCAACTTCAAAAGTATACTTTAACGACATTCAACTTTTTTGATTCCCTAATGTTTTATACAGACAAAAATTAGCTAATCAAATGGCCAAATAATTCAACAGGGTAATTAATTACAGAATATTTATTGTACATTTCTATATTTAGACTGTGCAGCATCATTTGAGATTGCATATTTAATTTTTACAATTACTGAGCATAGCCAGATGATAGATCAGTTATCCAACAGTTCATATTTGTGTGATTATCTATTATGACTTGCTCTTGATTTTTGTGTAACATTTGATATGGTTGGTTATGTGATTTAGTTCTATGACGTTGTGTCATCTAGTTTCATTCTTATCTATCCATTTATTATCTATTATCACAGTGAATGGCTTCCCTTCCAAAAACATTACTTCTGGTTTTTCAAGCTTAAACTTCCTCCCCTCTCTGATCTCCAAGCTACCCCTTCACAACCATCTAAAAATGAATCCCCATCACCGATGCCTGCTCCTCTCAATACAGGTGCAAACCTGCTGCATTTGATCTGGAAGGTCTGGAGGTCTTGGAGAGTTGAAGCAACTCGTGAGCTAAATCTAGGTCTCACTTAGTCACCCTGAGAAACCACCCCAGATTGCTCAGATTACCTCATAATACAAATATAAAATTAAATAAATAAAAATTAAGCTATCCACTTAGCTGAATTTAAAGTTTTCTGTCCAGATCAACTCTATTAAAATGAAGCTAGTAAAGGTCACATTATTAAGCTAGTAACATTGAGGGATTGGATGTGAAGTTCTGAGTCTAGCAATGGAGCAGGTCTGACGTAGTATCTGCACTGTAGCTCATCCTAACTTTAATATTGAAATAGCTCGGGTATGAAGCTTGGAGCTGAACTTTCTTGTGATGGGACATTACTATTGGTTCCCTATGGAAAGGGTGGCTACAAGTTGATGTTCAATGATGAATGCCATTTGCTCCCAGCTTCACCTCAGCACCAGTTCTCTCAGTTCTCCACTGTCTGATTTGTTCTAGTACGTGACACACATTTTGTGCTAGCAGACTAAATTTTGCTCCGAATTAATATATTGGGAGAAAAACCAGTTTCTGATGAAAAGTTTGTTTCTGTCTTTTTTTTTCTGGCACAAGACTTTGCCAGACCTCTTTAAATACCCGAGATGACTCTGTACATTGACATTACAACCACAAATCTATTTAATCATTACCTACTACCAGTGTTGTGGCATCATTCACCCGACCACTGCTTCAGCTTATCCAATGCTGTGACTCATCCTGGCTTCTTTCTTTATAAGCTCAACTTGGTGATTCATGCATTTTCCTGCTGTGCCGCCAAGATCCATATTTATTCATTTATCCAAGTTGTTGCTTCTGGTCATATTGTCTCACTGGTCATCCACCCATTGTCCCAGAATGTGCTGCATTAGTATGTTTGTTGATCTGGTAGTAAATATTCCTGTGCTTTGTTTTGAGCCCTCCACAGCTTGATTGTTCCATGTTGAACCTTGCCCTTCAACTATTCAAAATTCTTGCACCTCACCCTGGCCTATTTTGCATCTCTAATATTAATTACTTTCTTGCCAATAGTAATTTTCCTTGTCTAGGTCTAGGATTTCCTCCCTCAACATCTCTCTAAAGATGACTCACAAAACATGTAGTAATCTATCTTAACATATCTTTGCAGCACACACAAAATGCTGGAGGAATTCAGTAGGCCAGTCAGCATCTATGGAAAAGAGTACAGTCAATGTTTCAGGCCGAAACTCTTCATCAGGGCTGATGAGCATCTCTGTTGGTTCTGGTATCAAATTTATTTTGACATTGGTCCTTTGAAGCTTATTAAGTAGGGTATAAACTCTATGCAAATTGGAGTATGTTGTAAATATTTAGCAAGTAAATGTGCTTTGCTTCTGCTTGACATAATATCTTGACAGCTGATGAAATTTGTATTCAAATGATGTCCTGAGAATGTACAGGAGGTCACAGAAAAAGTCTCCTTGCCATAGATTATGAGAAGCTATGAAGAATGGTATGAGGGACCTGTTTATTGCTGTGGATACACACTTTATCACCAAGCCATATGGACCGTTTAGGTATTTACATAAAGCAGCAGCTGGTTTAAAAGAGACTTGCTTTGTCACCATATGCAGCTGTCAGCTTAGTAAAGGGAGGAATGGTGTAGTTGTTTGTCTAATGCATTCTAATAATGTAAAGCTTCTGTTCTGATCCTTGTAATTTGATAGGGCAGAGCATGGATTCGAGTAGCGCTCATGGAGAAGCGTCTGTCCGAGTATATATCCACTTCTCTAAGGGACATCAAAACAACCAGGTCATAACAAGTTATTCATGTCACATGACTCCTGCCAATTCAAAAGCATATTTTAATGTAATTGAATGTAATGACACTGTTTTTGTAAAGGCTGTTGCCTGTTAAAGATTTTGTTTAATAAACCATAGTTTGTTATAGATATTGACAACAGTGTTCATTGGTCAACTTAGTTAAATTAACATAAATCCAATTTGAGACTGTTATAAACCATCTCTTCTCTGAATACATTTGAAGTGCAAACACCTTTGTTCATATTTCCCTTCCAGGAGATATTATGAGGATGGGGCAGTTGTTCTGGGAGAAGAAGCAAATATGCTTGCTGGTATGTTGCTTGGACTCAATGCGATTGACTTCAGGTAATTGTGGCACTTGTTTTTTTTTATGAATTTGCTTGGAGCATGAATATATAAATAAGTCAGATTGTATTAATAGATGAAGAGGACCCACATTATTACCTTTGCTTCTGCACTGTTTATAAGAAATGTGAATTTATCAAACAAATCTCAAAACAATTCTGATCCCTGACAACCTCTGAATGAGAAATATTTTCCATGCCTTCCCCTGTATTCCTGATTATATTTTAAAGTTCTGCCACATGACTTTTTTGACATTAATGTGCTGTGTAAGTATTCCCTATTTCCTCTATCTGGGCTGCTAATAATTTGAACATACCTCAACCAAGTCTTCATTCAGTTGTCCACAGTATGTTCCAAAAAAACCCAAACCCAACCTATCAAATCTTGCCTCACACCTGAAATCTTTAACATCCTTGTAAATCTCCTCCTTAAACTCTCTTACAAATTGGCATCTTTCCTGTAAACTGGTGACCAGAAGAGCACAAAGGCTTCAAGCAAGTCGTCACAGGTAGGTAGATTTTCAGATTTCCGGCATCTTTATTTAAAAAAAAATTTATATCAGTCATTCCCCTCTCTTTTCTGTGAAAGAGCGGGTTTAGAATGCACTTTGCCTTTACTCCTTAGATCAGAGCATCTTACTTTTGTGGCCAGCCTGATGTGTGGAATTTTGTCAAATGCCTTGCTATAATTCATGTAAAGTACATCTATCAACTCCCTTGCTTCCCTCATTAAAATTTATAATGTATTGTCAGACTGAGCCTCTCCTTAGCAATTACTCTGCAGCTTTCTCAATACCGTTCCCCAGTGTTCATCAATATGTCTATAATTGAAGTTTAAACCTTTTGGCTTGCAATTGGTTCATAGGGCTGATGTCTCCCACTTCCCACCTTTGATTACAAAGGTTGGACAGTTAGTTGTGCAAATGACTATTTCCAGAACTTAATGACAGAATTCCTCATTCAGTGGTATGTATTAATGTAAAGTTGAGAGATCAGAGAGACAGCTGACATCACAGTGCCCTTTTGCCTCTCTGCGCTCTGTTGGGGATCTAATGAAGTGCATCTCCTGGGACTAACTACGTCACCCTTTGCTAAATGTGGTGATGTCATGGTTTATATTCAAGGTAAAATCTCAGCAGTCATTATGAGCTGTAATTGCAGCTTCTCCTTGCGTCTCTGGGGTTTGTATTCCCTAAGCCTAGCCTCTCAAAACAGGATTTCAGCTCAGACGTGCCCCGCTTTATGTATGTTAGCCCTTTGACTCATTTATCATATGAAAGTGCATTTCAAGTGGAAAAATGTTATCAGTGGAATTGAATATTTACATTTTGGATGGGAAAATGCAAAACTAAAGAATTTCCTGCCATCTGTTCTCTGTTTTTGACAGCACTGTCTTTGTTGTTCATTTATTGAATTTCCTGAGCTATCCTCATTTTACAACATGAAATGGTTTGTAAGCCAACCAGTTCTTGAGACACAGCAGGGATGTAAGCATTGGTTCTCTTTGTTTGAGTAGTTGAAATGTGCTTCTAAAGCTCTTCAAGTCAACACCTTTGATTATTTAGCTTTTCAAAGCAAACACTTGGAGCCCTGGTTATTGGGAAAAATAGAAAAGCTGGTAATACATGGAAGGCTAGAGAGTGCCTTTGGAGAGAAGGTGCATTGACATTTCAAGGGAAAGTGAATTCTGATAGGACATATAAAGTAAATGCCAGGGGTCTTGGATGTTTTGGTGTACAGTGGGTCCTCAAGGTGGCAACACAGATGGAAACGGTTTTGTAAAAAAACATTTGATTGAATAAAAGAAGATGGAGACCATGTTGCAAAACACTGGTTAGATCACACTTGGAGTTTGTATATAGTGTAGGTTGCCATAACACAGGAAAAATGTGGTAGCAACAGAATGAATCCCTTCTGTACCAGGATGATAACTGCAATGATGGGCTGAGAGTTATCAGGAAACTTTGGACAGGAGGCATTTACTCTCACTGGTATGTAGGCTAAAGTCTGACCTTATGGAGGTATACAAAGTTATGAGAAACATAGATAGGATAGATATTTTTTTTTCTGCATGGTTGGAGTGTCTAAAACTAGAGGGCACTAATTTTAAGGTGACCAGGGAGAAATTTAAAGGCGATATGAACTGTATGTTTTTCAGTGGTGGCTATCCAAAAAAAGCTGCCAAAATGGAGCACTGTCTTTGTTGACAATGAGTTGAAAGGCCTTTTTCCATGTCGTTTGATTGTCTGTTGAACCTAAAGCTCAGATAAAAATTGCATTTAAAAGTACATCACGTGTATTTCAGCATTCAAAAATAATTTTTGGCCTGAAGGATAAGGTGTATAGGAAAGGAAGCCCGCAAGTGGATTATTGAGTAGTTCTACAAGTCATTGTATGTTAAATAACTGGATTGAAAATAGTAAATGATTTATCTTTCAGCTTCTGTTTAAAGGGTGAAAGTTTGGATGGCAATTGTCCTGCTGTTATTGACTATACCCCATATCTGAAGTTCACACAAAGGTAAATTTATCTGATATTTTTTATAGTTTTTTTTCCTATCAAAATGATACAATGAAAATGTGCAGTGTTTAAAAATCTTAAAAACTTGCTTTTGCAAAATTTTTGCAATCTCACCATATGCACATTTCATACACTGTATGTGCTGGTGAATAATTGCAGGCCAGCCTATACAAAGTGATACGTAAGACTTTCCCTCAGAATGTATGCTGTAGTTTCATTGGCCATATTGGAAATTGGTTTTGTGACATCCAATACATCTATGGAATTATTTTTAATGTAATTTATTCAGAAGTATGGTAGGATCTGAGATGTACAAAGCCTACTGTGGGGAATTTCTACCTCTTCTTGGGTTTCTGACTGAGATAATGGCATATAAGCTCAGATGATCTAATCTTCAGTGTACTTCAAAGAATCCAGTAGGTGGGCTGTACTGTTTTAAAGAATGTGCTTATGTAACATCCCTGATTATCTGCCATCATCATATCAGAATGGTGCTGAAGTTGATTCTGTCTAAGTGACCTCAGCCCTAGTATTTGAACAATTGGAAGATTTGGTTGACCCAAGCCTATACTGTCACCAAACTTCGTAGAATTAAGTATAGTTGTTTTTTTTTTCTGGCATCAGCTATTTTTATGGGAACTAGGAAAAGAGTAGGCCATTCAGCCATGAAGACTATTCCACCATTTACTTGGATCAGGGCTACTCCGTGTCTTAACTCTGATTACAACAGCACTGGCTCTCTGCATACTACTTCCTAAATTTAGAAGACTTGCTTCATTATCTTTAAATTGCTTCACGTTTCACATTACAGTTATGAAATCCTCTACTATTGGGCAGATCACCTTCTCCTCTGTATAAAAGCACCTTAGTTTGATTATGTTGATGTTTACATATTAATTGGACTTAAAAGTAATGCATTAGTCCTGGATCCAGTGACAATGTAATTTAAAAATGGACCCAAAATTAAAAGTCTTTCCAAAAGAGAAGATCAGAAGAATAGATAATTTGCATTGCAGAAAGGATGACACTTTCCTGTGTGAACTTAGCGGCTGTATTGAATTATGATTGATAGTTGGACAGATATACAGTACTTCCATTCGACAAATTGGTTAATGTATGTATTTTGTGAACTTAAATCCATAGAAATTACAGCTTCTGCTTTGCCATTAATTCAGTCCCTTCTCCTTTACACTTGTTCAGTCTGAATCAACAAGTGTAACACCTTGGACTGCTCAGTCTTGACCTGAGCAGAGGAGCTCCAAATGTTGTTATTACAGTGTCAATGCAGCTTTGCTTGGAGGGTTGCAACTGAGCTGTCAACATCTTTATCTAGGCATAACTGGAATTGTTTTTTTATGGGATTTCTTGTATATTTTTCTTAATCTGTTTTTCACAAACTCCTCAACGTTTAACGTTCAGCCCTCCTCGGCCTTGCCTTCATGATCACTTACACATGTACTCGTTTCCCAGAAAAATGTATGTTGAGGTCTTACAGCTTCAAATCCCTGCATTGCCTTCATGGTCAGATTAATTCACTTTACAAACTTCACCAGCATTTATTATGTAACTCCTCTTCCACCACTCTTTCTCTTGCCCCCAAATTCCTAACTCTTAGGTTTAATACATATTGGCCTATCATTGGCATCTTTGCTCTCCATTTTGGGTTCTACTATCCCCAAGAAATCACTTCCAGTTCTCTAGGCATCTTTCCTCCAAAGAACAAATCTTTTTTCAGCACGATTTCTTTTTTTTTCTAATTCCTGTCTGAAAGACTTGTATACACTTCACTATTGAACAAAAAAAGTTGCTGTTACATGGAAGTTCAAATGTTGGGAATTTTCAGATTTATTATTTGTTGCTGATTTAATTCCCACCCATTGCCTTTGTAACTGGGGCCTGACTTGGGTGGACGCACCAACATCTCTAATTTGGGTTGCTTGAACAGCCAGCAGCGTGGTCATCCATTGCAGATGTATTGCTTGGTGACGTCTGGCAAGGAACACAAGGCAAGTTAAAATCACTCACAGTTATTTGCTGACTAGAGTCAGTTAATGCTGCACATTTCAAACAAGCATCTGGCAGGCTGAATGCAAACACTGGCCAGGGTTAACACAAAATTGATATTGAACTGGTTTAGAACTTGGAACAGTACAACACAGGAATGGACTCTTTGGCCACAATGTCATGCCGGACCAATTAAATAGGTAAGCAAATGGCCAACTAAACATCCTTTCTGCCTGCACGCTGTCCATATCCTTCCGTTCTCCTCATTTCTGTGTGATAATCTAACCGTCTCTTAAAAATCCCTGATTTATCTGCGTCCACCATCCCCCAGGAGCACATTCCTGGCACCCACCACCATTCTTTGTGGGGGGGGAGGGGGAAGAAAATTTGCCTCTCATATCTTCTTTGGAATTACCCCCCCCCCACCACCACTTTAAATGCATACCCTCTGGTACTAGACATTTCAACTCTGGGGGCGGGGGGGGGGCAGGAAGATGCTTTCTAATTTCTCTATCTATGCCCCTCATAATCTTATAAACATTTATCACATTTCCCCTCAGCCTCTGGCACTCCAGAGAAAATAACCCAAGTTTGTCCAACCTCTTGTTGTAGGCCATGCCCTCTAATCCAGGCAACATCCTAGTTAACCTTTTCTGCAATGTTTCCAAAGCCTCGACATCCTTCCTCTAATGGGGGAACCGGAACTGTGTGCAATACTCCAGATGTGGCCTCACTAGAGTTTTATAAAGCTGCAACATAACTTCCTGACTGATGTCTTAACTAATAAAGGCTAGCACGCCATATGTCTCGATAACCACCCTAGCAACCTGTGTAGCCACTGTCAGGGAGCTATGAACTTGGAACCCAAGATCCCTCTGTTCACCAACACTTAGGGGTCTTGCAGCACCAATCTTAATATTATCTGCAAACTTACTAATCCACCCATCTATACTTTCATCAAGACCCAGGGTTAGCTCTTGCTCACTGCTGTAGCCAGCTAGAAATCTTGCTCTTCATTCAAATTCCCCATCCTTGCTTAGTTTTGTTGCAGAGTCTGAATATTAATTGCCTTTGAAATCAGCTGATTTATGTAAACTGAAGTTCATATTTTCTATTGACTGTAATGAAGTGACAGATCTCTTGCTGCATGTAAGCGCAGAGCTTCTGCTAACCTGCTCTGCAATTTGATGCACAAATCAGAATGTGGACTCCAAGTTTATCATGTGTCCATTTTTCTGCCTCAGCAGGCTAATAGTTGCATCAGTTGTTTATCAGTGCAATTTCATCTAAAGCTAATTGATGAAATGTCATGTTATGTCCAAGCTCTGAGAGTATTAGCAGTGATGAAGAGGAGTTACGGACTCTGGGCAGCAGCAGTAGTGAAGGCAGCACGCCGGAGAACATTGGCCCACCATTCCTTACTGATGAGCACAGCTGGTATAACAAGTGCAAGCGTGTGGAGCAGAAATTCAGGCTGGCGTTGGAGCAGAAGGTAATTGTCACAGCTAAAGTGGTTAGCAGTGTCCAGCAGCGGGAGAAAACCAAAAAAAAATCTGCACTTAGCTCTGTTGGAAGAGCACTTAACTGAAACATTAAGCCTGTGTCTCTCTTCACAGGAGCTGGCTTTCCAGCTTTTCTGTTCTTGTTCCACATTTGCAGCATCTGCAGTTCGCTTTTTAATTGTTTTCCATTTAATCGTTTCCAGATGAAAATTTTTGGGAATAAGCATTATCCTTGTCCACCAATAGCATTGGAAGCTTAATATCAATCTGCTACACACAGGGTCTTGATCCAAAATGTTGACTTGCATCTTTTGCCACCACAGATGCTGATTTACCCACTGTGTTCTTCTAATATCCTCTTATTTTTATTGTTACAGATTCCAGCATCTTCAGCTTCATTTTTCTTCACACGACATTCAATTCGGTTTTTAATGTGCAGATCCACAGAATCCAGTGCAATGGAAAATTATTTGCACTAGCTTCCAGGATGTCCTGCCATAGAAAATAAGTGATGCGATAACACAGCCTCTTTCATTTTCTTCCCCACGCACCTTATCTTACATTCTGCATGTTTTCATAATCCTCACGGACCCTGAACAGTCAGTCAACAAAGGCCTCGGTGTCATCCCCTTACACCCTACATCAGCCTTGGGTTTGACACATTGCTCAGCTCTGCTCTCATTGTTTCCTCCCCGATCTCTGAACAATATCTGGCACAGTAAAACCTACAGTATCTCCTTTCACAATTTGCGTTTGACCAGGAAGCCATTTCTATAGAGACACTGGCCATCCTCTAATCTGACCCACTCTGAATTGGAATTCTTCTCTCAGTTTCAACTCAACCATTCTTATTCAAGGTGCCGAGAGGGGCACTGCTACCCTTTTGGAGGCCGATACTAACTCTCTGAAGACAGCTCATTCCTCTGAGCTGTAAATACCTCTGGACATCAAACCATTGTTTCAAGATTTATTTGATTTCATCTTCTCTGTATTTCTTTTAGTTAATATAATCCTTCAGCCCTGCATCTAACTCTTTCCAAAGATCCATTAAAAATTGCCCAGTAGGCCTTGTGAAACTTTTATCTTGCTGTCTCCACTCTTTCATTTCTTTTCTACCTCTTTGGCTAAATTATTTTCATTGACATCTACAACTCTTCTGACCACCTCACCTCCCCTGCACCCCGGCTAATTTTTTTGGCATTTCTGCTTTGGATATCCAACCTTTTTGTGTCTACATATCCAATGAACAGCAGCACAACCAGCCCTCATTATAAAAAGCATAAGTAGCATTTTTACAGTACTTTTAAAAGTTGAAGATGCTTACCAATCTGTGACACAAAAGGGATAGAAGAGAAACTAGGCAAAGCTGTAGGGAAAATTTTATAGCAGATGTTAGAGAGGTGAAAAATATGGGGAGGGAATTTTTTTAAAGCTTCCAGTCTTGATGCCTGAAGAAGAAACTACTGTTGGTGGATTTTGGGGATGATCAATGGGTCAGATTTGCTTGAAACTTGTATATTGGTGTAGAAGGGATAAATGTGAATTAGGGAGGGGTGGAACTCTTTGGAATTTGGGAAAAAAATGAACTGTTTTGCATAATTGGGAGATGGTATAGATCTATAAACGCAAGTACGACGAGGGAACAAGGGCTCAATGTAAGTTACAATGTAGGAACTGTTTAATGACTCAGGTTTATGAAAGGTCAAGTGATTGAGTATTCAAGTCTCTTGGTAAAAGAAAATGGGATTCAACAGCTGATGAACTAAAAAGTAGAAATATATCAACGTATTTCAATGCTACCAAAGATATAACATCCAAAGCTCAAGTCAGGGTTAAATAAATGCCTTTTGACTGGTGTTGTTCAGTTTCAGATATATAGCTTTGGTAGTTAGGGAATTAAGTGGTGTGAAGGTGACCACTTCAGTTGATCCGGTGTGTATTTGGAGGAAGTTTCTACTCCATTGAAATGCCCTATTGCATTGCTCACAGTAGGCATTTTTTACTTCAAAGCTTTTTTTTAATATTAAGGGAAATTTAAAAATTGTTTCTTTTCCACTGAGTTCAGTCAATGTGAATTAGCTCAACATCCAATCTTCGCAGCACTTTTGCCGGATTGTAGCCTCTTCAGAAATCTCCCAGTCAGTTACTTGAGCTGTTGTTCACTGAAATGTGACAGAGAGGATGACTTTCCACGCAGCCATTTCTGGCATGTCTCTCCTCTTTGCCCACCGTAGTAGAGGGCTCTCAACTGTGGTCACCCTGTTGCTTGCATTCTGCTCTGGGGTTTCTTTTCCACTTCATAAACTCAAGATTCTGCAAATAAAAAGCAAGTCTGCAAATTCCAGCTCAAACTTTTGTCTGTGTAAATCAGTTTCCATCAACTGCCCCACCCCGGTTTCATAAAATCACCATGGATATTTATTCTTTGGCTCACTTTGTCCGTGCCAACCATCAAATAATTCAAAGTTTATTCAATGTAAATCTATTATCAAAGTGCATATACGTCAGCATATACAGCCCTGAGATTAATTTTCCTGTGGGCATTCACAGTAAGTTACAACGAAACACCACAAAAAAAGAAAAAGCACACCAAGAAGATGAACAAGCAACCAACGTGCAAACAACAACAAACTGTGCAAATAAATAAAACAGAATACAGGTTGAGTACGCCTTTATAACAAATACCAAAACCTGAAGATCTCCAAAATCCAAATTGTTTTTGAGCTCTGACATGAAGTCTGAAATGGAAAAGTCCACAAAGTACTGGAAAGGTTGCAGGTAATATGCAAGCCTTTGTGCGTCACACAATTCTGAGAAGTGAGCTCACGTATGTAGTGAACCGAAGATGACGAAAAATAGAACAACAACATATATAAGGTGAAAAATGAGGATCTCGCTCAGCGTCAAAGTTAACATATGTGCTTAACAGTATGCTTATCATGAAATAAGCAAAAATCTATCATGACGACTGAAAACTGAAGATAATTGTGAATATTCAGCAGGATGCTTTCAGAAATTTAAGAAAAGGCACAGCATTAATTTTTTTAAAGCATCTGTTGATATGAAAATCTAGCACCAGAACAAGTCTACAATCCTGATTCTTTTTTATCCTTACATAAAACCTAAAATAAGTAAAATGCAGATACAAAAAATTGCAAACTTGTAATCAAAAATGGCATCATCGATGCACACTGATCCTGCTGTTGTTTGTTGTTCAACAGCTGATTCAGGTATTCTCCTGATGCTGTTGTGCTGTTTGTGTTACCCTGCACATATTATAGGGATTTTCTGATACAAAAGGTATGTATGAACAAGTGTAAGACAAAGTTTGCATCCTGGAAGGACATAAATTCAGAGTCGGAAATGGTTGAGATCCCAAGCTATTTCATTATATATTCCAAAATCTGAAACACTTCCGGCCCCAAGCATTTCAGGTACTTGTAGTAATAATAAATAACTAATTAAGCAACACTTATCAAGAACATGAAATGAGGAGTCCTTGAAAGTGAGTCTATAGGGTGTAGGCACAGTTCAGTGTTGGTGCAAGTGAAGTTGAGTGAAGTTATCCTCACAGGTTCAAGAACTTGATGTTTGAGGAGCAATAACCGTTCCTGAACCTAGTGGTATGAATCCTGAGGCTCCTGTATCTCCTACATGATGGCAGCAGCAGGAAGACAGCATTTTAAATAATGGTCCATTTTAAACACACTTAGCAGCATTTGCTCTGCAGCCCACCCTGCCTTGGTAACTCCTCTGTAGCATGTTCTAGATATTAACCACTGTGTATTTTTGTTAAAGTCCCCTTTAAAACTCCTTTATCTCATATTGCTTATGCCTCTGTATCCTTTTGTTTTTGATACCCCTGCATGAGAAAATGCTCCTGTCTTCCATATCTGTGCCCCTTCTGATTTTGTATACCTCTATCAGCTTGCCAGTCAGTCTCTCCGTTCCTTCCCCATAACTAAAGACCCCCAAACGAGGTAACATTTTAATGCAGCATCTCTGTACTCTCTCCTTTCGCTAGTTGGAGGCAAGAACTGCACACAATACATAGCCTAACTACTGTTTTGTAAATCTGCCCCATAAAATCCCAACGTTATACTGTATTCTATGCCCCTGATGTATTAAGGTAAGTATGCCAAATGCCACCTTCAGCTGAGTTTCCTTTTATTTTCACTGAATTTCATTTCCTGTTTATGATACTCTCAGCCCGATTTACTAATCCTAGCCAACCAGCTACTGATTTATAGTGAATGAAAATGGAACAAGGCTTGTTTCGTGAGATTCCTTAAATTTCAACATTAATGTGGGAACATTTTCTATTCTGGTCATCTGCCGTCCTTAGTTTCTGATGATTAAATACAGTACTTCAAATGAGAATTGTCACCAATTTTCAGGACTATTTTCTGCCATTTCAGATGAATTCCTTGACCAGAGCAAATTGGTGCCTTTTCTGAATTTCAAACAATACTCAAGTTTGCCTCTTTCTTTTCATGTGGAGATTACAAATCTCCCGGTAACTTCTCTGTCCTCACATAAATACATATTTATCAAAGTCAAATATTGGTGTGGGGGATATTAACACAATTTCTAGTTGTGGATTGGAAATGTTTTGTACCTTTTGAAGTAAACATATTCCATCACAGGTATTGTACCACCCCAACTGCTTTTAATACATGGCAAAAATGGAGTGCTATGGTTATTTCAAGGATAATGAAAACTATAATTCTATTATATTTAATGTTTTTAGTAGTGGGTGAGTCCATAGTGAATTTGAAATGGAGGCCTTCTGGTCAGGATGTTGTGTCTACTTGATACACGAGCCAGGGCAGTATGATATGCAGAACAAGCCGTTGCCCATGTAGCAGGCTCCCCATCTCCATGCAGCTAATGAATCCAAAGGACTGGCAGGCACCGATAAGGATTGGCACCAGCAACATTGCAAGAATTGCCGGTCAGTGTTAAACTCAATGTAGGACTGACTGCCTTGGGGGCTACAGCTTTGGGCTTTTTCTTGGATTTAGCCCTGAAGCCGTTCCTGTGAGTGGGAATAGCCACAGGGCAGCAGGGGTTTGGGATCAGAGTTTTCCTTCTCCTGGATGAGCTGCCAACCATGGGTAACAATCCTCATCTGCTCAAAGCAACAGGCTTCAAGGTGCCAGTAACCCACCTTTGCCCTTGCTTCTATCAGTAGAAACAGTTCCGCTGGGCTTAGCTGCTAAGCCACACAAGATGGCCAGGAGCTGGACTTGGTTGTCAGAGGCTCCTTGAGACACACGCCATTGGGAGCATTTAGTAAGTAGTGGGAACTTATCCCCACTACCACCCCGACTATAATAACTTTAAAGAACCAAATTTGAAATGAGCTTCCAAATTTATATACATGTGCAACTGCTTGGCTCACTTTACAAATTAGTTTCCATTGTAGATGGAGGATGAAGATTTTTTTTGCATCATTAAGATATTACAGTATCTGTGCTAGTCTTTGCAGTTTTGAGCAACAAGTGGGTTGTCTAAATTACTATTTGTTCTGATGCTGTGAGAGGAATGTTTGCACTATTTTTAAAAACAAGTCTCTTGGTTTGCCCTTCTTTATTTTCTAGGGCTATTTGGAAGAGTTAGTACGTTTGCGGGAAGCTCAACTTGCAGAGTCTGTGGCTCAAAACAAGATTGTCCTACAGCAAATGGAAGAGGCAGACCTGAACCACAAACTGGAGAAGGAGCAACTGGAGTTTATCATCCTAGAACTGCAGGATCAGCTGTAAGCATCCTAACTGTCCGATTTACTAAGCAGAATATACCGAGGCACTTTAACTATTGCAGCATTTATTGAATCTCAGAAGGCAGTGCAGAGAAGACATGAAGCAAATGACTAGAGCTGGGGATCTAGTTATACTCCAAGCAATATTCAGCAGATCAAATTGTGGATAGAAGCAATTCACAAATAAAGTTGATCCTTTTAACTGAATGGTACTTTAAAAAGCATTTCATAACTTTTTTATGAAGGTCAAGTGACTGGAGCTTCAATAGATGTACCAGTTATGGCTGCCATAAAACTAGGGAAGCATGAAGCTGTAGGGAGTCTGATATGTGGGCATCTGACTTCAAGTGCCTCTGTACCACGGTGCATAGGCAGAGACCCAGAATGTGTTAAGATTAACTTTAATCCTTACAGAACTTCACAGAAAACTTCAACACAGTAACACCAAAATCTCTCATTTTGATTCAGCATCTCATTCTTGTACTAAAATATCTGTCCACAGCTGCCTCTGCTAAGGTTGAATACAATAGGGTCTATTAAGAGACTCCTAGATAGTTACATGGAGCTTAGAAAAATAGAGGTAGAGAAATTCTGGGCAGTTTCTAGAGTAGGTTACATGGTTGGCATGGCATTGTGGGCTGAAGGGCCTGTAATGTGCTGTAGATTTCTGTTCCCACTGTAGATTGAGGTTAGGCACGGATTAGAAGAACAGAACATTATATTCTACCTTGACAGTCTCCAACCTGTCAACACAAACATTGATTTTTCTAACTCACGGTAACCACTCTGCTCTCCTTTTTTGTTTTCCTATCCCACTGGCCCTCATCACCCCATTTATTTCACTTCCCCTGCCCGTCACCCACATATTCTTCCCACTGGTTACCTTGTCACTTCCATTTCTTTATTCTGTGATCCTCTGTCCTCTCCAATCAGATTTTATCTTTTTTCTTTGTCACTTCTACCTATTACTTCTAAGCTTCTTGCATCATTCCCCTTACTTCTCCACCTGCTTATTTCACCTCCCCCCAGCACCCCTCCCCCCACTGGCCCCAATCTAGATTCGCCTCTGGCTTGCCAGCTTTTGCTCCATTTCTTCCTATTTCCCCCCCTCATTCCGAATCACCCCTGCACCTTCCCCTCTTCTTCTAGTCCAGATGAAGTGTCATAACTTGTCATGTTGACTGTGCATTTTCCTCCATAGATACTGCCTGACCCATTGAGTTTTCTGGCTTTATGTATATTCACTCAGTAACAATACTTTTTGTCTAAGATTTGAGAGAGACCTTTAACTATCTCAGAAGAGATTCTAGGTGGTCTGAATTCTGGGTTACCATTCTTATTACAATCATAAGAACAAATAAATTTAAATACAGAGCATCATTGCCATTTTCTATTTTTGCTTTGTGTTTTGGAACTATAAATGGAGAGATTGTCTAGAGACCATTTGCTATAGCTATGGCAATCCATTACTTCAGTCAACAGATCTGAAATTTTAACCAAAAAAACTGGATTGTAATGGTGATCGTAACATTATTAGATGATCATAAAACCCCAATGAGTTAATTTTGTCCTTGATGCACAGGAGTGGATGTCAGAATTAATAATTTTAACAATAATTTATGCTCAATATTTTCAGAGTGAATCTGCTATGTTATATGCCTTGTTCTGAATTAAAGCATAGTTGCTCTTTATTACTCTTTAAGCTTGCTTAATGGTTCAGAACAGTTGATCATTAACAGTGATCTTTAAGGTTGTTTATTTCAAAAAATCTAGATATTGTATAAAAAGTTCAGTACTACTTACTGATCACAAGGATCACAATAATGGATGGGATCTGTTAATTTCCAATTGGTCTGACAATTTTACCAAAAGCAGTTTGTTAAATCAGGAAGTCTTTTTTTTGGACTTAAAATCCTACAGCTAAAGAAAGCCCTACTTAGATTGTGGAATGAACTTTAATACATTCATGGCTTTGTCTTGTTGTTGACCCAAACCATCAGCAAAAATCCATCCATGAGGCTGGGACGGTACTCAGCTTGATGGCCTGGACAGTGAGGATACTTTGCTCTGTCTCACACGTAGGTTGAAAAAAGTTTAGCCCCAGTATTAGGCACAGTCTGACTGACTGTTGGCACAAGATAACTTCTCAACCAGTTCAAGCAATCTCTCACTCCCACCACTTCTCCTGATCGAATTGTCACTGATCCCCTATGCCACCATTGTTGTCAGTAGGCCACTCCTCCTTTTTCGAATAGGTATCCAAGAAAAAAGTCAGTGTGAGAGGAAGAACTTTTAACCCCAGCCAAAATATTGCCCTGGAGGCTAATACTGTGGAATCCATAATTTCTGTACAATTGTAATATACACTTAGTGGCCACTTTATTAGGCACAGGAGTGGAACCCGGTGTGGTCTTCTGCTGCTGTAGACTATCCACTTCAGGGTTCGATGTGTTGTATGTTCGGAGATGTTCTTCTGAACACCACTGTTGTGACACATGGTTATTTGAGTTCCTGTCACCTTCCTGTCAGCTTGAACCAATCTGGCCATTCTCCTCTGACCTCTCTCATTAACAAGGCATTTTCACCCACAGGATGGATGCTTTGTGTTTCTTGCACCATTCTCTGTAAACTCCAGAGACTGTTGTGCGTGAAAATCCCAGGGGATCAGCAGGTTCTGAGACATTCCAATTAGCACCAACAACCATTCCATGGCAGAGTCACTTCGATTACATTCTTCCTCATTCTGATTTTTAGTTTGAATCACAATTGAACATTTTGATCACATCAGCATGCTTTTATGCACTGAGTTGCTGCCACATGATTGGCTGATTGGATATTTGCATTCACGAGTTGTTGTACAGGTGTACTTAATAAAGTGTCCACTGAGTGTAGGTATAGCCTTGATGATTTTACATTGCATTATTTGCTGTATGTTATTGATTGGATCTTAGTGTGGACTACTGTGCCATATCTGGGTCCTATACTGTAATGGATACTAAGGTCTGAGAAGGAAATTTACCAGAATGTCATCAGAAACTTTTGTCATGTGACGAGAATTCAGAAGCTTTGTTTACTGCAGATTTCATTGTGCATTAACAGTTGTATCTGAAAAAGAGAATCTGTTTCCACTTGTAGCAGATTGGGAAACAGAGCGCACAAAAAGGCTTTCTTTTCAGTTCTGAGATCTGAATGGCACTGCTATCACAGAGCACTGAACTAAAGAGGAAGAATTGGATCAGCTTCCAGAAGAATTTTAAAGGGTCAACAAGAGAAATGTGCTGTTCAAATTTTGAACATATGGGGCATGTGAAGTTCTTTCAAAAATGGCATATTCCAAGAATAATCTGCCCTGCTGTAAGATTCCACAGTGATGTTTTCTCTCTGATGGCGTCTCACGGCCCGTTTCAGGAAATGAGCGGGTATGTGCAAACCTTGCAATGCAACATCATTGATTTACTGGAAATGATGTGTTGTTACTGTGCTGATTCTGCTGTTAGGAAGATATGCATAATAATGCACAAAAAGACAGGAAATGACAAATGGAAGGCTGCCTGGAAAAGGATAGCTGTGACCGTTTCTCTGGCAATGTGACAGCTGAGTTTCGGTGCCACTGGAGTGAGCCAGAAGTTGCACTTTCAAGTATATTCATGGTGATAACGAAACAGGATCACGATAATGGCACATGGTTAAAAAAATTCTGTACCTGACTCACTGAAAATTGAAGTACGACATGTTCAGTAAACAGCAATTATATCTGCATTCTGCAAAACCTCTTGGTACTTTTGAATTTTTCAAAAGTATGTTCAGTCAAGTCTGATGTATGAATGTACGCAGAAGAGGACTAAATGTTATTTACTGAGATTTATAATTTTGGTTTGTACTGTTGGAGGAAGACATGCCAGCGGCAGTGGGGGGGGGGGGGGGGAGGGGAGAAGATGGATGTGCAATAAATTCAAAGTTCAAAGTAAATTTATTATCGAAGTAATTATGTCACCATGTACCACCCTGAGATTCACTTCCTTGCAGGCATACTCAACATATCCAATAACCATGATAGAATAAATGAAAGATCACACCAACAGAGTGGACAACCAGTGTGCAAAAGATATCAAGCTGTGCAAATACAAAAAGAAAGAAAATAAATAATAATAATATACAAGCAATTGAGAACAAGAGTTCTTGAAAGTGGGGACATGGGTTATGGGAACAGTTCAGTGATGGGCAGGTGATTTTATCCCCTCTGCTTCAAGAGCCTGATGATTGAAGGGTAGTAACTCTGTTCTGGAACATGGTGGTGTGAGTCTCAGCCTCCTTCCTGATGGCAGTAGGCAGAAGAGATCATGATCTGAATGGGTCCCAGATGATGGATGCTGCTTTCCTGTGACAGTGCCTGGTGTAGTGGTGGGGGAGGTCTTTACCTCTGATGGACTGGGCCATATCCATTACTTTTTGTAGGAAGTTGGTGTTTCCATACCAGGCCATGTTGCAAACACTCTGCCCCACACATCTATAGAAGCTTGTGACATTTTTAGATGTCATGCCTAATCTTTGGACACTTCTATGGAAGTGGAGGCTCTTCCCTATTGTCCTTACTTATATTTAGTATGTATTGGATACAGAGATATCCATACTTGTAATTTCTTTTATTAAAATTCAGTTTTGAAGTATCCATTTATGAATTTCACAATTTTCCTCTTTGCAAAAGATTATTTTAGTAATTTTGGTTATTGTAATTTTACAAAAATTACAATAATTTAAAATGAATGAATAATTACAAATGAAAGTTCAAAATCCCAGGGGAAGCTTGGAGTTTCAGTTCCACATTTAATTAGCCTCAGTCATCAATGTGCTGAAGTAATAGTGTGACCTAGCTTGTACTTATCGATGTTGTGTGGGTTAAGGAGGAATGTCTAAATGGTATGAACTTGTCACAATGCATGCAACTGGATATTACGAACAGTTTTAAGGAAATGAGGGTTCAAAACTAAAGGCATTGGAGTCTAGGTTTACTCTTTTTTTGCTAGGACTCTCAAATACAAAGGGGAATCCTGAAGGATGAGGATATAGAAGAAAGGCAGGGAATGTCCTTGTTTAACTAGGATGGCTACTGTTGATGATGGTCACTTAATTGCTGAGAAACTCACAAGATTCTGTTTCATAGTTGCCTCTTGTTGTGGCATTGTGGTTAAATTACAGGACCAGCAATGAGGATTCTATCTACATCATTGAATCAGAGACCTGAGTTGCAATCCCATCATAGTACATGGGGAATTTAATTTCAAGTGGTTAAATAAATCTGCTAGTCTCAGAATTAAATCTATCTGATTCATCAACTCCCTTTTGTGAAGGAAGTCTGCTCTCTTTACCCATTCTGCACTTTACGTGATTCCATATGTCACAGTATTCCAAGAGTAATGACAGCAAATGCTGGTGATGTCAATATCTTTTGAATGAGTAAACAAAATCTAAAGCTTTTGAGCCTGCTAAAAATAAAATGGGTGTGAAAAGCTTTGAAGGATTAAATTGGTTGTGAAGTAAGGCAACCTTGTTTGTGGAAAAGGTGAACATTGATAAACCGAAGAAAGATGCTGGAGGGTTTATAGAACTGCTACCATATAGATTTTGCTTCTGATCTGTTAAATTCATAGATCTACGGCATGGAAACAGGCCCTTCAACCCAACTTGTTTATGACAACCAAGATTCCTATCTACACTAATCTCAATTGTCTGTGGTTTGGCCCATATCCCTCCAAACTGTTCCCATCCATATCTATCCAATTGTCTTTTTAAATGCTGTAATTATACCCTGTCTCTACCACATTCTTTGGCAATAACTTCCATCCTCTAAGTGGAAAAACTTAACTTTCAGATCTCCTTTATGTCTTTCCCCTCTCATCTTAAACCTAATAGTTTTAATAACAAATTTGGAAAATGTTTTTGGCCCATAGATAACATTTGTTACTTTTATAACTTTTTATATTTATTACTATTTATAACTTTTGTTTTTAAGGTACTGTACAATGTGGATGGGGGTGGGATGGATGCCTTTGGTCCCGGAGCAGGTTGTTTGGAGTAGGCAGTTTAAATGGTTTGATGGGCCAAAGGGCCTGTTTCTGTGCTGTACTTTTCTATGACTCTATTCATTTCGTAAGATAGGTGGGACGTAAGGCCATTTGTATTGACAGAAATTTGCCTAGTTGTCTAGACAATAAGGGTAGGCAGAAATTAGACTTTTTTCCTGATTGGCAAGAACAGTGTGCTGCAGTTATTAGAGCTTAAATCTCAAAATCTTGTAATTTTTTAAAAATGAATTTAATGAGGACGCCAGGGTTGCTAAATCTGGCCTGAAGATTAATAGGGAAGGACAGGGGCACAAGGTGGTTACAAAGGGGCGCAAATAGGTTGTAAGTGAGCAAAGACCTGGCCAATGGAATTTAATATAGAGGAAATTGGCAGGAAAATGAAGTGCATTATCTAACTGGTAAAAGATTGTAGCACTCTGAGAAACAGAGGGATCTGACTGTCCTGGTGCATAATGTGCAAGAGAATAGTATAGAGACACAACCAATATTTTGGGTTGTTGATCTTTTACTGAAGGAAGTGAATAGAAAAAGGAGGGAGATATTGCTTTAGTGATGTGGGGTGCTGATGTCATCACATCTGGAGTAATAGAACACTATTAGCCTCTTTAGTTGAGGAAGAAGATGAATGCATTGGACAAAAATCACTAGAGTGATATCGGGAATGGAGAGTGTTTTTGATAAATGGTTGAAGAAGCTCAGCTTGTATCTGTTGAGCTAAGAAAAGCAAAAGGAAATTTTTGATTGAAACATGGGAAACTGAGGTTGTTGACGGGGTTGTTGAGAGGCCGTCTCTTGTGAGGAAAATCTTGAACAAAGTAAGTAGTTCCTCATTTAAGATAGAGGTGAAATCCTTTCTCGGAGGA
Organism: Hypanus sabinus; assembly: GCF_030144855.1. Taxonomy (NCBI): domain Eukaryota; kingdom Metazoa; phylum Chordata; class Chondrichthyes; order Myliobatiformes; family Dasyatidae; genus Hypanus; species Hypanus sabinus. The sequence goes on along the minus strand of NC_082711.1, from coordinate 58,262,202 downwards.
GGCAAATCTTTGGATCTCCTTTTCTCAGTGAGATGGAAACAGACTTTGGATATGTTTAAGGCAGGATACATAGCAGCTTCATAAACATGGGAGGTGAAGGGTTACCATGGCTATACAGGAACACGGGTTATGGTGAGGATCAGCAGTAATCATATTAAATGGCAGAATAAGCTCGAGAGGCAAGAGGCCATTCCTACTGTAATTTCAAATGGTTCAAAAATATAATAATTTGTTGCACAGGCAAAACAAAGCAAGTATTTTCTTTAAGGCTTTGAACTGTTGTCATCTTGTAAAATATTGAAGTATTGTTTTATAATGGGCCATCCTTGATTTTAATTATCTGCTCTAAAGGAACATTTGCTCAGTTTTAAAAAATAACTGCAATTAAGCAAATTGCAGTGAAATCAATTTCACCTGTGACTTGTGTCTGTTACAGAAGCACAGTAAATGGCATTTCTGCAATATATCAGGACTTGCTATAGTGGTCCATTTCTTTTGGATTTCATGTTTGTGCCTTTGCCCCAATGTCTCAAATGTCCATCTAGAACATAGAACATAGAATAGTACAGCACATTACAGGCCCTTCAGCCCACAATGTTGTGCCAGCCCTCAAACCCTGCCTCTCATATAACTCCCCACCTCAAATTCCTCCATATACCTGTCTAGTAGGCTCTTAAACTTCACTAGTATATCTGCCTCCACCACTGACTCAGGCAGTGCATTCCACGCACCAACCACTCTCTGAGTAAAAAAACCTTCCTCTAATATCCCCCTTGAACTTCCCTCCCCTTACCTTAAAGCCATGTCATCTTGTACTGAGCAGTGGTGCCCTGGAGAAGAGGTGCTGGCTGTCCACTCTGTCTATTCCTCTTAATATCTTGTACACCTCTATCATGTCTCCTCTCATCCTCCTTCTCTCCAAAGGGTAAAGCCCTAGCTCCCTTAATCTTTGATCATAATCCATACTTTCTAAAACAGGCAGCATCCTGGTAAATCTCCTCTGTACCCTTTCCGATATGCAGACACATTTCTTTTCCTGATGTTGTTCAAAGGACATTGGTGGGAATAAATAAGTAAAACTTAAGAATAAGCTTATGCAGGGAGATTTTTAAATGCCCCCTATAAGGTCCTCTTGCAACCTAATTTTCCAAGGAAGTTAGCACCAACACTCTGGTACTTCGTTCAAATTTTAACAGGTTTGTTTAACATATGCTGGTGGTAGTAAATCAGATTCTGATTGTTCCAATGGTGTTGCTCATTCGCAAGAAAATGTCAACAAGCCCTTCAAGCCTGACCTGCCATCTAATATGGTGGATTTGCCTTAGGCCTCAATTTCTCTGTACCAAATCCTTACAGTCCACAATCCCCTGATCATTCAAAAATGGATCTGCTTCCTCTTCTAATGAGCAGGCCTCTTTCACTCTCTGATGCAGAATTCCAGAGATTTTCTGCACTTTGTGAAGAAATTTTCTATGACTGATCTCTTTTCAGGACAATTCAGATCCTTTTTAAAAGGGAGGTTCCTGTTTGTGGCTGTGGTGTAGACCGCATGCCTCATTGAATGTACTGCAGTGCCATTAACAAAATAAATCTTTAGATGCGCGCTCTTATTTATGCCTACTAATTTACTATAGCCTGCAAATGTAAGGCGGAATTGTCTGGAAATTCTCCTTCCTTAAAAAAGAGACACAAAGACCCAGGCAGGTGGTTAATTAATTGGACACTATAAATTGTCTTTGGTGTGCCAAAGAGTGGTAAATCTGGCAAGAATTTATGGAATGTGTGGAGAACAAAATGGGATTGGTATAGGATTAGTGTGAGTGGATGTAGACTCTGGGGCCTCTAATTATTAATCCACTGATGCAGCAATGTAACTGGAAATCGCAGGTCTGTAGTAAAACCATTTAAAGTTTAAAAAATATCCTCATCTAATTCTTAAAGCAGGATCATGGAAAGATTGGAATTTCTAAATATAATACAATAAAATTATATCATTGGTGTTGCTTGCTGCTGGGCATAACTTTGGACTATTGGTGGACTCGTTTTCTTACTAAAATCACACTGCACACCTTTTTTTACAGAGCAGTTTTAAAAAATAATGATTTGAGATCAAGACAAGAATTAACAGCACACCTTACGAATCAATGGCCTTCCCCAGGAGCTTTGGATGCAGACGCGGTTGCTTTAGATACACTTCTGTACAGAAAACAGTGTGGACAGTGGGATGAGTAGGTTCACATTTCAATTATTAAAGTTATTTTAAAGTTATGGTTCTCCTATAAAAGTACTTTCTAAACTAAGAATCCATCTATTTATCTCGTTGAGTACTTGAACTACCAACGTATAGAAGGTTATGGACTGGTGAATGTGATGTGAATTGCTTAGGTCATTGCCATGGGGAGCCCGAGAGCCTGTTTCTGTGCTGTGTGACTCATACCCTGGTCAAATTGTTTTATTTGTTTTAAGGTTGAAAAGGTGAGGAGAGTTTGTTTCAAAGGTGATCTATCGAATGGAATTTGATGAGTGACTTTGAGAGATTTTACAGGACTGGAAGTTGAAGGCTGAGCAAATATTATTTCCCAGGGTGAAAGTATCAAATGCTAGAGAAAATATTTTAAGATAAAAGGGATATTTGGGAAGCTTTTTATTTTACAGGGGATGGTAGGGACCCGGAATGCACTGCCACGTGTGGTGGTAGAAACAGATATGATGGCATCTCTTTAAGAGGCTTTTAGGATGGCACATGAACAGGCAGGGAATAGAGCAATGTGGACCATGTGCAGGCAAATGGGATTACTTAAAAGTAGCATCACAATGCAGACATGGTGGGCTAAGAGGCCTGTTTCTCTGCTGTAGTATTCTATTTACTATGATCTGATTAGATGATTATATTTGAGTTTTATGAAATGTCGACATAACTGTGGGAAGAAGTAACATATTGAAGGACTTTTGGAGAGGAAAGAGTTGAGCTTTTGCAGAGATGGTGCAGGCAAACACTTACTGAAGAGTGGCATGATGGAAGAAGAGAGCAGACAATAACCAAGGAGAACTGTTACTATTATGAGCAAAGATGGGGCTAGGAATATTGGGTGATCACGGAATGGGAACAGACAAGGGAGCATGATAAGTCTCATTGCAAGAATGGGTTTGAAGTAGGGATGAAGTTAGATTAGATAATGACATGCTTGTGATGAGGACTGCAGACAACCATAGGAGTCCAGTCAAATCGGAGGGATACACAGCTGGAGAAGGCGAAGATGGTCTCAAGATTTAAAAATCCCTTAGCTCTTCATACTTGTGAAGGAGATGAAGAAGAGTTCAAAATTGTTGTTTTCATTGCAGTCTTTGCATTCTAGAGGCTTTTTGGCACAGTTAATTTTTGCAGATGAAAGGGGAATCTGCTAGATCGGTAGTTTTGGCACTGAATCTTTTGGATTAAGAGTGTAGAATTCAGGACTATGATGGGAGAGTAGCTAAAGTGAAAGAGAAGATGATTTTAGTAGGGCTTAGAGCAGTAAACATGGAGTGAGGGATTGGTTAATCAACTCCATAAAAGAGAAGTGTCTTCCTAAATTTAGGACCAAGGGTTAGATATGTGGAGTATTGACATGCAGCTGTAATGAACTGGGGCGAGGGGTGGACTTATTCCAGAGGAGTTATTGGAAAAGGAAGAGTGTATTGTGTGAGGTACATGAAGCAATTACAGGGTCTTGTGTATTAAGCACTTGACAAGATAAAATGAGTGATACAATCCGGGTGTCAGGACCAAAAGTGTAGATTGGTGAAGTTATATAGGAGGAGGAACAGGGATGAAAGGGACTCTACAAGATAAATTAAGATTGATATTACTCTTACTCTTGTATAGCAGTTGAGGGGAGAAGGTTTTGAAGGTATCTGTGAACACTTATATTTATAATGCGTACTTCTTAGTCAGAAATAATTGATAGTATTTGAGTTGGAAATAATCTATACTTCCAACCTGATACCAATTCAATGTGGTGGTTGATGAATGTAATTCTAGATCTTCTTCTATAATGCCTAAATAGGGAGTTTTGGTGGAAGTGAGAATTGGTAGCTAATATTTACACTCACTAAAATCTAAAGAGTCGGTCTGTGTAATCATAGTATTGTCAATATCTATAGTTACATGTGGCCATTTTCTATTCAATATGATCATTGTTTTAACTAGCATTTCAAAACTTGTTTGCAATTGATAATTCTTCAGTTGATAATTTTGCAATAATCATGCATAATGCACACTGAAGACAACCGTGTAAAAGAAGGTTGCAGTGTTTGAGGCAAATAGAAGTAGAGGCAGAGTAACACAAACTTTTAGGAGAAAACTAGCTTTTTTTTTCAAAAAAAAAGCTGCAATTTTCAAGTGCATCTTTCCTGGTCACTTGAAATCTAGACATGTTTTGGCAATGAACTTTAGTGTTGTTCGCACCTACTTTCACACACCGTCTTGTTCAGATTCTAACGTGGTGATTTATTTTTGCAGGCACAGCTTTCAAAGCTTGGAACAGCTCTCAGCGGAGATCAGTCTTTCTTCAACTTCTTTAGATCCATTACACTCACAGAAAGAGGGCGAAGGAGGACACGGAAGTTCAAAAAGTGATGGTAACATTTTTACATATAAAAATGATGTGCTGCCTCATAATTATTATTGTCATTACTTAGTAGCATAGGCAGCCATTGATCCCAGGGGATCATGGGTTTGCACCTCTGGTGGACTGTGTCCTCTCCAGGGCGCAAGCCTGGGTGGGAAAATTTGAAGAACCAGCTGTTGCCCATACAGCAGGTACCCCCCTCTCCACATCACTGATGTAGTGCAAGGGAATTGCAAGCACCGATACAGTTTGACACCAGTGTCAATGCAGAGGCTGCCAGAGCAAAGTTGAAAACAACTTCAAACTACCTTAGGGACCCCAGCTCTGGATTTCTTCCTTGGGGTTTACTCCTGCAGTTATTCCCATGGGAGGGTATGGCTGCAAGGCACTGGAGGTTTAAAATCAGAGTTCTCCTTCTCCTAGCTGGGCTGCTGTCCAAGGCTGATGAGCCCCACCTGCCCGCCGCAACTAGTTTTGAGGTGCCAGTGGTCCGCCTTTGCCCCTTCTCTTGTCAGTTCCACTGTGCCTAATAGCTAAGCCAAGCGTGAAGGCCAAGAATTGGACTTGGTTATCAGGGGCTGTTAAGAGACACACGCCATTTGGAGCACTTCATTGGTAGTGGGAGCTTACCCCACTACCACCCCAGCTATGACAATACCCATTTAGTATATCAATACATTCTGAAGTTGTGCTGCCATTCAGTTTGTACAGGATGTCAGCTGTCCATAGATTTGTTCCAAAGGAGAACACTACAAAGTATTGGATTTAGTTAAAACACATTTATTTAAAAACATGCAGTTAGCCCAGTTAAATTATAAGAACTGTTGTTTGACCTCCCTGCATTGCACCTGCTAGTCCTTGCCCTTTGTTTGTAATTACTGACAAGACTGATTGTATTTCTCAGATAATTGGGTTAACAGAAGAGTAAATGGAAATACAAGGAGACTTACTAACCTTACCACATAATCAATGGATCAGAGCTAAACTCTGCAGCCCTGCCACACTCAGATGTGAATGGAGTTGCAATACACATAATGCTTGAGTAACTCTGTGGTCAGGCAGCGTCTGTGGAAATCAATAATGAATTGAATTGATCTGCACTGACTTTATTTCTTCCATCCTTCACATACACGTGAAGTAAAAATCTTTACGTTACGTCTCCGTCTGAATGTGCAATGTGCAAATTATAGTGATTTGTAATAAATAGTATGTACAACAGGAGAGTCAATATAGCTTAGAAATTGTGTCAGCATGAATTAATCAGTCTGATGGCCTGGTGGAAGAAGCTGCTCCAGAGCCTGTTGGTCCTGGCTTTCTTGCTGCGGTATCATTTCCTGGATGGTAGCAGCTGGAATAGATTGTGGTTGGGATGACTTGGGCTCCCAATGATCCTTTGGCCCTTTTTAGGCACCTGTTGCCTTGAATAGTGGGAAGTTCACATCCACGGATACACTGAGCTGTTCCACCACTCTCTGCAGAGTCCTGTAGCTGAGGGAAGTACAGTTCCCATACCAGGCAGTGGTGCAGCCAGTCAGGATGCTCTCAATTGTGCCCCTGTAGAAAGTCTTTGGTACTTGGGGACTCGCCAAACTTGTTCAACTGTCGGAGGTGAAAGAGGCGCTGTTGTGCCTTTTTCACCACACAGCTGGCTTGTGTACACCACGTGAGATCCTCAGTGATGTGGATACCGAGAAACTTGAAGTTGTTCACCCTCTCATCCCCAAGTGATGCCAATAGGGGTGGTTCTGTCTCCATTCCTCCTGTAGTCCACAACCAGCTCCTTTGCTTTTGTGACATTGAGACAGAGGTTATTTTCTTTATGCCACCGTACCAGGGTGAATAAACAAATAGTCCATGTTTCAGGGCAAGAACATTAATCAGGACTGGAAAGGAAGGGGGAAGATACCAGTATAAGATGGTGGGAGGTGAAGGAGGACAAGCTAGATGGTGGCAGCATGCTTGGTTGCAGTGGCGTCTACGGGGTCAGCCATGGGTGTACAGTCTAACAGTGAGTGATCGTCTTAGTCACTTCTCTTTTGATCACGAGACCCAGGTGGACACTGTTAATGTTGAATGCTACTAATTTGATTCACTGATTTATTGGTGGGTGGTGGCCTTGGTCATGGTGAGATTAGTCCTCAAGGTGCAGAGTCACCTGTTTACAGCTGCCCAGGGGAGAGGCGTTGGGTTGATGTGCTCCACTGGAGTGCTGGGGGCTGTGTGGAATGGCATCCAGACTGGAATCAGTGCTGCCCCCCCCAGTGTTTGTTCAGTAGAAAACAAGCCCTATTCTGTTCATCTGCAACAGCCATGAATTCAGGATCCTGGACTTCTTATCTTTGTGTGGCTGTATTTTATAGATATGTCTAAGTGCTATATTTGTCTTGTCCTGTGCTGTGTATGACTATTGGTAATGTGTTTTGCAGCTTGGCCGTGGAGTAACGCTCTTCCATTTGGCTGTATTCATGGGTATTCATGTACGGTTGAATGACAATTCAACTATGAACTATGTGAAGCCAGCTGGTGAGTAGGGGGATGAAGAAAGAAGCTGGGAGGTGATGGGTGGAAAAGGCAAATGGCTAGAGAAGAAGGAATCTGAATAAAAACAAAAAAAGGAGAGTGGACCCTGGGAGAAAGAAGGAGGAGAGGCACCAAGGAGAAGGTGATAGGCAGGCGAAGAGGTTTGAGGCCAGAATCAGGAATGAAGAAGGGGGAGGGGGAAATTACTGGGAGAGATTGATGTTCATGCCTAGATGGAATATGAGGTGTTGCTCCTCCAACCTGAGGTCATCATTGTGCCAGAAGAGGAGACCATGGACTGACATGTTGGAACAGTAACGGGGATAGGAATTAAAATGGCTGGCCACTGGGAAATTCCACTTTTTGCGGATGGAGCGAAGGTGCTTGTCAAAGCAATCCCCCAATCTACGTCGGCCCTCACTGATATAGAGGTGACTGCACTGGGAGCACTGAATACAGTAGATGACTCTGACAGACTCACAAGTGAAATGTTGCCTCATCTGGAAGGGATGTTTGTGGCCCTGAATGGAGGTGAATAGGCAGGTGTAGCACTTCTGATTGCAGGGATAAGTGCCAGGGAGGAGATTGGTAGGAAGGGACAAATGGGTAAAGGAGTCACAGAGGGAGTGATCCCTGTGGAAAACGAAAGGTGGTTGATGGGGTGGGGGGGGAGGCAAAAGTATGTTTGGTGGTAGGGTCCCATTGAAGATGGCAGAAGTTTTGCAGAATGATGTGCTGAATGCAGAGAGGAACTCTATAACTGTTAAGGCAATGGGCAGATTGGGTGAGTGTGGATGTCCAGGACATAGAGATATGGGTGAGGACAGCATCACTGGTGGAGGAAGGGAAACTGCATTATTTGAAGAAGGAGGACATCTCTGATGTCCTAGAAAGGAAAGTCTCGTCCAGGGAACAGATGCGTGGAGACAAAGGAACTGAGAAAAGGGAATGGCATTTTTACAGAAGACAAGGTCCAAAGGAATATAATCAAGATAGCCATAGGAATCGGTAAGGCTTATAAAAGATAACAGTAGACAGTTTGTCTCTAGAGATGGAGACAGATTGAGAAAAGGGAGGGAGTGGTTAGAAATGCACCATGAATTCAAGGGCAGGGTGGAAGTTGAAGACAAAGTTAATGAGCTCAGCATGGGTGCATGAAGCATCACCAATGCAGTTTTCAATGTAGCACAGAAAGAGTTGGGAACCATTACCAGGAAAAGCATAGAACATGGTCTGTTTTGCACAGCCATTGAAAAGGAAAACATACAGCAGCTGGGGCCCATGGTTACACCTTGAGCATGGGGAAAGTCAGAGGAGCTAAAAGGGAAATTGTTGAAGGTGAGAAATGATTCTCCACAACTTCCACCACCTTCAAAAGGACCGGACCACTAAACACATCTTTACTTCTCTTCCCACGCCCCCCCCCCCCCCAACTCTCAGTTTATTGCAGGGATCACTTCCTCTGTGATTCCATTGTTCATTTGTCCCTCTCCATTAATCTCCCTCCTGTTACCCCTGCAAGTGGCAGAGGTGTTACACCTGCCCATTTATCTCCTCCCTCACCTCCATTCAGGGCCTCAAATAGTCCTTCCAGGTGAGGCAACCCTTCACCTGCAAATCTGCTGGGGTCATTTACTGTATCAGTGCTCCTGATGCAGCCTCCTCAACATAAATGAAATCTAATGTAAATTGGGGGACTGCTTTGTCGAGCACCTCTACTCCATCCACAAGAAACTGTTTTTTTTTCCATTGTCAACTATTTTAATTCCTATTTCCATTCTAGTTCTGATGTGTTGTTCCATGGCTTCCTCTTCTGCCACGATAAGGTTGGAGGAGCAACACCTCATATTCTGTCTAGGTAGCCTCCAACCTGATAGCATGAACATCGATTTCTCCAACTTCCAGTAATTTTCCCCCCTCCCCTTTCCCTCATCCTCATTCCCCACTTTGGCCTCTGACCACTTCTCCAAATCTGCCTATCAGCTCCCCTAGTTTTTCTTCCTCTTTCCTGTTCTCCCATGGTCCACTCTCCTCTCCTATCAGATTCCTTCTCCAGCCAATCACCTCCAGCTTTTCACTTCTCTCTTCCCACCCATCTTCTAGCTTTCCCTTCCCACAACTTTTTATTCTGGCATCATTCCCTTTCCTTTTCCTTTTCAGCCCAAAATGTCCAGTGCTTATTTATTTCCATAGAGGCTGCCTGACCTGCTGAGTTCCTCTAGCATTTTGTGTGCCTTGGTTTGGATTTCCTGCATCTTCAGAATCTTTTGGGAATGGTGGTGAAGAATTTACTCAGCTGACTGGAGCAGGCTCCCCAAATATCCCCAGCCTTAAGTGATGGGAGAGTGCAAAAGTGAAACCTGAAGCGTTTGCAAACAGCTTCAGCTAGAAGTGCTGAATAGATGATCTGTCTTGTCCTCCTCCTGAAGTCCCCAGTGTAGAAGATACCAGGCTTGAACCAATCCAGTCTGCTCCACTGATACCGAGATACAGCAAAGGCTATAGGACTGCCAACATACTAGAAATAGTACTGAGGATTTGAGCTCCAGAACTTGCTGCACTTTGGCCAAGCTATTCCCATACAGCTATTACACTGGTATCTACCTGATGATGGAAAATTGCTTGAGTATTGTCCTGTTCACAAGAAATAGAATGATCAAACATTATCGCCCCATTATTATGTTCTTGATCAATAGCAGAGTGATGGAAGGGATAATTGATAGTGCCAAAAATGCTACTTGCTTAGCAAAACTTGGCCCACTGAAGCTGATTTGATTCCACAAAGTTTCTGGCCTCGTTTTTACCTTGGTCCAAACATGGGGGAAAAAAAAGTGCTGAACTCCAAGGATGATGTGAGAGTATCCACTCTTGTTATCAAGGCTGATTTGATCAGACATTGCAGTGAGTAGGCTAGCTCAAATTGAGGCAACGGGATTTGGTAGGAGGAGCCATCCACTGGTTGGAATTGTATCTACTGTAAAGATGGTTGAGGTGGTTGGACTCGAATATCTCCAGGGCAATTTCAGGATAATGTCCTAGGCCCAATCATCTTCAGCTGTTTCATCAGTGACCTTCCATCAATCTTTGTCAGAAATAAGGATGTTCACTGATGGCTGCATAATGTTCAGCACCATTCACAACTTGTATAATGAAGCAGTCCACACTACATGTAGCAATCTTGGATAATATCCAGGCTTGGGCTAATAGGTGACAAGTTGCAATAGTTAACTAACCACCTTTTCTCCTGACATTCAATGGATTACCATCACTGAATTTCCCATTATCAATATCCTGGGGCTACCAGGACCAGAAATTGGACTGGAGTAGATGTGTACATAATGTGGCTACAAGAGTGGGCCAGTGACTAGGAATCCTGCAGCAACTAACTTGGTTCTTAATTCTTCATTGTTCTCCACTACAAGTCTCAAGTCAGGAGTCTGATGGAACACACTGCAAACCCTGGATGTGTGCAGCTTCAATAATACTTGAAAGCCTGATTCCGAACAGGAAGATAGCAGCCGACTTGATAAGAACCACATCCTCAACCATTCACTTACTTGATCACTGACGTTCAGTAGCAACAATCTGTACCATCTCCAGAAAGCATTGTGGCAGTTTTCCAAGACATCCTAGATGGTACTTTCCAAACCCATGATCTGTCCCAGCTGGAAGGGCAAGAGCACCACCTGAAAATTACCCCTCCAAGCCACACACCAATCTGATTTGGAAATGTAGTGCTATTCCTTCATTGTTGCAGGTCAAAATCCAATTCTGTCTCTAACAGCTTTATGGGTATGGCTGCAGGTCAAGGACTACAGTGATTCAATAAGGCATCTCACCTCCAGCTGCAAGGGCAGTTAGGGATTGGCAATTAGATTCTTCGCCCCCAAAGCCACATTTGAATGGATATATAAAATGTTCCCACCCATGAAGCTCAAATTTAGCATTTTCCTCTTTTACGGATGGAAGATTCAGCTGTTATTTATTTTTTAGAGACAAGCTTAAAAGCAACGTAAATGAAGGTTTGACTGGAGGTCATCTAGTCGTGTGACTAACGGAGCTAAACATATAGGAGAAAAACTAAAATATGATTTTTTTCAGTTCAGCTCACTCAGAAGGCAAGGTCCACTGTAACCCTCTGAGGGTGTGATTAACTTGCTTGCCCTCCCCCCCCCCCCCCCAATACCGTTCTAGTGTTTGTGGTAAAGCTGCTCCAACAATGTAGTTGGGTAGAATGTTCCAGGGTAACAGCTTACAGAATGGTGAATTGTAGTTCACTGCAGAGTCTAATAAATGTTATTGGATTGAGTAAGTAGGAGGCTCTTGACTTCAGTGAATTGCTTTGAGTGCAATGAAGCAAAATTACAGATGATGGAAATACTCAACACACTTAGCAAGATTTCTCTTGTGTTAGTTCCAGGTTGACAGTAGCCAATCATATTTTCTACGTTATTACTTGAAAATAGATTACAGCAATTCTTCTACCACTCAACCTAATCTGTGCTTGCTCTCTTGCGCTCCTTTTCAATAACTGGATTGCTTTAGCAACATTCTGATCAGTGGGAACCACTGTAGAATTTATAGAATTTTAGAAGGTGACAACAATGTATCCACTACCCACAATGCCTTCAGAATTCTAGGATGCAGGTGATCAGGTTCTACAAATATTTCCTTTATGTCTCATTAATTTCCCCATATTTTGTTTTATTGATGCTAATTTCTTAGTTTTCCAATTAATCTGGGCCAATATTTCTACATTATTTCCATGAAGTGTTAATGGCAGCAGATTAAATTGTTGTGTTCAAAAGGAGCTGGGTAAGTATTTGAAAGAGACAAATTTTCAGGGCCCTGTAAAAAGGGTGAGGAGATGGTACTAGCATGGATTAGTCTTGCAAAGAGCTGGGACAGCCTGTTTCTGTGTTGTAAAACAAAGAGAAATTGAGGGAAAGACTCAGTAGGTCAGGCTGTATCGATGGGATGAGAAACAGAATCAATGTTGATTCTTATTTTTCATCTCCTCTGCTGTTATCATTTTAAAATTGAGATTTAGTTGTGATTTATTTTATGTGAATAAAATTGTTTCATTTCCTTCATAAGTAATCAGAATGTGCTTAAATCTTGAAACAATTGTAACATATTTTCTTTAAATTGTAGGGAAGGAGGACACTCCCTCATTACTAGGTCTATGTGGATCCTTGACTTCCATGACCAGCTACAAATCTCTTACAAGCTTGAAATCCAGTGAATGCCTTGCAAGTCCAAATGCTGAGATTAGCAGCCCAGGGCTCACTCCATTTTAGGAGCAACTTGTCATCCAAACCAGAGTGAACCTGGTATCTTGGTATGCACTGAAGAGATATCCCAATTATTTAACCAATCCTGACAACTTGAGACTTTAATAGGTCCAATAATTTTATTTAATCAGAAAACCAACTGAAAATGCACTGTTTCGTGATACCACAACCATCTGCAAAAGATTCAGGTCACTTCATGCGGAGTGCTTTACTTGAATGCGTTTGCTTTGGAAATTGTTCCTGGTATTTTAAAAAGTGTTGGCTGCACTGTTTGTCTTGTTTCTTTCCTTCGTAAAATGGCTGGTTAAGGGAGCATTCCATAAAAGTGTTTTTGTTTCTGCTGAAAATTTTGAGAATTTGCAGAAGGTCCAAGCAATATGATTGTGTATTTGTGGATCAAAAAGGGTGTTAATATGTACAATTTATTTCATTACTAGCTTAAAATGTTACTATTTTTTCAGGCGATTTTAAGTGCAATTGTTTTTGTTCTAATTAAGTCTGCAGATTTCTAGGTATGTCTGCTGTTGTGCTTTTGTTTTGAAGAACTTCTAGCTTGACATTCTAACTGCTCATATTAAAACTATTTCCCATAGATGCAAGTGAAGGTGATGCCTAATTGTTGTCTTGAATTACTTGATTAAATCAAAATGCAATGCCGTTTGAAATTCTGCCAGAATTGAATTTATCAATGTTAATGTAAAAGTTTGAGATGCCTTTTTCAAAACAAAGTAAATGGCAGCAAACATTTGATGGTTTTCCTGATTTTTGAAAGATGGTGGTGTTCACATTGTGGCAGGGTCTGTCTATTTATTCACATTGGGAACAAGGATTGGTTGCCAATCAATCTTGCACTGGTTCTAATGCCGTATTTCATATTGTAATTGTCTAATTTCACTGTTACGATGTCAAATATTGTTTTTGATACATTTCCTTTTGTCATTACAGAGGTGGATAAATTTGCCATTGAAAGAAATTAATATATCAGCAATTAAACATGTTAGGAGTTTGTAGGAGCTATTTTTGATGCTTTTATGTATGTAGCAAAAAAAATTGCCACTAGGATACACTGATTATTTATTACCTGTAATCAGGTATGATGTTCTCCCCCAAAGACTTTCAGTTTTAAATTGAAAGTTCCATTTCAGTCTTTGACTCTATTGCATATTAAAAAATGTCAATACCTTTTGATCTTTTTAAATGCACATTAGCTATGTGGTTTCTGTGGTTTAAAAGTACAATGGTTCATCATTTTACTTTGAAAAGTTTACACACAAAACTAATCACAGGGACAAATGGTGGACAGAATTTTTTTGCTTTATTTTAAGAACAATCATCTCGTCCTATTTTTATTGTTCACATTTAAATACAAACTGTTAGTGAGTGATTTGTGTACTGAACTAGTATTAAGCTGCTGGTAACATGTACATACTGCATGATAAGTTTTTCTTTTTGCTCCAGTATGTATTCACAGAATATTTACTTTGTTCTGTCTTATCTAAATGAGGAAGTCAAAAAGCCTAAACTGTATTCATTTTTGTCTTGATAAGTTATGTGAGTCTTAATTGCATGTATAATAAAAGTGAAACAAAATTTGCTATTTGGCCATCTATATGAATATTTTGACATCAGCTGTAATATGAAAATTATTGATCCTCAACTTTATCACAAAGGATGTGTATGAGCATGGGAATAAACAGTAAAGGTGTGGCATTTACTGTTCATTACAGCTACCAACTGTAGGCTTCTGAGTAGCAACTTGTCACGAACGCAAGATCCTTTGTAGCACAACTGCCGTCTCATTTCCTCCCCAGACCTGGGTAAGAGCAGGGTAAGCAGAGGTATTTTTACCAGCAACCCCTCTGAAGAATTCTGAGACTTGTGGATATATTATAAAATTGAACCTGTGCAAAACTATGCAACTGATGAAAATTGAAGTAAGAATTATGCAACCGAAGTAAGGAAGTAGGATTTCTCCCCCATGTTGAAGGAAGAGAAAACACCAATTGAGGATTGAGACTCTGCCATTGAAAGTGCATAGGTTACTTGGTAGTGATAAGATTTATGAAGCTGCTTTAAAAAAATAATTACTGCTCAGATTGACACTGAAACAGCTAGAGAGTGGGTATGTAGCTGAAATTCATGCTGTCAACTGACTTGAATGAGAAGTACCAATGCAGGAGCATTTGTAACCTACAATTCAAATCCCTCCCTGGGTGTCCCAAAGTGCATTACAGATAACACACTTTTGAAACTTATTTACAGATATAAAGGTAGCAACAGTGGTATCCTAGTTAGTACATGACCTCCCACCCCAGCTTTGTTGCCTGCCTGTTCATCTCAACTAGGAAAAGTTTAAAGTCAAATTTGTTCTGATCTAATTTCTAAAAAAGAAAGAAGAGTACAACAAAGGAATTTCTGTTGACAGGCTGGAGACCAAGGAAACTTATTTGGAGGAGATTAAATTGAAAAAGTCAGGGAGGGGGTGTGCTGAGATCAATGCTTGACTTGCAGTTCTAGAAAAATCTAAGAGAATGCTTGAAATGTTCAGCAAAATTTATTAGTTATTAAAGTTAATGTTTGGTCTTGAGAGCTATGATCTGCTAAGTCATGATGAGATGTGGTTCCGGGTTTGCCAGATATTTTACGTTGTTCCGGAGAAGCCCAAAGTGAAGGCCATTAGGAGTGAGATGACGAAGAGACAGACAGTTGGAAGCTTTTGCAATTGAACAGGACTGTTCTCAAAACAGTTAGCCCATCCATATTTGGTTTCTTCATTGTTGCATGACCATGTTGCAAGCACAAATGGAATACACTAGATTGGAAGTTAAAGTGAATCTTTACTTCACCTAGTATTGGTAGGAAGAGGTAAAAGCAGTTGTTTAGTTGTGGAGGAAAGTGCCATGAGAATGGGAGTGGGTGGATGTTGGGATGGACAGATGAAACGGGGAAATCGCAGATGGTACAATTCAGTTTAAAAGTGAAAGATGGGGAGGGGAAGATGCGTGTTATATTGGAATTGCATTGAAGGTAATCAGAATTTAGACAATGGAACTCTCAAAGTGGGGTGGAAACTGGGACAAGGCAACCTTATCTTTGCTGTTTCTAACTGCCACCTGGTCTGCTAAGTATTTCAAATGTTTTATATTGAAGATGGAACAGTGTAGTATAGTTCAAAGTAAATTTATCGTCAGGTTTACTTATAGTGACAAGTGATTCAATAAATCTAATAGCCATAATAGAATAGTGAAAGAGCACAACAACTTGGGTGTTCGAACAGTGTACGAAAGACAACAGACAGTGCAAATACAATAATCAATATTGAGAACATGAGACAAGTCCTTGAAAGTAAGTCCATAGGTTGTGGGAATAGTTCATTGACAGGGCAACTGAAGTTATTTCCTTCCCCCCCCCCCCCCCCCGCTTCAATTGCCTGATGTCTGAGGGGTAATAACTGTTTCTTCGTGATGGCAGCAGCGAGAAGAGAGCATGGGCGGTGAGGCCCCCTGCTGCTGAGTGCTGTTTTCCTGCGGCAAATCTCCATGTAGACGTGCTCAATAGTGGAGAGGGATTTACCTGTAATGGACTGGGCCAAGTCCACTATTTTAGGGTTTTTTTTGTTCAAGGGCACTGGGGTTTCAACATCAGACTGTGATGCAGCCAGTCAATATACTCTCCACCACACATCTATAGAAATTTGTCAAAGGTTTAGATGTCATGCTGAATATTTGCAAACTCCGAAGAAAGTAGAGGCTCATGAACCTCTGGATTCCTTCTGCAGTCAACTATCCCCTTGGTCTTGCTGACATTGAGTAAGATGTTGCTGTTGTGGAACCACTCAGCCAGATTTTCAATCTCCTTTCTATATGCTGATTCATCATCGCCTTTGATTCTGCCTAAGACAGTGGAATTAGTGGCATCCGTCGGTCTCGAGAGAACATGGATCTGCGCCTGGAGTTTCCAGGGCGCAGGCCTGGGCAGGGTTGTATGGGAGACCGGCGGTTACACAAGCTGCAGGCCTTCCCCTCTCCACGCCACCGATGTTGTCCAAGGGAAGGGCACTAGGACCCAAGCAGCTTGGCACCGGTGACGTTGCAGAGCAATGTGTTGTTAAGTGCCTTGCTCAAGGACACAAACACGCTTCCTCAGCTGAGGCTCAAACCAGTGACCTTCAGGTTTAGCCTGATGCCTTACCCACTAAGCCAAGCGGCATCACAAGACAGTGGAAGCATCAGAAATACAGCATCGCAGCAGTGCTTAGCCGCTCTGTCATAAATGTAAAGCGAGTAGAGTAGGCGGCTAGGCACACAGCCTTACGAAGCACTTGTGCGGATGGAGAATAACTACAATACCAACTTAAACTAATCCCATCTGCCTACACATGGTTTATAGTTCTCCACTCCCTGTTTTTTCATATGTCTGTAATATGCCTCTTAAATGTTGCTTCCACACATTCCAAGGATTTGCCAGTGTTAAAAGTTAACCTGTGTCATAAATCTCCTTTACCTCACGGTAAAACTATGCCTTCTAGTATTTGACATTTCCACACTGGGAAAAGTGCTATTTACCCTGTCAAAGTCTCAAAATTTTATTTCTAGTAGGTCATCCCTTGGTCTCGCTTCCAGAGAAACAAGTTTGTCAAACTTCTCCTTATAGCTATTACCTTCCAACCCAGGCAACTGCCTGGTAAATCTCTTGCAGCCATCCTGAAGTCTCCACATGCTGCTTGTAAATGCAACAACCAGAACTGCACACCATAGTCAGTTGTAGCCTAATCACAGTTTTATACACGGCAACATGACTCCCCAACCTTTATTATCAAACCAATAAAGGTATAGATGCTGTAAAATTTCTTTACCTCCCTATCTACTTGTGTTGCCACTTTCAGGGAGTTCCCCAAGGTTCCCTGTATATCAATACTCCCAAGGGTCCTGTCATGTCCTGTCCTGCGCAGGCGCATGAAGGAGGGAAGATATATAAAGAACGCCGCCTTAAGAAGCGGGCAGCGGAGTGAGCTGGGCGCAGAGTGTAGGGCTTGGGCTCAGAGGGCTTAGGCGGAAGAGGGCACAGTAGGCTTATCTTTTAGTTCTTGTATTTTCAGTTATTTGGGAGGTATGAGTGTGAGGGCAGCTTGTTGTTCTCGGTGTCGGATGTGGGAGATCCTGGAGTCTCCGAGCCTCCCGGACGTCCACATCTGCGCCAGGTGTGCAGAACTGCAGCTCCTGAGGGAACAGTTAGGGAACTGGAGCTGCAGCTCGATGACCTTCGCCTGGTCAGGGAGAGTGAGGAGGTGATAGAGAGGAGTTACAGGCAGGTGGTCACTCCAGGACCACGGGAGGCAGATAGGTGGGTTACAGTCAGGTACTAGAGAGTACCCCAGTGGCTGTACCCCTTGACAATAAGTACTCATGTTTGAGTACTGTTGGGGGGGGTCAGCCTACCTGGTGGGAGTGACAGTGGCCGAGCCTCCGGCACAGAGGACGGCCCTGTAGCTCAGAAGGGTAGGGTGAGAAGAAAGAGGTCCATAGTAATAGGGGACTCAATAGTCAGGGGCTCAGACAGGCGTTTCTGTGGAGGTGACCGGGAGTCCCGGATGGTAATTTGCCTCCCTGGTGCCAGGGTTCGGGACGTTTCTGATCGCGTCCAAGATATCCTGAAGTGGGAGGGTGAAGAGCCAGAGGTCGTGGTACATGTAGGTACTAATGACATAGGAAGGAAAGGGGAAGAGGTCCTGAAACGAGAGTATAGGGAGTTAGGAAGGCAGTTAAGAAGAAGGTCCGCAAAGGTAGTAATCTCGGGATTACTGCCTGTGCCACGCGACAGTGAGAGTAGGAATAGAATTAGGTGGAGGATGAATGCGTGGCTGTGGGATTGGAGCAGGGGGGCAGGGATTCAAGTTTCTGGATCATTGGGACCTCTTCTGGGGCAGGAGTGACCTGTTCAAGAAGGACGGGTTACACTTGAATCGTGGGGGGACCAATATCCTAGTGGGGAGGTTTGCTAGGGCTACAGGGCGGACTTTAAACTAGTAAGATGGGGGGGCGGGAGACTATTTGAGGAGACTATGGGAGAGGAGGTTAGTTCACCAGTGGAGCAAGTAAATAGACAGTGTGTGAGGGAGGAAAGGCAGGTGATGGAGAAGGGATGCGCTCAGCCCGAAGATGTAGGGGAGAAGAAAGAAAAGGATAATAAATTTGAATGCATTGTTAGGGATGGAAAGAGAGGAGGAGATGGAGAGTATCTTAAATGTATCTATTTTAATACTAGGAGCATTGTAAGAAACGTGGATGAGCTTAAAGCGTGGATTGATACCTGGAATTATGATGTTGTAGCTATTAGTGAAACATGGTTGCAGGAAGGGTGTGTTTGGCAACTAAATATTCCTGGATTTAGTTGCTTCAGGTGTGATAGAGTAGGAGGGGCCAGAGGAGGAGGTGTTGCATTGCTTGTCCGAGAAAATCTTATGGCGGTGCTTTGGAAGGATAGATTAGAGAGCTCCTCTAGGGAGGCCATTTGGGTGGAATTGAAGAATGGGAAAGGTGCAGTAACACTGATAGGAGTGTATTATAGGCCACCTAATGGGGCGCGTGAGTTGGAAGTGCAAATGTGTAAGGAGATAGCAGATATTTGTAGTAAACACAAGGTGGTGATTGTGGGAGATTTTAATTTTCCACACGTAGACTGGGAAGCTCATTCTGTAAAAGGGCTGGATGGTTTAGAGTTTGTGAAATGTGTGCAAGATAGTTTTTTGCAACAATACATAGAAGTACCGACTAGAGATGGGGCAGTGTTGGATTTCCTGTTAGGGAATGCGATAGGTCAGCTGACAGATGTATGTGTTGGGGAGCACTTCGGGTCCAGTGATCACAATAGCATTAGCTTCAATATAATTATGGAGAAGGACAGGACTGGACCGAGAGTTGAGATTTTTGATTGGAGAAAGGCTAACTTTGAGGGGATGCGAAGGGATTTAGAGAGACTGGATTGGATCAAGTTGTTTTATGGGAAGGATGTAATAGAGAAATGGAGGTCATTTAAGGGTGAATTTATGAGGGTACAGAATCTTTATGTTCCTGTTAGGGTGAAAGGAAAGGTTAAAGGTTTGAGAGCACCATGGTTTTCAAGGGATATTAGAAATTTGGTTCAGAAAAAGAGGGATGTCTACAATAGATATAGGCAGCATGGAGTAAAGGAATTGCTCGAGGAATATAAAGAATGTAAAAGGAATCTTAAGAAAGAGATTAGAAAAGCTAAAAGAAGATACGAGGTTGGTTTGGCAAATAAGGTGAAAGTAAATCCGAAAGGTTTCTACAGTTATATTAAAAGCAAGAGGATAGTGAGGGATAAAATTGGCCCCTTAGAGAATCAGAGTGGTCAGCTATGTGTGGAACCGAAGGAGATGGGAGAGATTTTGAATGATTTCTTCTCTTCGGTATTCACTAAGGAGAAGGATATTGAATTGTCTAAGGTGTGGGAAACAAGTAAGGAAGTTATGGAACCTATGACAATTAAAGAGGTGGAGGTACTGGCGCTTTTAAGAAATTTAAAAGTGGATAAATCTCCAGGTCCTGACAGGATATTCCCCAGGACCTTGAGGGAAGTTTGTGTAGAAATAGCAGGAGCTCTGACGGAGATCTTTCAGATGTCATTAGAAACGGGGATTGTGCCGGAGGATTGGCGTATTGCTCATGTGGTTCCATTGTTTAAAAAGGGTTCTAGAAGGAAGCCTAGCAATTATAGAACTGTCAGTTTGACATCAGTGGTGGGTAAATTAATGGAAAGTATTCTTAGAGATAGTATTTATAATTATCTGGATTTATGGGATCTGATTAGAAGTAGCCAGCATGGATTTGTGCGTGGAAGGTCATGTTTGACAAACCTTATTGAATTTTTTGAAGAAGTTACGAGGAATGTTGACGAGGGTAAGGCAGTGGATGTAGTCTATATGGACTTCAGCAAAGCCTTTGACAAAGTTCCACATGGAAGGTTGGTTAAGAAGGTTCAGTCGTTAGGTATTAATGCTGGAGTAATAAAATGGATTCAACAGTGGCTAGATGGGAGATGCCAGAGAGTAGTGGTGGATAATTGTTTATCGGGATGGAGGCCTCAGGGATCTGTTTTGGGCCCAATGTTGTTTGTAATATACATAAATGATCTGGATGATGGGGTGGTAAATTGGATTAGTAAGTATGCCGATGATACTAAGGTAGGAGGAGTTGTGGATAATGAGGTGGATTTTCAAAGCTTGCAGGGAGATTTATGCCGGTTAGAAGAATGGGCTGAACGTTGGCAGATGGAGTTTAATGCTGAGAAGTGTGAGGTTCTACATTTTGGCAGGAATAATCCAAATAGAACATACAGAGTAAATGGTAGGGCGTTGAGGAATGCAGAGGAACAGAGAGATCTAGGAATAACTGTGCATAGTTCCCTGAAAGTGGAGTCTCATGTAGATAGGGTTGTGAAGAGGGCTTTTGGAACGCTGGCCTTTATAAATCAAAGCATTGAGTACAGAAGTTGGGATGTAATGCTAAAGTTGTACAAGGCATTGGTAAGGCCAAATTTGGAATATTCTGTGCAGTTCTGGTCACCGAATTATAGGAAAGATATCAATAAATTAGAGAGAGTGCAGAGACGATTTACTAGGATGTTACCTGGGTTTCAGCAATTAAGTTACAGAGAAAGGTTGAACAAGTTAGGTCTCTATTCATTGAAGGTTGAGGGGGGATTTGATCGAGGTATTTAAAATTTTGAGAGGGATAGATAGAGTTGACATGAACAGGCTGTTTCCATTGAGAGTAGGGGAGATTCAAACTAGAGGACATGATTTGAGAGTTAGGGGGCAGAAGTTTAAGGGAAACACGAGGGGGTATTTCTTTACTCGAAGAGTGATAGCTGTATGGAATGAGCTTCCTGTAGAAGTAGTAGAGGCCAGTTCAGTTGTGTCATTTAAGGTAAAGTTGGATAGGTATATGGACAGGAAAGGAGTGGAGGGTTATGGGCTGAGTGCGGGTAGGTGGGACTAGGTGAGATTAAGGGTTCGGCACGGACTAGGAGGGCCAAGATGGCCTGTTTCCGTGCTGTGATTGTTGTATGGTTATATGTTTTTTGTAGCTTGTATTTGAGCTCAAATTGCAGCTCTTTATACTTTTTCCGGATTAAATTCCATCTGCCATTTCTGCACCTGTATCTCCAACCTGTTTTCATTTCAGAGTTCTATTGTCTTACAAATACAATTATAGTTAATTGTGGGTAGTTAATTTTGCATAGTTAATTGCAAAATTAATTTCAAAAACAGTTAAACCTAATCCTAATGCATACAGAAAATACAATTTAGAAAAAAATCTCAGGGCTTTTGAGAAAGTGACTTGAGATTGTTTGACAATACAGTGAGGTTCAGTTATCCATTTATTTTTGCCACCAATTCTTGGTAAAACCCAATCTGCTGGAGGAACTCAACCCAAAACACTCAATATCCCTTTGCACCCACAGATGCTGTTCAGCCCACTGACTTCCTACGGCAACTTGCCTTTTTGCTCTAGATCCCAACATCTGCAGTCTCTTTGTGCCTTAATCGACTTTTGATGCCTTGCAATGAGCACCAAAGTTAGATGACAAAAATAGGGCACAGCTTAACAACTGCTAAAAGCACTCAAGCCTGTCACAAAACTTTTAAGTTTCCAGGTATGCCAGTATGTCAAATGCTGCAAGGTATTTTTTGAATTTTTTGTAAGAATGCCTTTTATCTACTTTTCCTAAATTATCATAGGAAACACGACCTGCAATAGATCTTCAAATACCTTTGTCTAGTTTTCCCACTTATAATGCCGGATGGTCATAGCGAGGCTGCTAGGAAAAAAAAGGGGTAGTTCCAAGAGCACTGTCTTCACAACCTTTCAAATGATAATATGTCAATGCATGATCTCACATGGTCTTTATAAAATGCAGACAACTTTTTAAAATCCCATGTAAACAATTCTTATTGGGGAAAGATGAACTTCTGTACACATGCAGCCATATCTGGATAACTAAAAATGAATTGGAGGGAAAAGTAGTTTAAAAACTGACATCTGTCATTAAATCTTTTCACTTTACATAAGACATTAATCGAATCAAAAGGTCTGGTGATAGTATGTGCATTGCTTGTTTATTTGACATCCAAAATGAGAAAAAAAATTGCACAATTTCACAAATTTAATACTTACTCAACTATTTTCAGGAAATAATCTTCAATGCAATAAATTGAGTGTTCAGATAAAATATACCCACAACTGACCAGTCTCCATTTTGTGTTTATTAACTGTACTGGCAGAAATTTTGTTATAAATCTTTTAGTGGGATTATTTTTAAGGTGTAAAACAAAGGTAACATTGTTATGCTTGTGGCTAGTTAAGGTTTCCATAATAGTTAGCTGATATACTTTGCAAAATGTCTTGAGTTTCATTGCTTTCTAAATTGGTATTGCACTTTCATTTTCTACAGCTGTGTTCTGGACATCAAATATGATACAACTTGTCTTTACCATCTAGTTTTGTAGGTAAAATCCTACCATTTTCACAATCTTAACCAGTAAATCTTATAGTTTTCTTAATAAGACTATTTCATATAGCTTTCATATTATTATAACCAGACACAGTAAAACACATTGACTTCAAGGCACAGATTTCAGCAAGGTTAAGCACTGGAAAATGAACTTGTAAATATATTTCACTGATGATATTAGTGTCATTCACAAGTAGCTTAATGTTCCAAGGGTTTACCTCTGTAATCACGGGTAGGCCATGTTTGAAGTTTTTTTTTGTCCATAATTTTCAGAAAGAACATTGCCATCATGCTTACTTTCTTCCTCAAGCTCAACCTGTATGTATTTTCTCAGCCAGTGCCTGACTTGTAGGCTTTTCACTCTCCCGGTCTTTGTTGATTTTACGGAAAAAGGATTTTCCATATTCGTAGGAACTGATCATAATCGCACAAGCTGGCGCTACCTTCATTAATCGAGGCAACAAACCTGGGGATTAAGGCAGTGCAAAATTTAGATCAGGAAATATTCTTACTTATCCACATGTTTAAAAAAAAATGTCTATTAATTTGACAAACAAGTGCAGCAGAACTAAATTACTTCTAATCAAATTTGAATGTTCAAAATTAAAAGTTCACATTTATAACCTATCATAACATTGAAGATACTGGTTGGATAATACTAGTGGTTAACTACTTCAATCAATTTTATTTGGTCATGTGCAGGTTTGAGTAATGTCACCTTTAGCTAGTGCTTGTGCTGATAACCAAGGACAGTTTCAATGGCACAAAATCAGAGTAAGTGCAGAGGCAGGTTAAATTTTTAGTATATAAATGAACATGCAGAAGCAATTCTTCATACTATGTTACTAGTTTACAGATGCAGTTCAAGTCTCCATACAACACATGTAGAAAGTTGTGATGTTATTCTATATCAATTAAAGAGAATAGACTCAAGCCCAGATTAGCTTGTTGACTGGCAAACTGGAAGAAAGAGTTGATCCGGTGTTATACTTGGGCAAAAGTGCACTTGGAATGCAACAATTACAGCAAGCATGAATTATCATTAATTGATACAGGTAAGTAATCTCTGCTAGGGAGAAACCATACAAAGGCAATCAGCAAAAGCTGTTGCTAGAAAATATTTAGATGATGAATTTGCAGACAATAAGGTTCAGATTCACATATTTATCATACGTTCATCAAAACCTACAGTGAAATTCATTGGTTATGTTAACAACCAACACAACCCAAGGATGCGCTGACCGCAGCCTATATTCTGGTGCCAGCATAGAAAGCCTGCAATGTACAGCAGAATAGCACAAATAACAAACTAAAGAAGCAGCAGAACAAATGCATTTCCTTCCTCCACCCACTCACTCAGATGCAGACAGACTACTAACCCCAGGACAGGCCATCTCTGGACCTTCAATGATCTCTCTCAGTTCTTAATTCGGATATAAAGTTCCATAAGGTCTGGGGACCCTTTATTGAGTACTTTCATAACCTTCCTCTTAACTAAGATTTTTTTTTTTCAGTCCCTTGCTTTCAGCTCTTTTTTTTTTGGTAGTAGGCATTATTATCTTCTGTTGCTAAGTGTATTTACAGTTTTGGGGGGTTTGAATGTCCTGATTTATATTCTCTATATTGTGTTGTGGTTGGTCTGGAGTTTTTTTTTGTTGTGGGGCTTGGGGAGGATACTAATTTTACATGTCTTCAATTTGGGTGCTTTCTCAATTATCTTTTTTGTATTATAGTATTATTGTATGTTTATTTTTGCACTGTATTAATTTTCTTCATTTTGATTTGGGTTTTTTTTTCTGTCTGTAGTGATGTAGAAAATTCATAAAAAAAAACTAATTTAAAAAAATGATCTCTCAGACATCAGGCCTCCGACTTTCTCAGTGGACATGCAGACTCAGGGCTCAGGCCAATGAGCCTTGGCTTCTCAATTTGCAGACTTCAGTCTTCAACATTCCAGCTTCAATCTTCGATAACAACGTCAGAACTCAATGATGAAAGGACCCAAACTCCAGACTCACTACCGAGACCCTGGCCCTTGTGCTTCCTGCCCTCATGGACCTCTGATTCCATGACCTACCAATCAGGGTGACTTGTTGACCTGAGGAGTTACCAGCTGCTGTCCTCTCTGGTCTTTTGTCCACAGTGCTTGCAGACCTGTCACCTGTTGATGGAATTACTGGCCTTTAAGCAACGATCTGTACGCTGGCCTGATCTCTTAACACTGCACATCCCTGTTCCAAAACCCTAACCCCTTTATTCCTCAAAACCATGCCAACCAACCTAAACATGAACAACTAAACCTGAGTCACTGCCTTCATGGACATCACTTTTGACTTGCAGAAACAATAAAATAAATAAATAAGTAACAAATGTTGGGCATACTTGAACCAGTGCAAGATTGTCTAAAATGCATATACTGTGGATTCTGGTTAATTGGGACACATCGGGACCAGTATATTTTGGCCCAATTCAGCAGCTGCCACAATTAGCTGAAATTCCATGGAAATAGTTAAAAAGGTCGACAGAAGACAAACAGTAACAAATTATGTATTTAAATGAAACAAATTAGAACACTACAGTACTATAAAACTGTATTAGTTCCTAATAGTTACTGACAGAAGCATTCATCCAGTTTATTCAATGAACAAAATCAAAAGACTGCCTTCATACAATACTTGTCATGACTGCATCCTCCAAATCTTCAGTTTCATTGTAACATTGAAGGTACTGACAATAATCTTGAATGATTGTTGCAAACTGTTTGTAGTAGTGAAATCATTTTATTTTTACTCATGGTTATTTCTGAAACCTCCAAGCCTGAACGTTTGAAACTGGAATGAGCAAAACAGTTTGGAATAGTCTTACTACTTATTTCTTGCCAACTATCAGTGATAAAAATCACTGCTTTTTGAACACAAGCACATACACCGATGCTATTTAAAAACTGTTCACTCAAAGCATGGTGTAGCATCAAATGGCCACACAAGTGTGCATGACTGACCCTAGTTAAACCTGTTTGGCAACAGTCTTCTGCCCCAATTAAGCAGTATTATGTCCCAAATAAATGAAGGGAATCCTAGCAATTTTACTGATGAATTTTTGTTCTTTAAGAATTGCCCTAAAAAATAAGTGGCTGTCCCAATTAACTGATGGTCCAATTACTTGGAATCCACTATACTCACTGTGAACCTAAGAAATGCACTAAGCACTGCAGATTTGGAGAACTACAGATACCCAATTAACCAAATGGAAATAAAAAGCCGTGGCAACAATGGGTGTCATTAAGGAGAGTAATGAATTATTTAAAAAAAGGAATGATAAGTTAATCTCAAATATTCTTTGATACAATGGATTCAGGAAAGAGAGAAGGGAAGAAAGCATAGAGGGGGCAATATTGACTAAGCTAAGGAAATATTCTGTATTGATCATGGTCAGAATGCACTTTGAGTTAGAAAACAAAATTCCATTACGATACTGGGGTTATTCTGTCGGCTCTCAGGTAGTGGTGAAGATATTGAGGAAAACATTTTGAGGATATAGCACCTACTGTATGCACAAACCATAAAACCAGTATACACCAAAATTTAAATTGAGGTTTATTAGTGTACTTCTCGGCCTGATAAAGGAAGGCTACACTGATGTACTTGACTCTTGGAGATTGCCCATTCCAAGAGAAGCAAACAATAGTGAATCTAGGAAATAGCATGCAAAATATAAGATTTAGAACAGTTATGAGGAAAGGTACTAGCCACTCCAAGGTTCAAGACTGACACTCATTTGCTATAAAAATTAAAATTAAAATTCCTGTTGCAGTTGTAGGACAGTTTCTCCCATATTAAGTCAATCCAGTGGAGAGCAAGAACTTAGGTGGTTTTACTTACCTACAAATAAACCTCCAAATCCAGATTGACTCACGATTTTTTTCATTATTTTCCAGGTGGAGGATAATTTACTTTGAGAGTCTAGAACAAACATTAAGCATATTGGTTATACTGCATCAACTGATAATCAATTGCTTATGCTTCTAAATACAGAGATTTGTTTTTGTAAGTTAGGAAAATAATCTATCCCAGCAATATGAGAATAGCTTTTTTTGGGAAAATGTGTCTATAATTGGAGAAAGACAAGTGAAACCCTAAGGCAGAATGTGCTTACCTTTTTTGAAGTACTTAAAAAATACTGCATGAAGTGATGTCTATAAATGTTCTATACAGGATTTCCCCCATAACATCACAAATCACTAAATTGAAGGCAAATTACTAAACTGGATAAAAAATTAGCTGAATATTAAGAATTTTGTTGGGATCTTAATTTTTCAATGTATTTATTAACTAACTAGATTAAAAATGTTTAAATCCTAGTTAGTTAATACAGAAATTGAGGCACTGTAACTTGTGCTGAAGCATTACCAAGAATGATTAAGATTAAGCTATCAGACACAACTATGGAAAATGAATTTCAATGTAGCAAATACAAAATGATATGCCTGAATCTTAAAAAAAACTATTATGCTATTGAAAAGCTAAGAGTAGGGTTCCAAGGGGATTTGGGAATGCACAAACATAGTTCATTAATGACAATTTAGTTGAGTACAAAAAGTAATCAAATTCTTAAAGAATGTTAAACTTTGTAGCTAGAATACTAGAAAACAAGAGAGATATTTATGCTGCAGCTGTACTAAATTGTTACAAGCAAACTGTGGGCTGATGAAGGAAACT
Organism: Hypanus sabinus; assembly: GCF_030144855.1. Taxonomy (NCBI): domain Eukaryota; kingdom Metazoa; phylum Chordata; class Chondrichthyes; order Myliobatiformes; family Dasyatidae; genus Hypanus; species Hypanus sabinus. Next base: position 58,234,524 of record NC_082711.1, on the reverse strand, counting down.
GACAAAATATATGGAGGAAGGCTATTTTTACTGGTTGGATAATTTTTGGAAAAGGGTGAACATAGCAAATATTAGAGCCAAGCTGTTCTGGCATGTGAAGGCCGAAGAAGTTTGAAACTTTTCCATAAATAGAATTTACACTTGGTAAACAATCATTTTTAAGTCTTGAATTAACAGATTTGCAAACTATTAAGTATGGAAGAAAGGCAGATATATCAAATTAGATAATTTATAGAGCCCATAAAGCCACTGAATAGCTTTGCTTCAGTTCTTAGCATATTCATTTTATCACAATTGTGTGAAGTGTGATAAAAGCTCCTTCAGCATTACACCAGTTCCCTCAAAAGTGACCAAGACCTTTGTGTGCTCTCTAGCCACAGGAAATCTCCTAAAGGGCTGGCAAGTAGCTAATGTTGTTGCGTGGTTCAAGAAGGGAAATTGGGATAATCCTGGAAATTATAGGCAAGTGAGTCTCACATCAGTAGTTTGGAAGATTTTGGAGAGAATTCTTCTGAATAAGATTTCTGAGCACTTGGAAAAGCATGGCCTAGTTATAGACATTCAGGCAGTATGGATTTGTTCAGGGCAAGCCACGTCTTAACAACTAGAAACTAGAGAAAATCTGCAGACGCTGGAGGAACTCGGCAGGCCAGACAGCATCTAAGGAAAAGAGTAGTCGATGTTTTGGGCCTCATTCAGATGCATGGGATTCTTGATGACAGCTGTTTGGATTCAGTATTGGCTTGCCCATAGAAGCCAGAAGGTAGAGGTCAATTACGGCTGGAGGACTGTATCTAGTGGTGTTCTGCAGGGATCCGTACTGGGACTTCTGTTGTTTGTGATATGAATGACTTGGATAAAAACATGGATGGATGGGTTAGCAAGTTTGCAGATGACAAAGATTAGTAGCATTTTGGATAATGTAGAAGATTACCAAAGGATACAGTGGGATATAGATTAGCTGCAGATATGGCAGAGAAATGGCAGATGGAGTTTAATCAGAGAAGTGTAAGCTGGTGCATTTTGGGTGGTCTGATAATACAAAGTTAATGGCAGGACACTTAACCACACTGATGTACAGAGGGATCCAAGTCTATAACTCCCTGAAGGTGGCCATACATTTATAGAGTGGTAATAGTGACATTGGCACACTTGCCCCTATTCATCATGGCATGGAGTTCACAAAACTAGTTAGATTGCAACTGGAGTACTGCGTTCAATTCCGGTTGTGCCATTGTAGGAAGATTTGGAGTCTAGCAGAGAGTTTAGAAAAGGTTTATCAGGTTGCTGCCTGGACTAGAACACACGTTCTGGATGAAGTAGAGTTGTATCCTCTGGAGTGGCAGAGGCTGAGGAGAGACCTGATAGAAGTCTATAAAATTATGAGGGGTGTAGAGTGCCTTTTCAGAGAATCATAATATCTAATAGTCGAGGGCGTAAAATTAAGATGAGGAGGAAATTTCAATAGGGGTATGCCGGACAAGTTAAATTTTAATAAAACAGTGCTGGGTGCCTGAAATGTGCTTCTTGAGGTGGGTGATGGAAGCAGATGCACAATAGGTGTGTTTAAAGGGCTCTGAGATAAAACATCAGGGGCTGAATAGCCTGTTCCTCTGATGTACCATTCTATGTTCTAAACATATACTTGCACAATCAAACAGAAATGGTGCAAACGTTTTTATGATGCTGTTGAGTAGGAAAACAAATACACCCTGTAAGCGCTTGTTCTTTCTCCCAATTCATAGGTACAATAGCAAATAACAAAGATTAACTCATTTTCTGAATTTTACACTTCTCAAAATGCAGAGATAAAAAGTACAAAGGTATGTTTAAAACTAAGCTGAAGCAATGAATAATAAGAAATATGCCAAGAGTGTTTTTCAACTTTACAGGCACAGACTTTACTACTGCTTTATCTTACAAATTCACTGGCCTCTTAGACAAAAATAAATACTTGGCTAGAAAGCAGATGAACTGGAAATTAATCAAGAAGGGGGCTGAAGAACTTCATAACATATTCAGTGATCCAACTTTGAATTTTATTAGACAGCTCTTTTGAAGACACATGCATGACGGGTTGAATAGTTTTGTTAGGCTCCCCAAAGGTCTGCTTAGATACATAATGCAATGAGCACTTATGACAAATTGATAAGCAAATTACACTTTTAAATTAAAGTCTAAAATTACATACTCATTATGTCCAACTCTCCAATCTCAATCTGTCTCTGGGTTTTCACAACATCAAATGGTAAAGTCAATACAGCTGCAATCTGAAAGTAAAAGCACAACACAATTCCACTTATTTCTATTTTTATTCAGCTTAAACAAGATTCAAATTTTAATAGGAAAGACTAAAAAAGTTGTCTATACTGTATTATTTATTCTTTATATTGATGGTAAATGAAAATGTGTTGAGATATTTCTCCTTTGGTAAAGAGTACACATGCCAATCTGGAACTTGCTCTTTAAAAATGCACTCTAATTCAAAAAAAAAGTCTTTCCTTCAGTTTCTGGTTTTCGTAAGGCAATTTTAATACTAAGAAGTCTTCATGTAACAGAGACTAGAAATAGTGGTGGCACAATGACACATTGAGTAGAACTGCTGCCTTACAGCAACCTGAATTCAATCCTGAACATCAGTATATCTATATTGGAGCATCCTCCATAATCACCAAATGGGTTTCCTTTATAGACCATGACATAGGAATAGAACTAGGCCAATCATCCCACTGAATCTTCTCCGACATTCTATTTATGGCTAATTTATTATGTCTCTCAATCCCATTATCCTGCCTTCTTCCCCAAAACCTATGACACCCCCACCCCCCCGATTAATCAACAGCCTATTAACCTCTGCTTTACCAATGCCTTTGAATGGAAAATCCTACAAAAAGTAGTGGATTTGGCCCAGCACATCACAGGTAAAGACCTCTAAACCTTTAAGCACATCTACATGAAACACTGTTGTAGGAAAGCAGCATCCATCATCAGGGAACCCCACCACCCAGGTCATGCTCTCTTCTTGCTGCTATCACCAGGTAGAAGGTGAAAAGCCTCAGGACTCGCACTGCCAGGTTCAAGAACAGGTTCAGTCATCAAACTCTTGATCAAAAAGGGTTAGCTATACTCAACTTCATTTGCTCCATCAATTGAAATGTTCTTGTTATTTACTTCTATTTATTTATATTTGCATTTGCAGTTTGGCATCTCCGGCTCCGTGGTTGGTCTTTCATTGATTCTGTCATAGCTACTATATAGATTTGTTGAGTATACCCACAAGAAAATGAATCTCAGGGCTGTATATAGTGACATACTGTGGGATGCAAAAGTTTAAGCACCCCTGGTCAAAATTTCTGTTACTGCGAATAGCTGAGCTAGTGAAAGATGACCTGATTTCCAAAAGGCATAAAGTAAAAGATGGCACATTTCTTTAATATTTTAAGCAAGATTACTTTTTTTATTTCCATCTTTTACTATTTCAAAATAATAAAAAAGGATAAGGGCCCAAAGCAAAAGTTTGGGCACCCTGCATAGTCAGTACTTAGTAACACCCCCTTTGGCAAGTATCACAGCTTGTAAACGCTTTCTATAGCCAGCTAAGGGTCTTTCAATTCTTGTTTGGGGGATTTTTGCCCACTCTTCCTTGCAAAAGGCTTTTAGCTCTGTGAGATTCTTGGACCATCTTGCAAGCACTGCTCTTTTGAGGACTATCCACAAATTTTCGATGATGTTTAGGTCGGGGGCCATGGCAAAACCTTCAGCTTGTGCCTCTTGAGATAGTCCATTGCGGATTTTGAGGTGTGTTTAGGATCATTATCCTGTTGTAGAAGCCATCCTCTTTTCATCTTCAGTTTTTTTTTTACAGATGGTGTGATATGTGCTTCCAGAATTTGCTGGTATTTAATTGAATTCATTCTTCCCTCTACCAGTGAAATGTTCCCCGTGCTACTGGCTGCATCACAAACTCAAAGCACGATCGTCCCCCCCAATGCTTAACAGTTGGAGAGGTGTTCTTTTCATGAAATTCAGCACCCTTTTTTCTCCAAACATACTTTTGCTGATTGCAGCCAAAAAGTTCTATTTTAACTTCATCAGTCCACAGGACTTATTTCCAAAATGCATTAGGTTTGTTTAGATGTTCCTTTGCAAACTTCTGACGCTGAATTTTGTGGTGAGGATGCAGGAAAGGTTTTCTTCTGATGACTCTTCCATGGAGGTCATACTCGTGCAGGTGTCACTGCACAGTAGAACAGTGTACCACCACTCCAGAGTCTGCTAAATCTTCCAAAGGTCTTTTGCAGTCATACGGGGGTTTTGATTTGCCTTTCTAGCAATCCTAAGAGCAGTTCTCTCAGAAAGTTTTCTTGGTCTTCCAGACCTCAACTTGATCTCCACCGTTCCTGTTAACTGCCATTTCTTAATTACATTATGAACTAAGGAAACAGCTACCTGAAAACGCTTTGCTATCTTCTTATAGCCTTCTCCTGTTTTGTGGGCATCATTTATTTTAATTTTCTGAGTGTTAGGCAGCTGTTTAGAGGAGCCCATGGCTGCTGATTGTTGGGACAAGGTTTGAGGAAACAGGGTATTTATAAAGCTTTGAAATTTGCATCATCTGTCCTTTTCTAATGATGACTGTGGACAAGCCATAGCCCTAACAAACTAATTAAGGTCTGAGACCTTGGTAAAAGTTATCTGAGAGCTCAAATCTCTTGGGGTGCCCAAACTTTTGCATGGAGCACCTTTCCTTTCTCCCCTCCACTCTAAAATTGTACAAAACAAAAATAATACACTTAAAATGTTGAGAAGAATGTTTCATCTTTAACTTTATGACTTTTAGAGATCAATTCATCTTCCACTCACTTAATTATTAACAGTGACAGAAATTTTGACGGAGGTGCCCAAACTTTTGCATGCCACTGTATATGTACTTTAATAAATTTACTTTGAACTTAAATATACCCAATGATTTGACCACCACAGTTGCCTGTGGCAATGAATTCCACATATTCACTACCCTTTGGCTAAAGAAATTCTTCGTCATTTCTATTCTAAATGAACATTCTCTATTTTGAGGCTGTACCCTCTGCTCTTAGACTCACCCACTAAAGGAAACATCCTTTTCATATTCATTTGATTTAGGCCTATCAATATTTGAAAGGATTCGAGTGAATCCTGCACTCCTCCCATTCTTCTAAACTCTAGTGGGTACAGGCCCAGAGCTATCAAATACTCATATGTTTACTTATTCATTTCTGGAACCATTCTCGTGAACATCCTCTGGACTCTCTCTTTTGCCAGCACATCTTCTCTTAAATAACAGACCCATAACTGCTCTCCATACTCAACAATACTGGTTGCATCATGGCCTGGTATGGAAATATCAATGCCCTTGAATAGAAAATCCTACAAGTAGTAATGGATACGGCCCAATCCATCACAGGTGAAGCCCTCCCCAGTACTGAGCACAACTACGTGGAAAGCATCGCAGGAAAGCAGCATCCATCATCAAGGACTCCCACCATCCTGACCATGCTCTTTTGTCGCTGCTGTCATCAGGAAGAAAATATATGAGCCTCAAGACTCACACCACCAGGTTCAGGAACAGTTTTTACTCCTCTGCCAGCAGGCTCTTGAACTAGTGGGGATCACTTCACTCACCCTATCACTGAACTGTTCCACAACTTACCGATTTATTTTCAAGGGCTCTTCATCTCATGTTCTTGACAGTTACTGCTTATTTATGCATTTTTAAAATTTTGTATTTGCACAGTTTATCTTTTGCAAATTGGTTGTTTGTCCATCCTGTTGGGTGTGGTCTTTCATTGATTCTAATATATTCCTTAGATTTTTCTGAGTACACCCGCAAGAAAATGAATCTCAGGGTTGGATACGGTGACATACACGTACTTTGATAATAAATTACCTTGAACTTTGAAGTGCTGCCTTACCAATCCCTTATATAGCCTCTCAGCTTTACATCCTTGCTTTTATATTCTAGTCATCTTGAAATAAGTGCTAATATTGCATTTACCTTCCTCACCACTGACTGAACCTGTAAGTTAACCTTTAGGGAATCCTGCATAAATTCTCCCAAGTCCCACTGCACCTCTGAATTTTGAATATTTTTCCCATTTAGAAAACATTGTATGGCTTATTCCTTCTAAAAAAGTGCATGACAATATATTTCACTACACTATATTCCATCTGCCACTTCTTTCCGATTCTACCAATCTGTCGAAGTTATTCTGCAGACTCTGCTTCCTCAACACTACCATCCCCTTGGCCTATTTTCATACTATCTGCAAACTTGGCCACAAGGCTATCAATTCCGTTATTCAATCAACACAAAATGTGAAAGGTAGCGGCCCCAATACCAACATCTGTGAAACACCACTAGTCACCATCTGCCAACCAGAAAAGTCCCCCTTTATTCCCACTTTTTGCCTCTTGCCAGTCAGCTAATTTTATATTCATGCCAGTTATTTTCTGTCCCATGGTTCTTATCTTAAGTGGCCTCATTTACAGCACCTTGTCAAAGGCCTTCTGAAAATCCAAGTGAACAACATCCACTGACCAGACTGTCTGTATTTTTTTCTAAAGAATTCCAATGGATTTGTTTAGGCAGGATCTCATCTCAAGGAAATCATGCTGACTTTAGCCTATTTTGTCATGTGCCACATCTTCCAAAAGTGTACCAGTTAGTAGATAAATAACCCCTACTGTGTAGATGAGTTGCAAAATCTGAGGGGTGGCAAGTTGATGGGAATAGGGAAGGATCAGTGTAAAAATTAATGCCTGATGGTTGACATAGCAGTAGACTGAACCACCTTTTTCTGTGCTCTCTCTATGACTCTAGTGGTTGGAGTCACTTACTCATTATCATCGTGGAGCAGTATTTTGCTGCTCTGCCACACATTTCTAGCAAATATTAAACTTATATCATGTCCTGGAAAATGTTCTTCACAGGTGCAATACCATGCTGGAGGTCCATAAAATGTCTGATGTAGCTGTTATTCAACATGAACACATTTTTCTAATGTATCCTATATCCTAAGAAAATCTAGCTTGTTTAATACCACTTTCTAGGCAGCACGATATCACCAATTACTCACAGTCCACTCTTAGAAATACAATTGTATTCTTTATCAGCTCCCATTAGTATATGAATTATGAATGCTAAATATCAGTTTTGATATTCATACCACATTTTAAGAAGGTATGGAGAAGCAATCTCAACCCCTTTTCAAAACTCTTCTATTGAAGTATAGTAGTTAAAATAGAGCATGTATTTTTGATCAATGCATTCTCACTGTGACCCTTAAGGTCAGCAGTTTTCAGTCATACTCCCAGTGTCAGATTGGTATGTAGGAAAATAACAGATACGAAAAATTTGATGCAAATAGCCCCCTTCTGCTTTAGGCAATCACTGAGAGATTTTGAGAACAGTTACATTTCAAGTCCAGTTATTCAGAGGCAGAATCAATATTTTTCAAAATCCTTTTAAGGATGTCAGGAACACCTCGCCCAGCTGAAATTTGGAAAGCCTGTTTAAGATTTCCAAGGATTCCCAATTTGTCACCAGTCTAAGTAGTGGAGAAATTAGATAAGCGTACTTGTCCAGGATTCCTCCAAATGTAAGCAGTCACAAAAGTTTCCATGAAAGTTGCAACTGCCTGCCATTAAAGACAAATGATCCATTTGAAAGTGTTTAACAGGATCCAGAATTGCCTTCATGTAACCTTGGGCTATATGTACAGTTGAACACACCTTAGCCAAATACATTTAAACTCAGTTTTTCACAATTCCTGACATTTAATCCTAGAAAACATTCCCTGTCTTAGGTCAGTTAGGATCACTACTTTATTTTAAGAATGTGAAATGTCAGAATAATAGTAGAGAGGATGATTTATTTCAGCTTTAATTTCTTCCATCACTTTCCCAGTGGGTCGGAAGTTTACATACACTTTGTTAGTATTTGGTAGCATTGCCTTTAAATTGTTTAACTAGAGAACTATTCAAAACAAACAGCAAAACCAAGATAAAGCTGGAAAAGTAAATTTATAGAAAAGGCTCTTTCAAGTTACATAAATACAAGTAATACTCTGTTAAGCAACACACAATTTTACTGTGGAAAAATTATTTGATATGAAATGACAATAGATCATTGTAAAACCTCTCAGGACTAAAGAGATATCAACCATGCCTTTCTTTCAAGACACCCTAGGCTTGCAATTTTCATCAGAATTTAATTAATTTTGCAATTTGCCCATATATTTTAACATTAAACAACCAAAGGCTATTAAATAATAATGAGGATAATTATTTTACAAAAGGCAGAGTAACATTTATTTGAGATTTTGATTGTTTGAGTGCTTGAGTAAGACAATTAGTTAAAACAATAGAAATAATTTCAGATTTACAAAACATTAAATTTATCGTGAAATGCAATTGGTTTCAATATGTGACCTAAAATCACCTATTATCCCTGGTAGAATTGCTTACATAACTGGAGTCAAACTTACTGCGCCTGATGATGCTCCTGAGGAAAAACTGATCGTTAACGTAGGTTCACTGATACTGAACGTCTTGCATAACTGTTTCTTCATCAGTTCATAGTTAAACCAGTAAATGGCTGTGAGACAGATAGCTGAATTAAAACCCTGTTGTGTAACTCTATAGTTCCAAGGCAACACACCTCATTGCAAATGAGGAAATAAACAAGATAATGTAGACGTTCATTAATTATCTTTGATTCAGCGGTTAGGTTTATCGGTTTGTACTCAATACAACTTAATTACTAACAACAAACTAATATTTATTTGTCGTAAATGACTATTAATTGTTTGTTGGCACAGTATTACTTGTCTAATCCACAACAATAAACTAGAATGAACATCTCATCAGGGAATGCGACTAATGCTGCAATTACTCTAAAAGGAAATCAAACTCATGACATTCCGATGTAGCAAGACGATTTTTATATAATGTCATAAGCCCTCTAGTTGTGATACAGGTGAATGAAAGTGATTATGACACAAAATGCAGTCTGGAAGTTTCAGTACTTAAGATAATAAATGCTACTTTGTACCTGAGCAAGAGCAGCAATGACAGTAGCAAATACCAGAATGAAAGGACAGAAGAGAGAGAGCATCAGGGCTCACTGGTGGCATTCAAGGTGGTTAAAAAAAAAGTACTGCGTGCAATTGCCTACACGTAGCTTTAGTTCTACTGACACTATAGTGCCTATAAAAAGTATTCACCTGCTTGGAAGTTTTATTGTTTTACAACATTGAATCACAGTGGATTTAATTTGGCTTTTTTGACACTGATCAACAGCAAAGCCTCTTCGTTCGTATCAAAGTTAAAAATTAATCACAAATATAAAATAAAATAATTGATTGCATAAGTATTCACCACCCCTTAATACGATACACCAAATCATCACTGGTGCAGCTAATTGGTTTTAAAAGTCATATAATTAGTTAAATGGCGATCTGTTTTTGGAGACCTGTGTGCAGTCAAGGTGTTTCAATTGATTGTTATAAAAATACACCTGTATCTGGAAGGTCCAACTGCTGGTGAGTCAGTATCCTGGCAAAAACTACACCATGAAGACAAAAGAACACTCCAAGCAACTTTGCAAAAGGGTTATTGAAAAGAACAAGTCAGAGACAGATACAAGAAAATTTCCAAGTCACAGAATATCCCTTGGAGTATAGTTACGTCAATCATCAAGAAATAGACTGCATATACAACTGTCGCCTGAGTGCTTCACCAGTCACAGCTTTATGGAAGAAAGGCAAAGTCAAAGCCACTGTTACAAAAAAACTCACATGAAATTTCGGCTAGAGTTTGCTAAATGGTATGTAGGAAACTCTGAAGTCAGCTGGAAGGAGGTTCTAAGGTCTAAAAAAACCAAAATTGAGCCTTTTGGCTATTACACTGAGTGCACAAGCCAAATACCACACATTATCAAAAACACACCATCCCCAACATGAAGCATGATGGTGGCTGCATCATGCAGTGGGGATGCTTCATTGCTGCAGGCCCTGGAAGTCTTGTGAAGGTAGAGAGTAAAATGCAGTAAAATACAGGGAAATCCTGGGAGGAAAACCTGAATGCAGTCTGCAAGAGAACTCCGACTTGGAAGAAGATTTGTTTCCCAGCAAGACAAGGACCCCATGCATAAAGCCAAAGCTACACAGGAATAGCTTAAAAACAACAAAGTTAATGTCCTGGAGTGGCCAAGTCAGAACCCAGGCCTCAATCGAATTGAGAATTTGTGGCTGGACTTGAAAAGGACTGTTCACTCAAGATCCTCATGCAATCTGTCAGAGCTTGAGCAGTTTTGTAAAGAAGAATGGGGAAAAATTGCAGCGTCCAGATGTGCAAAGCTGATAGAGACTTATCCACACAGACTCAAGGCTGTAATTTCTGCCAAAGGTGCAACTACTACCTTGAAAGGGATGAGTAATTATGCAATTATTTTGTGTTTTAATACTTTTTAAACACAAGGGGCAAAAACTTTTATAAGCAGTATAAGTAGGAGTAATGCTGTAACTCATCGGTCTTTAATCAGTCAGTGGTCATTAGAGAGAATGGTAACAGTGATGGAGTCAAAACAAAAGAAGAAAATCAATGCACATCAGCATACATGTGGGAACTGATACCTGTGCCACTAATGAAATTTTAACAGCAGACAATAAAACTTACAACCTATTGGAAATATTATAAAGAATCTCATCATTTAGTAATCTCATCATGAAAGTTAGGCCCAGATGAGGCTCATTTATACTTAGGTATACTGTGGACGACATTGCTCAGGGGATGGAATAGTCAGTTTCATTAAAGGAGTATAAACAGCACCACATACAATCACACCAGAAGCCACAGACTCAACAAAGCTATTTCAATGTTTTTGGTCCACTCAGACTCAGCAGCAGAATCTAGCTTCTTCTCTGCTCACTTCATTATATTAATACATGATTGCAACTATGGCCATTACAAAATTGGCTGAATGGCCATGGTAGAAGATTTGATACAATTGATAAAATCATCAGAATAGAGAATAAAAATGTAAAAAAGTGGAGTAAAATGGCAACTTTGAAAGGGCAGAGGACAGAGAATAGTAACAGAAAAAGTAATAACTTACCACATACAAGCCAAAGACAGAAGATTGGACATGAACTATGCTTGGCATGGAACAATGTCCCTTTGGAGACTTGGTGATTATCATGAGGAGGGGCGGGGAAAGTGGGCAGGACTAACCAAGATGTTTTGTAGAATAAGTCATAAAATGGATTTGCTGTATGCTTTCAGCTTTCCTTTTGTTTCAAATTTCCAAAAACTGAGATTTTATTTTGCTCCAAGGAATAAACCGTTTTTTTTTTAAGATGGCAGGCTGCAACTAATGAGCATTATGGGGATTGGTGCTTAGGCACTAAAAAATCTGCAGCAATGACTTACAAATTATGATGTAAATAGGAAATAAAACTGGGAAGATGTGAACAGGAGAAAAAATGTGAAGAGGTGAATAGAAAGAAGAATACAAAGTGGTTAACAAGGGATATGGACACAAGAATATTATAGATGGAACATAAGGTGACAGAGCTTGAAATTATATACATTTCGTTATTCAGAGCCATATGAATAAATACCCTTGTATGCACATCAAGCAATCAAAAAAGTAAATGGTTTTATTCAAAATGAAGATAAAAACAGAGCTAGCCAACTAACTTATCTGTATATTATTGAACAAGTCTGTTGATTAGCAACCCAACTATCTATCCAACTCTCAAATGAAGAGGTGACATTTGAGCATGAGAATAACATATTTTCCAGTATAATTGGAAAAAAATATAAAAGATTCAATTTCTGCATCTCATTACATTTTCATGAACATTGGGACCATTAAAGCAGGGATGTGAGTGCAGTAAAGAATGATACAGAAATTGATTCAAATAGTATAAGGAACAGATAACATGTATGGTTTTGCACACATCTATATTGTTCTCAACATTTCTCAGGGAATTATTTTAATGATAGAAACAAAATAGGTTGTGCAAAATTGAAAAAGTGTTTAAGATAATACATTTGTTTTCAATTGGGTCATGTATGTAACACAGAATAGATGCTTCATGCTCCTTGCAGAAAGCTCTGTAGACAATCACATGCAAGGAAGGGTAAAGATGGGAAATAAAACAAAAGTTGTTATGTTAAGATAACAATTGAAATACACCAAGTGTTTCACCAATCACAAATCACACGAATTAAAACTCACAATACACTTCCCAAATTGTACTGTCTTGTTATCTTTGGACACACAAATACACTTATCTAAAAGGCAAACATATATGCTATTAAATCAAGATAGACATGCATGAAAAATCCCTCAAATCTCATTAATTCACTCACTTCTTTTCTTGCAAGAGGAGTTTGAGCACAATTTAAAGCAACTAACTGCCACTACTGGAGAAAAAAAGTACATTTGTCCATATACAGTATTGACTATTATAAAGGGCAGAATGGGAGCTGTGGTTGCTGGAGATGTGGTAATGTTACAAGGTATTAACATCCAAGGATCAACCACACTGAAACGCAAGAACAGAGGAAAATTTTAAGGTTGAGAGACGCTCGAAAAACGCCTCACCACAGCCATTTTAGCATCCCAATGCCATTCTAGACCAATAAGTAAACCTATATGTCAACTGCAAAACCAGATGGTATCCCTAGGGAAGTTCTGGTGAAGAGGATCTTCTTTTACAAATTCACTCTCGCTTAACAACATCTGCTTGAGGAACAAGCCACGGGATGTCAGACATGTTGCCTGCAGCCGGATTCAAGAAATGAGAGAGATCTGTCTGTGATAAATACAGCAGTTTTTCCAGCTGACTGCCATAAGGGAAAATTTCACAAGAGTTCTCCTTCCACCAGCCACAGTTATTCACATAGAGCAGGGGTTCCCAACACGGAACACTCAGTTGATGATTAAGGGGCCATGGCATAAAAAAAGCTTGCGTGCCCCTGATCTAGAGCTAAGGTGTGCATGTTCTATAGCACACATCAACTCCAAGAGTCAGGAAGTAGCATCAGTCACTATGTACAGTGGTGCTAGAAAGTTTGTGAACCCTGTAGAACTTTCTCTATTTCTGCATAAGTATGACCCAAAATGTGATCAGATCTTCACACCAAGTCTTAAAAGTAGATAAAAAGAACCCAATTAAATAAATAACATTATACTTGCACATTTATTGAGAAAAATGATTCAATATTACATGTATTTGATGGAAACAGTAACTGGTGTGAGCCCCTTGTACTGTAGTAACTTTAATCAAATGTTTCCGGAAACTGTTGATCAATTCTGCACATCGGTTTGGAGGAATTTTAGGCCATTCCTCCATAAAAAACTGCTTCAACTCTGGGATGTTGGTGGGTTCCGTTGCATGAACCGCTTGCTTCAGGTCCTTCCACAATGTTTCTATAAGAGTAAGGTTGGGACCTTAACTTGGCGTTTCCAATACACAAATTTTCTTATTTTTAAACCACACTGTTGTTGATTTACTTTTGCCTTTTGGATCATTGTCTTGTTGCATGATCCTACTTCTATTAAACTTCAGGTAATGGACCACAACCCCTAACATTCTCCTGTAAAATGACTTGTTACAATTTTGATTTCATTGTTCCCTCAACACTTGCAAGCTGTCCAGGCCCTGAGGCAGCAAAGTGGTTGCAAATCATGATGCTCCTTCCACCATGCTTCCCAGTTGTGGTGAGGTTTTGGTGTTGGTGTGCAGTGCCCTTTTTCTTCCAAACACAGCAGTGTGTATTTCTACCAAAAAGTTCTACTTTTGTCTCATCTTTCCACAAAACATTGTCCCAGAAACGTTGTAGAACATCCAGATGGTTTTTTGCAAACTTGAGATGCGCAGCAATGTTTTCTTTGGAAAGCAGTGGCTTCCTCTGTGGTCTCCTTCCATGAACACCATTCTTGTTTTGTGTTTTTATTATATTGGAAACATCAGAGACTTTAGCAAGTTCTAGAGATTTCTGCAGGTCTTTTGCTGTTACCTTTGGGTTTTTTTTTCACCTCCTTCAGCATTGCATGTTGTGTTCTTGATGTGCTTTTTGCAGGATGCCCACTCCTAGGGAGAGTAGCAGCAGTACTGAGTTTCCTCTATTTGTAGACAATTTCCCTTACTGTGTACTGATGAACACTCAGGTCTTTAGCTTTTCCCAGCTTCATGCATCTCTACAATTCTTCTTCTAAGATTCTATGAAAGTCATTTTGATTAAGGCATGGAGCATATAAATAGATATTTCTTTCTTTCAGAAGAGCAGGCTCTGTCAGTAATCCAATTTCGTGTGTCCCTTTCTTTTATACATAGGGCAGGGCACCTCTACAACCCATACTTCCAACCTCAACTCACTGACTGGAACACCTGACTGCAAATAGCTCTTGTAGAAGGCATTAACCTAGAGGTTCACAAACTATTTCCAACAAATACATGCAATTATTGGATCATTTTTCTCAATAAATAAACAAACAATTCTAATGTTTTTTGTGTTAAAGTTTTAGGAGTTATTTTCTAGCACCACTGTAGGTCCCATTTTGACTTTACAAAAAAAAATTGATCATTAACTATTGGACACTATATAATATCATTTTAAATTCAGATGCCCTAAAGAACAGTGTTACCATCCTATATGCAAGCCATAAGGATAATGAAAGGGTACACAACAGGCCTAATATCGGTACAGAATATCAAGCAAGGCTGCTACTTCACTCCTCAATCTTTCTCATTTGCTTAAACCCCACTTCCAACAAGCCTCCCAGCAGACTGGAGTAAAAACCCAACTGTTAAAGCATTTATCTCAACCTCTGAACTATAGTCACCCAACTTCAGCAGGAGTTGTATTAAGATGAGCAGGTAGTAAGGAAGGCAAATGCAATGTTAGCATTCATCACAAGAGAACTAAAATATAAAAGCAAGCATATAATGCTGAGGCCTAATAAGGTTTGGACAGACCACATTTGGAGCAAGAAAGGCTATGCTAGCATTGGAGCAGGTTCAAAGGTTACAAAAAAAGGAACCCAGGAATGAAATGGCTAACATATGAAGAATGTTTGATGGCTCTGGGCCTGTACTCGCTGGGGTTTAGAAGAATGAGTGGGATATCTTACTGAAATCTACTGAATATCAAAAGTCCTGGATAAGGTGGATATGAAAAGTATGTTTCCAATAGTGGAAAAGTCTAGAACCAGAGGGCACAGCCTCAGAACAGAAGGACGTTCTTTCAGAACAGAGATAAGGAGGAGTTTCACTAGCCAGAGTGCTGTGAATCTGTGGAATTCATTACTAGAGATGTCTGTAGAGAGCAAGTCATTGGGTATATCTAAAGCAAAGGTTGATAGGTTCTTGATAGATAAAAATGATGAAACTTATTGCACGAAAACAGCTTTTGGCAATCTGAGGAAATGTACTTAAAGATCAAGTCTGCAAATCCAGCACAAAGCTCATGGTCTACCTGGCAACAGTGTATGCTTTTGAGACATTAAAATCTACAGCAGGCACATTAAAGCACTGAAGCTGTGTCACCAACATAGTCTCCACAAAATCCTGCAAAACCAATGTTACATCCTTTCCTAGGCTCATAACCAAGGCTCTAACTGCACTTGGCTTATTGCTTAGAGCACAGAACTTAAATTAACATTAGATCACCAAAACATTCTATTTCAAGCTCTATCATACCAAAAATATATATGGAGGTACACTCTAAAAACCTCCTTGAAAAACACTAACATCTCCACTGATGGTTGAAAATTCCTGGTTCATATACATTCAGAATGCAAAAGGGTTTCAGAACCTTAAATCCTTTCAAAGGAAGCATATAGAAGCCCTTAATAAATCTGCCTACTAAGCCTTCTGCATCACTTGTAGCAGAATTCAGATTCCACAGTTGCCTAACCTCAGACCCCATGGGAGTAAACACCTTCCATGACACTAGACACTGCTTAATATCTAGTCATGGTCTTCTGTGACCTTTACCTCACCTATCATTATAAATGACAAATGCAGATACTTGAAAGCCCGTTTGTCTGCAAATCATTTTCAACAGAACCCAACCAGTCTATTATAGTTGTGTTAGGCAAGATTCTCAGCAGCGTGCAGGAACAGAAGGATTTTGGGAGTCCATATTCACAGATTCCTCAGAGTTGCTGCACAAGTTGATAAGGTGGTTACAAAGGCATATGGTGTGTTGGCCTTCATTAGTTGGTGAACTGAGTTCAAGAGCTGTTCTTGAACTTGAACATTGATTCAATGTTGTAATTCTATCAAACTCTAGTTAGACCACACTTGGAGAATTGTAGTCAGTTCTTCATGTCTCATTATAGAAAGGATTCTGACGCTTTAGAGAGGGTACAGAGTAGATTTATCAGGATGCCGCCTGGATTACAGAGCATGTCTTATGAGGAAAAGTTGAATGAGCCACAGCTTTTCTCTTTAGAACACAGGAAGATGAGAGATGACTTGGTCGAAGTACTTAAGATAATAAAAAGCAATAGCAACAGTTGATAGCCAGCACCCTTTTCCCAGGGCATAATTTTAAAATGGTAGGAAAATGTTTGGGGAGGTGTCATGGGTTGATTTTTACTTTAAAGAGAGTGCTGGGTACATGGAACATGTTGCTGGGGTGATGGTCAGTAGATTAGAGACATTTAAGCAACTAATACATGGGCACACGGGTGAAAGAAAACTGGAGGGCTACGTGGAAAGGAAGCATTAAATGGATCTTGGAATAGGGTAAAAGGTTGGCGCTACATCGTGGCCTGAAGCACTCCTGCTGTGCTGTATTGGTCTGTTATTGGCAATATTATCCCCTCAGGAAGTGGAGGTAAAAAAGCCTAGTTTTCCTGAAGGAGCACAATTTCTGAACTGGAATCAAACCAATCATCTTAGAAATCACAATCGGGGGTGGAGTTTCAAGATGGCGACGTAGACATCTGCCTTTTAGGCGCTCTTCATTTTTTAAGCTATAATCACCCTTTAATCAAATCTTTTCGTACTTAATTACATGGGTTGATATTTACGATTTATTTCTTTTTTAAAATAATACTTGATTTAATAACTTAAAATGTCTGTACCTAAGAAATCGTCTAAAGACCCTATATCTCTCGATGCAATCTCCAATCTTCTGGATACTAAACTGGATACTAAACTTGTAAGTCTGGAAAATAAACTTACTGCGAAAATGTCTGAGCTTGAAGAAGTCGTTAGATCATTTGATACCAAGCTTCAATCGCTGGCAGCAGATATTGAACGACATGAAGAAAAGTTTGCGGCTCTTGACAAGATAATTTGTGAAAAAATACGTACAATCGAAACTTTGGAGGAGAAGGTACGGTCGACCACTAAAATAGTGGAGCAGAATAAGTTTAAAATCACCGATCTTGAAAACCGATCTCGCAGACAGAACTTGCGTATTATTGGATTTCCCGAAAATGTTGAGTCTGGTGACTTAACTGAATATTTCTCTAACTTATTGTGGGAAATTTTTGGCGAGGATGCTTTGCGGGCTAAACCTACTATTGATCGTGCCCATAGAGTTTCGAGATTTTTGGCTGCGAGAGACAAGCCACAAGCTGTGATTGTCCGTCTCCATTATCCTCGGGAGAAAGAGCTTTTAATTCGATTAGCTCGTCAGAAAGGTATGATTTCTCACAGAAGCAACAACTTTCGTATTGTTGAGGATTATTCATTCGAGGTGATGAGGGTGAGAATCGCTTTTAAACCGGTGATGGCAGAGATTCATTTGATTGGACTTAAACAAGCTTTAAGATACCCAGCGAATCTCAGAATTACGTTGAGTGATGACAGTCAGCGCTTCTTTAATACTCCGGAAGAAGCGAAGAAATTCGTTGAAGAATATCGGTCTTCTAGTACAATTTGAACTATGTGTTATGTTGAAGAATTTTTGGAGAGAAGACGCCATTCCGTTTTTAGGCTTTAACTTATGAAGCTGCGGTATAGCTCTTTACTTTGGTCTGTAGACCTGGTTTTTTTTTATTATCATGATTTACAGATGCTCTTTTAATTTTACTATAATGTCTTTTTTCTTAATTAAGTTTTTTTTCCTCTGGATTAGATATACATGTTAAGACTTTGTAATAATGATTTATTTTTTAAGATGTCGTTTCTTTTTCCCATAAGACTTTGCTTTCCGTAAGCGTTTATTTGCCTGTATTTGAGAATGGGACAAATGTTTTGAATTTTTGGACCTTTTTATTTTATATATATTGTAGTGGTTATTAAATCCTATTTTAATCTTATTTTGATGACCTTTTTTTTTAAAAAAAGATTGGCGAATTTACATTTATATTCTGTAATATGGTCCTTTCAAAATGTCGTTTCTTCTTCCCATAAGTCTCTGTTTTTGAAACGTCATTTTCTTATAATTGAATATGGAATCTTTTTTTAAAGGCATATTACACTATTTTAAACTTCAATGGTTAACCTTTTTTTTATGAATGATATTTTGTTTTTTTATATAATTTTTTCATTTTGATTGATATATATACTTTCTTTTTACAACCCTGTATTCATATCTGGGTGTTATATAGTATCTCTTTTCTTTCTTTTCATGAAGTTGCCATCTTGAAAATGGGGGTAATATTAGTATTAGTTTGTGCGCCTGCCGCTTGGCTTTTTTTCGAGGGGTTGGGGGAGGGGGTAGGGATCTTTTTTCACGCTTTTGCTTTTTATTTTTTTGCTTTTAGTTTATGGGCCGACTTTAAATTATTAATATTGTTGAGGTGTCATGTTCTCTGGTTGCTCCTGAATCATTTTTCCTTCTTCCTGAATTATGGGTTATGTGTCTTTTTAACCTTTTATGATATATACAACTAGTATTGGCATGATGGATAAGTCTATTAACTTTATCTCTTGGAATACGAATGGGTTAAATCATCCAATTAAACGTAAAAAATATTCAAAGTATTCCATAGACTAAATGCAAATATTATTTTTGCACAGGAGACCCATATTAGGAAGGAGGATAATCAACATTTTTTTAGGTTCTGGAAGGGTCAACAATTTCACTCGAATTGTACCGCCAAAATTAGGGATGTGTCTATTTTTATAGACCCCTCAATTTCGTTTACACATCATGAAATTATTTCTGATCCACAGGGCAGATTCTTGTTGATAACTGGTTCACTTTTTAATCGAAAAGTGGTTCTAGTTAATATTTATGCTCCAAACTTTGACTGCCCTGAATTTTTTAAACATTTATTTACTTCCCTTCCTAATCTAAATGAATATATGTTGATAATGGGTGGAGATTTCAATTGTTGTCTGAATCCTTTGATGGATAGATCTAAATCTATCCGAATTCTTCCGAATAGATCAGCCTTACTTATTAATTCTTTTATGGTTGATTCGGGAATTACTGAAATATGGTGGTTTTTGAACCCTAAAGATAAAGAATTTTCGTTTTTTTCACATGTATATCACAGTTATTCTAGAATTGATTATTTCCTTATTGATCATCATTTATTAACGGATGTTACTGATTGTAAATATGATTCTGTTACTATTTTGGATCATGCACCTTTGAAGTTATCTATCAAGATTTCGGACTTTTCCAATAATACTAGATCTTGGAGACTTAATGCTACTTTGCTTCAAGATCCAGAATTTAATCACCTACATAAAACAGCAAATTGACTTGTTTTTCTCAACAAACTATACTGAAGAGATTGACAGAGGAATACTTTGGGACTCTTTTAAGGCTTTTATCCGTGGACAAATTATCTCATATTCCGTTGGTAAAAGAAAACAAAAACATTTAGATATTGCTTTATTAGTGGATAAAATTAAAGAAATTGATAAGATTTATTCCGTGACTCCTACCAAAGAACTTTATAAGAAGAGAGTTGAGCTTCAAATGGAGCATAGCTTATTATTATCTTCTTCAATTGAGAATCAATTAATTAGGACCAGGGCTCAATTTTATATCCATAGTGATCGAACTGGTAAATTGTTAGCTAACCATTTAAAAGCTATTTCGACTAAGCGACAAATTATTAAAATTCGTAAACAAGACGGTAATCTAACCACTGATCATAAAGAAATCAATAACACTTTTCAAGATTTTTATAAATCTTTATATCAATCAGAATTTGATGGCGATCTGTCCATGATGGATAATTTTTTTAACAATTTGAATATTCCCAAACTGACAGATGAAGATCGTAGCTTGTTCGATGCTCCTATCTCTATGGCCGAAATAGGAGAGGCTATCTCATCAATGAATTCAGGGAAAGCTCCTGGTCCTGATGGTTATATTATAGAATTTTTAAAAACTTTTTCTTCTTTGCTTTCCCCTTGGTTATGTGAAATCTTTAATGATGCATTTGCTAAGAAGAGATTACCTCAATCTTTTTATGAAGCTACTATCTCTCTAATTCTTAAAAAAGATAAGGATCCTACTTTATGTGCATCTTATCGCCCTATATCACTATAAATGTAGACTCTAAGATTCTTACAAAATTTTTAGCTATTAGGTTAGAAAAGGTACTATCACAGATTATTTCAGAAGACCAAACTGGTTTTATTAGGAATCGGTATTCCTTTTTTAATGTTAGAAAATTGATTAATATAATTTATACTTCATCACCCACAATCCCAGAATGTGTTATTTCATTAGATGCTGAAAAAGCTTTTGATAGAGTTGAATGGACATACTTATTTAACGCTTTGAGATATTTTAATTTTAGTCCTAATTTTATATCATGGATCAAACTAATATATTATAAACCTGTTGCTTCTGTTCTTACAAATAATTACAGATCCTCTTTTTTTCAATTATCTCGTGGTACAAGACAAGGTTGTCCCTTAAGTCCTTTATTATTTAATATCGCATTAGAACCTTTAGCCATTGCTATTCGTGAATCTCCTAATATTTTTGGTATTACCCGTAATGAGAAGTTATACAAGTTATCATTTTATGCTGATGACTTGTTGTTATATATTTCTGATCCTGACAGGTCTATTCCCGCTATTTTATCCTTGTTGGCTCAATTTGGTAGTTTTTCTGGTTATAAACTAAACTTGGATAAGAGTGATTTATTCCCTTTAAACGCGCAAACTTTATTAAATGACAGGATACCATTTAAAGTTGTTACTGATAACTTTATCTATTTAGGTATAAAAATTACCAAGAAATATAAAGATTTATTTAGACTGAATTTTTTACCTATGCTCCATCAAATTCAACAACTTACTACAAGATGGTCTCCCTTATCCTTATCATTAGTTGGTCAGATTAATGCTATTAAAATGATGATTTTACCAAAATTTTTATATTTATTTCAAGCTTTACCAATTTTTATTCCTAAATCTTTTTTTGATAACATTGATTCAAAAATTTCCTCAATTGTGTGGCAAAATAAAAACCCCAGGTTAAGTAAAAGGCAATTACAAAAATCTAAAAAAGATGGTGGTTTAGCTTTACCTAACTTTAGATTTTACTATTGGGCAAATAATATTCGTAACCTAATGTATTGGAAATTAGATTTGGATTCACCATTGTGCCCACAGTGGGTAAATTTAGAATGCAATGAGGCACAGGGATATTCTCTATTCTCCATTCTTGGTTCTTCGTTCTTCTCTTCCTGCTGATTTAGTTAAATTCAATAAACAGATATCCAACCCTGTTGTCAAACACATTACGAATTTGGTTTCAATTTCGTAAGTTTTTTACTCTGAAAAACTTTGTTCTTGATAGCCCTATTTTACTTAATTTTTTTTCAAACCTTCTTTGACAGATCAAGCTTTTAGCATATGGAAAAGGAAAGGTATAAAATGTTTTCGTGATTTTTTTTTGAAGGTAGTTTGATGTCTTTCAACCAACTTTCCAACAAATTTAAGTTACCCAAATCTAATTTTTTTTAGATATTTACAAATCAGAAATTTTTTACATAAAGTTCTACCATCCTTCCCCAATTCAACTTCAATGGATTTTTTAGATTTGATTTTTACCTTAAATCCTTATCAGAAGGGATTAGTGGCTTTTATCTATAATATGATTATGAAGATACAACCAGAAATATCAGGTAGAATTAAACAAGAATGGGAAAAAGAACTTCAATATATCAACAGAAAAATGGGAAAAAATTTTACAAATGGTTAATTCTTCTTCTATATGTGCTAAACATGCTTTAATACAATTTAAAATTGTACATAGAGCTCATATGTCTAAAGATCAGCTTGCTCGATTCTATTCTCATATTAACCCTCAATGTGACAGATGTCATTCAGATGTGGCTTCATTGACCCACATGTTTTGGTCATGTCCCACTTTATATAACTATTGGAAGGACATATTTGCTACCATTTCCTCAATTTGGAATATCGATTTACAACCTCATTTTATTACTGCAATTTTTGGTATACCAAATGAGGATGGTAATCAGTTTTCCCTTTCAATTAGACGAATGATTGCTTTTGTAACATTAATGGCCAGAAGGTCTATATTACAAAATTGGAAAGAAGTAAATCTTCCTACCACGTTTCAGTGCTTCTCTCAAACTATTTCTTATCTGAGCTTGGAAAAAATTAGAAGCACTATTTTTGACTCATCAATTAAATTTGAAGAAACTTGGGGACCGTTCATTCGACATTTTCATATGAATTAATTTGGCCTCTTCCAGACCTTCTCTCTGTTTATTCTTGTTCTGGTATGGAGTTCTGGAGTTTTTGACACTATCATATACATATAAACTGTTATTATTGCCCATGTTAGTTTAGTTTAGTGTTTTTTTTTTCTCAATATATATTTTTTCTTGTATTTTTAAATTTTTTTTCTTTTGATGATTATTCTTATTTTTTTCATATATAATTATTATAGGTTTGATTGATTAATGTACTATTTTTTCTGTTGTTATTTTAATAGGATATTGTTATCTTATTATTAATTTAATTTCAAGTCTATTGCACTTATAACCTATTCATTATTATGTTATGTTCTTTTTTATATATGAAACTCAATAAAAAGATTGAAAAAGAAAAAAAAAGAAAGAAATCACAATCATATAGACTTCAAAAGATCAAGTTAGAAGACCAATTCATCATTAGGGCAGACAGAAAGAACACTGTATCCTAAGGCAAGGTTGCTGCAGAGAACCTACTCTATAGTCATTGACTTTAAAAAAAGTGCCATCAATATACTACTGGATTGACTGGGGAAATATTCCAGAGAATTTGTGTACAATTTCATGAAGCAAAGTCGTCCAAATTTGCTCAATTTTTGCACAGAATACAGAAGAGTATTATGTCCAATATAGACTATCCCAGGTTACTGACACCCATCTGTGCATATGAGTGAGATCCCGTAACATTATTTAATTCAAACATCTGATGCATGTTGTATGTTCATTCCTATGAGTGGCAGACCTAGTTTCTCTTCCTCCACTTTTTTTTAAAAAATGCTGTGTTTTGATGCGGCTTATTACAATGCTGCAGAGAAGTGGTTGTCATGGAGCAATTTGTAGATATTTTGACTACTATACATGTTAGACTTAAAGATGAGAGTAAAAACAGAACCTGTTTGTTACCTGGGAACGGGCTGTATGGGGACAGCTCTTGAATTCAGTTCACCAACTAATGAAGGCCAACACACAGTATGCCCTTGTAATCACCTTATCAACTTGCGCAGCAACTCTGTGGGATCTGTGGATAGGGACTCCCGAAATCCTTCTGTTCCTGCACACTGCTAAGAATCTTGCCTAACACGACTATAATAGACTGTGGTTGGGTTCTGATGAAAATGATTTGCAGATAGATGGGCTTTCAAGTATCTGTATTTGTCATTTATAATGGTAGGTGAGGTAAAGGTCACAGAAGACCATGACTAGATATTTTATTAGGCAGTGTCTAGTGTCATGGAAGGCACTTTCTCCCATGGAGCCTGAGGTTAGGCAACTGTGGAATCTGAATTCTGCTACAAGTGTTGCAGAAGGCTAAGTAGGCAGATTTATTTAGGGCTTCTACGTGCATCACATGGTAGTAAATTACTTTTTGTTAAGCTTTTGCTGCTTCTACACCAGTATAAACTGCTGTCATAGAGCTAGAATAACAAATAAAACTTTTGCCATGGAAGCTCTGATATCTCCCATTAGTTACGAATATTAGTTCCATTTCTGCTGGAGGTAAGAAACTTTGATAAATGTGTATGGCAATAATACAACCTTATTTGACATTTTCCTTTATTGAGATTGGCTCTATTGTACATGTACTGATTAGGATTGTAGCTTACACACCATCATTAAAATAAATTTGTGGCTTACTGAATTTGTCAAGTACTCTATAGTCCCTCATGAGCTAATAGAGCGAAAGACACTAGAACGATTGTAAGTAGTCTATGCACAGTGGGTGGAGCTATTTCTTGCTGTGTAGCAAGTTACATGCACTTCATCTATATCAACACTGATGCAACTATGAGAGTTCAGCTGATCCTAGCCTGCTCCTTCTGCTGTAGGTTTCATTGCTCAATGAGGATAATGAAGCAGGCTTCCAAGCCAGAGATCACATCTTTGTATATTAAATTAAAAGTACAAACACAGCACACATACAAAATTTGGTGGCCAAATTTCTAAGCTTATATCTTAAGACTAATTTCAAAACCAGTGTTTCAAACCAAAGCTGCTCCTGTAATTACAGAATGTGCTACCACTAAGCAATTAAATCTATATCCATTGTAAAATTAGTGGAATCCAAGACTAGGTCATAGACATTTACTGCTATCATATTTTGCATTTTTGCTTTGGAACACTTTACAAGCATTGCTTGCATTTGCAAACTATTTAAAAATGCAAAATCATTCAACTGGATGCTATGGTCAGCTTACAAAAAGCACCGGTGTAATTCTTCGCTCCAAAGCCTGCATTCCCTAATGAGGAATGAGATAAGTAGGTAAAATGCACAAGTCCAAAGAGACTGAGCGTGATGCAACTTAGAACTAGTTACTTCAATATCAATATATTCTGCATGTAATTTGCTTTTTAATTGTCACATTAGCTTCTATTTTCTTGAAGCACTTATGATACCAAAATTAAAAGCAACTAATCAAGTACTTTATTAAACTGATCTACCCCCCAAAATTATTTGAACATTTAACTGTTCAGTTAAAATACATTAAGCAGACAAACCTGAGAATGGCACATCTCGAAGCACTGTGGGACCCCAGCCTCTCCAGAGAGACAGCCAACCATTCTGTGCTACTGAAGTCTGAATAACATTCTTCAATTCTCTGTAACTCAGCCTACGAGACTGGCTCTTCGTTCTGATTAGTTCCAGAGGGCTTATGACAGTAACTGCACCCACTGAAAGATGATAAGAGTGAAAGCCAAAATAAAATTACAGATGCAAGAATTCTGAAATAAAAATACCCGTAAAGCAGGTAACACAAGTGGGGAGAAATAGAGTTAAAATGGCAGGTTCATGAACTTTTATCAAAACTAGGAAAAATTTGCTAAGAATGAAGTAAGGACTAGGGGGAAGAGAACAATGAGAATGTTTTTACCAACCTTTCCTGCAGGTAATGTCTAACCTTTTCTAGGTTCACCGAAAGCTCATTGGCATGAAATATCAACTCTCTTGCTCAATGTATACTGTCAGATCTGCTAAATGTTTTCACCATTTTGATTTTAGAACATAGAACAGTACAACACAGGAACAGACCTTTCAGATCACAATGTTGTGCTGAACTAATTAGTAATCAAATGATCAACCAAACTAATTCCTTCTGACTACGCAATGGCCTTATCTTCATTCCCTACACATCCATGCAGCTAAGAACACATAGAACACCTCTATTGTATTTACATCCACCATCACCCCAGGCAGACATCCACAACTTCATGTAAAAAAATAACCCTGCCCACAAATCTCCTTCAAACTTCCTCTATCTTACATTAAATGCAAGGCTTCTGGTATTTGAAATTTTAACTCAGGGAAAAAAGATACTGGCAGTCAACTCTACCTACATCATATAAACCTCAATCAGATCTTTCCTCAGCCTTTGCCACCACAGAGAAAACTTTCCAAGTTTACTGAACCTCCCCCCTATTCCAAGTAGCATCCTGGTAAATCTTTTCTGCACTTTCTCCAAAGCCCCCAGCCTTCCTGCAATAGGGTAACAAGAACTGAAAGCAATACTCCAGATGTAGCCTTGAATTTTGCGAATTTGGAACCTAACTTCCCAACCCTTGAAATGTGTTCCTTGACTAATAAAGGCAAGCATGCTATATGAGTTTTTTCCCTTTCAAGCAGAGTAACTACTTTCAATAACTATGGACTTGAACCACTAGACCCTCCTGCACATCAATACTGTTAAAGTTCTTGATAATTTTTAATTGAAATTTAAGAAAATGAAAAATAATTAACATGTAAAACCAATTATACTATTTCAGAAAGTGCATTTTAAAACACTCACAATGGCCAAGAACTTCATTTGAAAATGTTTGACAAATAACAAAGTTTATAAATATTCTACTCAGGCAGTTAAGTTCAATTATATCCAACTTCTCACTGCAGTTTTGAGGAACAGACCCCAATCTGAAATATTAACTTGCTTTTCTTTCCACAGATGCTGCTTGACTGGCTGAGTTAGCATTTTTGTTTTTATTTCAAACTCCAGCAGCTGTAGCTTGTTTTCCAAGGGGATTAAGGGGTATTTAAATAGTGTAATCAGAAAATCTTCCTGCACTAACTAGCATCAGGATGATGTATAATGCTTCACATATTCTACAAACCAATCACATTCATTCTAAGATTTTAAGTCTTAACTAGACGATTTTATCAGGAAACCAAGAGAAGGGTCACTGCCATTTCACAAGCTGAAGTGCAACTAAGCTTTGTTGTAAGCTGCCTCTGATGTCCAGTGGGAACCAATGGGAACCACAGCTGGCCAATCTTCTTTTGGGGAAGGGAGTATACCAAGGTTAGTGCCATAAATAAAGTTCTATTCTATAATATTTGATAGCAATGCAAAATGTGAACCTCTGGAAAGATTTTGGGACACAAATATAACAGCAATCAAAACTCCACCATTAGGTCAGCTTTTCTATTCTGTAGAAGAATATTACCATTAGTTGCTTGTACAAAAGGGAAGTAATGTTAGAATGAGACTATGTTGAATTTTGCCCTCTTATCTTGGGTGACAGAGGAGAGATAAACAACAGACGTTCAGGAATATTCATAGATATTCTTAATTTACCTCGAGCTGAGGCACCAGCTATCAATGGAACATAGTTGCCATCATATCCTAGACGGTAATTCATTAAATTCCGCAACTGATCATAGCAAGTGAAATAAATAACAGTAGCAGGCACGGCCATTATTCTGTAAAAAAAAAGTCATACATCATAATAAAAGTACAATACAGCAATCTGAAGTGTGCAAATGTAACAATGCAAAATATATTTCTTATTATTGCAATGTTAAGATTCTACCCTTTCATTAAACTGTGAAACAAAACTTTCAAATAGTAATGTCTTACAATAGCTAAAGTCTCCAATAATTCCAAGATGGCCAACACTCTGCATATCCAAGATAAAGTAATCCCATCCTCATTAGAAGTTAACAGGAAACAATGTGCAAAAATCTTAGGCACCTCCAGATTTCCAATATAAATTTTGACTTAGATTTATTTTAAACTTCTGCATTTCTGCATGTGTGGAAGTCAGGAACAGGAAGGGAGCAGTTACTCTACTGGGACTATTCTATAGGCCCCCTGGTAGCAGCAGAGATACCGAGGAATAGATTGGGAGGCAGATTTTGGAAAGGTGCAAAAATAATAGGGTTGTTATCATGGGTGACTTTAACTTCATTAATATTGATTGGCACCTGATTAGTTCTAATGGTTTAGATGAGGCAGAGTTTGTTATGTGTGTCCAGGACGGATTCCTGTCACAGTATGTGGACAGGCCAACCGGGGGAATGCCATACAAGATCTCATATTAGGTAACGAACCAGGTCAGCTCACAGACCTCTCAGTGGGTGAGCATCTGGGGGACAGTGACTGCCGCTCCCTGGGCTTTAGCATTATCATGGATAAAGATAGAATCAGAGAGGACAGGAACATTTTTAATTGGGGAAGGGAAAATTATGAGGCTATAAGGCTAGAACTTGCGGGTGTGAATTGGGATGTTTTTGTAGGGAAATGGACTATGGATATGTGGTCAATGTTTAGGGATCTCTTGCAGGATGTTAAGGATAAATTTGTCCCGGTGAGGAAGATAAAGAATGGTAGGGTGAAGGAACCATGGGTGGCAAGTGAGGTGGAAAATCTAGTCAGGTGGAAGAAAGCAGCATACATGAGGTTTAGGAAGCGAGGATCAGATGAGGCTATTGAGGAAAGTAGGGTAGTAAGAAAGGAGCTTAAGAAGGGGCTGAGGAGAGCAAGAAGGGGGCATGAGAAGACCTTGACGAGTAGGGTAAAAGAAAACCCCAAGGCATTCTTCAATTATGTCAAGAACAAAAGGATGACAGGAGTGAAGGTAGGACCGATTAGAGATAAAGGTGGGAAGATGTGCCTGGAGGCTATGGAAGTGAGCAAAGTCCTCAATGAATACTTCTCTTTGGTATTCACCATTGAGAGGGAACTTGATGACAGTGAGGACAATGAGTGAGGTTGAAGTCCTGGAGCATGTTGATATTAAGGGAGAAGAGGTGTTGAGAGTTGTTAAAATACATTAGAATGGATAAGTCCCCAGGACCTGACGGAATATTCCCCAGGGTGCTCCACGAGGCGAGGGAAGAGATTGCTGAGCCTCTGGCTAGGATCTTTATGTCCCCATTGTCCACAGGAATGGTACCGGAGGATTAGAGGGAGGCGAATGTTGTCCCCTTGTTCATCAAAAGGTAGTAGGGATAGTCCGGGTAATTATAGACCAGTGAGCCTTACGTCTGTGGTGGGAAAGCTGTTGGAAAAGATTCTTAAAGATAGGATCTATGGGCACTTAGAGAATAATGGTCTGATCAGGGAAAGTCAGCATGGCTTTGTGAAGGGTAGATCGTGTCTAACAAGCCTAACAAGAGTCCTTTGAGGAGGTGACCAGCCATATAGAAGAGGGTAGTGCAGTGGATGTGATCTACATGGATCTTAGTAAGGCATTTTATAAGTTCCACATGGTAGGCTTATTCAGAAAGTCAGAAGGCATAAGATTCAGGGAAGTTTGGCCAGGTGGATTCAGAATTGGCTTGCCTGCAGAAAGCAGAATGTCGTGGTGGAGGGAGTACATTCAGATTGGAGGGCTGTGACTAGTGGTGTCCCACAAGGATCGGTTCCGGGACCTCGACTTTTTGTGATTTTTATTAACGACCTGGATGTGGGGGTAGAAGGGTGGGTTGGCAAGTTTGCAGACGGCACAAAGGTTGGTGGTGTTGTGGATAGTGTAGAGGATTGTCGAAGATTGCAGACAGACATTG
Organism: Hypanus sabinus; assembly: GCF_030144855.1. Classification (NCBI taxonomy): domain Eukaryota; kingdom Metazoa; phylum Chordata; class Chondrichthyes; order Myliobatiformes; family Dasyatidae; genus Hypanus; species Hypanus sabinus. The sequence continues at coordinate 58,205,032 of NC_082711.1, read as the reverse complement.
ATAGGATGCAGAAGTGGGCTGAGAAGTGGCAGGAGTTCAACCCAGAGAAGTGTGAGGTGGTACACTTTGGAAGGACAAACTCCAAGGCAGAGTACAAAGTAAATGGCAGGATACTTGGTAGTGTGGAGGAGCAGAGGGATCTGGGGGTTCATGTTCACAGATCCCTGAAAGTTGCCTCTCAGGTAGATAAGGTAGTTAAGAAAGCTTATGGGGTGTTGGCTTTCATATGTCAAGGAATAGAGTTTAAGAGTCGCGGGGTAATGATGCAGCTCTATAAAACTCAGGTTAGGCCACACTTGGGAGTACTGTGTCCAGTTCTGGTCGCCTCACTATAGGAAGGATGTGGAAGCATTGGAAAGGGTACAGAGGAGATTTACCAGGATGCTGCCTGCTGCCTGGTTTAGAGAATATGCATTATGATCAGAGATTAAGGGAGCTAGGGCTTTACTCTTTAGAGAGAAGGAGGATGAGAGGAGACATGATAGAGACATATATTAAGAGGAGTAGATAGAATGGACAGCCAACACCTCTTCCCCAGGGCACCATTGCTCACTACAAGATGACATGGCTTTAAGGTAAGGAGAGGGAAGTTCAAGGGGGATATTAGAGGAAGGTTTTTTTTTACTCAGAGAGTGGTTGGTGCATGGAATGCACTGCCTGAGTCAGTGGTGGAGGCAGATACACTAATGAAATTTAAGAGACTACTAGACAGGTATATGGAGGAATTTAAGGTGGGGGGATATATGAAGGCAGGGTTTAAGGGTCAGCACAACATTGTGGGCTGAAGGGCCTGTACTGTGCTGTACTATTCTATGTTCTATTTTGTCAGTAGAAAAGAGCAAAATTTAGGTTCCAAACATTCATTTTCCAAAAATTGGAAAAACTTCTGGTATCCTCTTTTATATTATTGGCTAGCTTCCCTTCACATTTCATTTTTACTCTCCTTATGGCTTTTTAGTTCCCAGTTCTAACAAACAGTCTTTGTCCCAAATCATTCACTCTGTCTCTCTTCCCATAGTGTGGCCTAACCTGCTAAGTACTTCCAGCATCTGCAGATTAATTTTCATTCTTTCTGATAGTGGCAAAACATTTATAATATAAATAATTGTATGTTTTGAATTAACCCAGACCCAAATTATTTTTATATGCAGAACTGCAGTTCAGAATTGGAAGTCTCAAAATTTAAGGCAAAATGACTTAAATAATCTTACAATGTTGGAGGGAGTCCACTCCAGAGTGACTTTAGACCCTCATTACGAACAATTTGAACAAATGCATCCTGGAATACAGAAATAAGAAAATCCTGGTATTATTTCAATGATATAAAATCAGCTCATTTGAAAGGATAAACCTATCACAGCATTGATTGGTTGGTGTTTTCCACCTCCAATGAGCAAATATTAATTTTGATATGCTGCCACATACTTCCAACAAATATATTCACACCTCTCAATACTGGAGTAAAGCACAATGCATAGTAAGTAACTTGTACTAAATGTACACTAAGTAACATTAACAATAAGCTACTCAACACCAAGGTACAATTTCTTGGTCTTCTGGCTGCAGGAAAATGAATGCCACCCCAGGAAACTGGGATACCTTCTGGCAGTCTTCAACTGTGGGATGTGCCCTTTTGTTCTCTGAGGAGTGTACATGGCTTAGTCACCATAAAAATGGGTCTTTAGCCCACCATGTCTATGCAGCCCATTATGGCTGCCTGTAGAAATCCCATCTGTCTGCATTAATTCCACCTCTCTCAATACCTTGCTCATTCAAGAAGTTGTTCAGATGCCTCTTAACATTCTTACTATTTCCACCTCCATTACCCCATCTGGAAGCTTACTCTAGATACCAAGTATTGTGTGAAGAATATACCAAGATCCCCTTTACATTTCCCCCTCTCACTTTAAGCCTATGACATAAAGTTTTCAAGTTCCCCATCATGTAAACCAGACAATGACTCTCTACCTTACTATACCTCTCAGAGTTTTTATACATCTCTATCATAACAAATTTAGCTTCCATTGTTCCATGGAAAACCCAGGTTAACAAAGTTCTTTATTACTCAAGCCCTACTATGTAGAAAATCTTTTGCACACCCTCTCTAGCTTAACCACATCTGTTCAATAGTACATCAAACAGAACTGCACACAATACTCCAAGTGTGGCCTATCTATACTTGGGTTCAAGTATAGATAGGTCAGCTGAAGGGATCATCGGGGGGGGGGGGGGGGGGTGTTTCTTCCCGCCATTACAGACAGTTACACCACACGCTGCATCCGCAAAGCTAACAGCATTGTGAAGGACCCCAAGCACCCCTTGTACAAACTCTTCTCCCTCCTGCCATCTGGCAAAAGGTACCGAAATATTCAGGCTCTCACGACCAGACTGTGTAACAGTTTCATCCCCCAAGCCATTAGACTCAATTCCCAGAATATAATCTGACTGACACACACATACACTCTCTCTCTCTCTTTCTACTGAACACCACTCCACTCCCTTTGCAATTTTTGTTCATTTCTTTTTCAATTCCTGCTAAAATATTGTTTACATTTACATCATTATATTGTAATTTGCCCTTTACTGTGCCTATTGTCTTGTTTATTAATTATTGTACTGTCTTGCACTGTTTTGTGCACTTTATGTAGTCCTGTGTAGGTCTAAAGTCTAATGTAGTTTTGTGCTGTTTCATGTAGTCTAGTGTAGTTTTGTGTTGTTTCAGGTAGTCTAGTGTAGTTTTGTGTTGTTTCAGGTAGTCTAGTGTAGTTTTGTGTTGTTTCAGGTAGTCTAGTGTAGTTTTATGTAGCACCATGGTCCTGGAAGAACACTGTTTTGTTTTTACTATGTTCTGTACCAGCAGTTATGGTTGAAATGACAATAAAAGCGACTCGACTTGAACATGGCATCCACACTCTAGTACTCAATACCTTGACTGATATAGGCAAACATTCCATATTCCTTTTTCACCACCCTGTCTACTTGTATTGCCACTTTCCGCGAACTATATACTTATACTCCTGAGTAGCTCTGTTCAAAGGTACTCGCCTGATCCTTGCCATTTAATGTGCTTGATCTTTCATGGTTTAACTTCCAAAATGTGTCATTTTGCATTTGATTTAACATCTTACCAAATGGTGTTCAAAATTTGAAACCCATGGCCCACTGCCTGCATAAACCATCAAGGACCCATTTTATTTTTTTTCTAAAACACTAATCCCACTCTGACCAATCTTATCCTCCCTAGAATAGGCAATTGATAAAAGCCCTGAATTGTTTGAAGCAAAAGCATTTTTATTTATTATTTTCCCATGTTTGCTACCTAGCTTTGCTGGCGAGCCAAGCCTACCCTCAAATGGCCTCGAGAAGATGATGGTGAGCCATCTTCTTGAAGTATTGTATCACCTTTGGTCAATGAGGGAAATCTAGGAATTAGACCCAATGATGATTCCATGCCCCTGCTGACTCCTCTTTCATGATGCTGGAGTTCAGTTTAGGAGATGTTAAAAGATGGCAAATAACAGGAGGGAGATAGATTAACTGCTGTGGTTACAATAACAATCTTGCACTCAACATCAGCAACACTACGAAATTGATTGAGCACTTTAGGAAAAAGGGAAGTGGGAGAACACACACTGATGGGATCAGTGATGGAAGGAGTGAGCAGCTTCAAGTTTCTGAGCATTAACAGGTTAGAGGATCGATGCTGTCCCAACACTTTGATGCAATCATGAACAAGGCACACCTGCAGCTATATTTCTTTAGGAGTTCAAGGAAATTTGGTACGTCACCAAAGACTCTTGCAAGTTTCTACAGATGTACCGTAGAGAGCACATCTGATGTGGAAGCTCTGATTTGCAAGAGCAAAAGTGGCTGTAGAGAGTTGTAGACTCAGCCATCTCTATCACAGGCACAACCCTTCAAACAATCATGGACATGTACAAAAGGTGGTGCCTAAAGAAGGTATCATACATCATTAAAGACCTTCACCATCTGGATCATGTGTATCGCAACCACTGTCTGCGAGGAGGCAGGGGAGCCCGACGACCCACACTCAAATGGTTTAGGTACAGCTCCTTCCCCTCCAACATCAGGTTTCATGAATACTATTTTGCTATTTCTTTTCCATACTTTTTTGTTAACTTATAGTAATATCTGTATTGCACTATGCTGCTGCTGCAAAACAACAAATTTCATGAAACACATCACTAAAAAAAACCTGAATCTTGGTATGCAAGAAACAGGAGAAAAAGGCCACCATTGCCTTTGAGCTCACTCTGCCTTTGTTAGATTACTGGACTGATTAATTGTCATTATCTTTACAGTTTAACAATTAATACCCAATGAATTGCCCTCCTGAAATGTCAATGCATTCCACAGATTCACTACCTTCTGTCTAAAGAAATTCTTTCTCATCTCTGTTCTCATCTACCTTCAGATTTCGTTGCTTCCCTTCTCCTCAGTAACAGTAACTACACTCAATTCTATTCACTGAAGCTGTCAAATTTCTGGTATACTGCTTGCGTCTTCTACAGTGAAGGATGACACAAAATACTTTATCCCTCTTTACTACCTCTCCTGCATCATTATTTTGCAGCAGTCCGATATCAATCCTCATCTGTATTTTATTCTATGCATATCTGAAAATACATTTGGTATCCTCTTTAATATTATTGGCTAGCCTGCAATCAAATTTCATTGTTTCACCTCTGGCTTTATAAGTTGTCTTCTTTTGGTATCTAAAAGCTTCCCAATCCTCTAACGTTACACTATATTTTGCTTTATCACCTGTCCTTTCTTTTGCTTTTATGTTGTTCTTATGTCTTCCTATCTTTATGATACCTCTTGTTCTGCACCTTCTGAATTGCTCCCAAAAGTTCCAGCTACAGTTGACCCTCCTTATCCACAGGGGATTGGTTCCAGGACCTCTTGTGGATACCAAAATTCACGGATACTCAAGTCCCATATTCAACCTGTCGCAACCCGGTGGATCTTAGAACCCAGTGGAACCCCAGACCTTATTTAACCTCGCTCAACGTGGTGGACATTAGGACCGGGCGCCAGAGCTCCGAATGTGCAGTGTTTCTGTTCACGATGATATGAATGTGCCACAACTCTGAGGGGCCGAAGGGTACAAAGTAGCCCCCTCCTTTTTGAGAATCGCAAGATCGCTATTAATTCGGGTCTGGGACCCAGGAAATGAGAGAGAGACACGCAGGATCCTCAAGGTTTGGAATGCGTCCTGGGCCTCCGAAAGAAAAAGCCACGGATAACGGCCATTGTCTCTGGGAGATGGAATTGTGTATCAAGTACTGTACTATTCATTGATGCCCTCAGGGAATGACCAATGTGGGCTGGTTGAGGGATGGCACCATCCCAACCTGATTGGCATCTGAGACCCTGTGAGTAAGAATAAAAGAGGGTCTGGGGAACACCCCTTTAGACGCACCAGGAGAAACGCTAGAAATCCCGTGACAGCGTTTAACAGAGACAGCCGGTGGGGCCCGCATGCGTCCTTTCCCGTTGCCTGGGATTGGCGGGACTGACCACGGAAGAACGGCTTAGCTAAAAGGAAAAAGACACCAACGACATTTCAAAGGATCGACATCATAAAAAAGGAAACTCTGGCAAGTTCCAAAAATCTCTCTCTTGACTCCAACCAAAGGCTGCAGCCTGAATGAACTAAAGTGACTTTTATATTTCCATCGGACAATACATTATCCCCTAGAGCTATTTCTTATTGATTATTATTATACCCGCACTTTTAGATTTAGCATTGACAACGTATATTATCTGTCTGTTTGCAATGATATTATTTTTGTGTATTTTTACCAATAAATACTGTTAAAAATAGTACCATCAGATTTCAACGGACCTCTCTATCTTTGCTGGTAAGTGACCCAGTTACAGGGTTCGTAACAACGAAAATAATCACGATCACAATTGAAAATAAAGTGGAAATAATAAACCGATCAGAAAGAGGTGAAATGCCATCGGTCAGTGGAAAAGTGTTAGGCTACGTCGGTCAACGATCAGAACAATTTTAAAAGATAAAGTGAGAAAGGCTCTGCCCCGATTAAAGCTACAATTATTACTGAGCAATGCAATGGTTTAATTATTGGGTTTTGGTTTTTGATCCTCCACATCAACCCGGCACGGTGGACAGCGCTCTCAAGAGCGATCTGTCCCGAATTCCGAGAACTTCCATTCCTGAGCCTGGCGCTGAAACATACGTTCTTAAATGTTTTATATGCATAGAAAGGTAAAATAAATACTATATACTAAGACAAATGTTTGACTAACTGACGCTAAATAATACCGGATGTACCTATTACGACTTACTTAGTAAGAAGAACTTCTGATTTTTTTCGATCCTGATCCACGATAACCCACGCACATCCTCCCGTATACTTTAAATCCTCTCTAGATTACTTATAATACCTAATACAATGTAAATGCTATCTAAAATGGTCGTTATACTGCATTGTTTAGGGGATAATGACAAGAAAACAAGTCTGTACATGCTCCAACAAGAAGTGCTGGAAAAGCACTTTCGGGTTTATGCGATTCGCGGTTGGTTGAATTTGTGCATGCGGAATCCGTGGATAAGGAGGGCTGACTGTACTGTAATGTTAGTGTCTCCTTCCAACCAATTTTGGCCAGCTCCTCTCTCATGCCTCTATAATTCTCTTTACTCCACTGTAATACTGATACATATGACCTTACTTTCTCCCTCTCAAACTACAGGATGAGATCTATCATATCATGATCACTGCTTTCTAAGGATTCCTTTAGTTTAAGTTTCCATATCAAATCTGGTTCACTACACAACAACTCATCCATAATTGCCTTTCCCCTAGTGGACTCAATCACAAGCTGCCCTAAAAAGCCATCTCACAAATTCCCTCTTTTGGGATCTAGCACCAATCTGATTTTCCCAAATCTACCAGCATACTGAAATCATCCACGACTATAATAACATTGTCTTTTTTCACAAGCCCTTTCTAACTTCCACTGTGATTTGTATCCCACACCTTGGCTACCTTTCGGAGGCCTGTGTATAATGCCCAGAATATTTTTACCCTTGCAGTTTCTTAATGCTACCTACAAGGACGCTACATCTTCCAATCTTATGTCACCTCTTTATAAGGATTGATTTCATTTTTTAACCAAGAGCCACTCCACCCCCTTGCCTACCTCCCTGTCCTTTCAATACCATGTAACCTTGGATATTAAGCTTCTTTGATCTGTGATCTTCTTTCAGCCACAACTCAGTGATACCCACAACGTTAAACCTGCCAATCTACAACTCCTCATAATCCAAAGGTGATAGAGGTGCAGCTTCAGTTCTTTAACACAGTCTCTAAGGAGTTGCAGCTCGATGTACCTTGTGCAGATGTTATCAGGGAGACTGGAGGTCTCCCACATCTTACACAAAGTACACACCACTAACCCTGGACATATTCTCACTGCACTAGCTACAGTACATACTAATAGGTAAAGGAAGAGAAAGACAACTTATTAGAAACTTTATTTCATCCTCCGTCCGTTCTCACCCAAGTCTGTTGAGTCAAATCTTGAACATCCAACAATGGATGCTCCACTTAAACTCCACATCCTTTTACTGCCCCATGCCTAATAGATCATTATGATTGCAGCCTGCTGAATAGACTATGCTTGATCTTCTACCTCAGTGCTATCATCCAAGACACATTTCGCATCTCAGTCCTAAATTACCTATCCCTTCTTCTGAAATCTTCATTTTAGACTGATGCAGCAAGATGGCGGCGTGACAGCAGCGTGCAGCGGACACTTCAGGATGAATATCTGTTAAGTAGGAAGCCATGCACAATCCTGATTTGATGGAGACGGATGTGAGAAGCACGGAGGAACATCTGGTGAAACTTCTGACATGCCTGTTTTGCTGCCGATGCTACTGTGTGATCGAAAAATCTCTGGAGAGGAAGGCCCTGAATCCTCGGATTTGCCTGTTGTTTGGCGGCCGGGGCCGGAAAAGATGGTGCTCGGTGTCAGAGGCTCGAAGTTTTCGGATGGACTCAGAGTTGGCTGTGGTCGGGTGCTTCCAGAGGCTGCATCGGGAAGTCGTGAGGTGCTGGAGGTTCATTGCAGGAAGAGTTTTTCTTCCTTCTACCCTCTACATAAGATGATGGGCTATCAAGGACTTTATGACTTCTTTTTTTACCATGCCCATGGTCTGCTCTTATCAAATTACGGTATTGCTTTGCACTGTTGTAACTAAATGTTATAATTATGTGGTTTTTGTCAGTTAGTCTTGGTCTGTCTTGTGTTTCTGTGATATCATACTGGAGGAACATTGTATCTTTTCTTAATGCATGCATTACTAAATGACAATAAACGAGGACTGAGTGTCCTCATAATCTAATCTAATCAGCCAGTGGAAATATTTTCCCTGAATCTTCCCTGCAGATGCTTTAAGAATTTTGTATGCTTTGAGGAGATTTTAATCTTCATATACAACCTCATTCTACTCAATTTCTCTTCATACTGGAAATTAACCATCCTTGGAATCAATCCAGTTTTCACCGCAAACCTACAATGCAAAGTAGATTGTTTTCAAAATTGCAAAAGGACTACCTTACTCGTATATTCTGGTCCTCTCTTAATAAAGGGGAACATGCCATTCCCGTTTGTAATTGTTTGCTGCACTTACATGCTGGCTTTCAGTAATCTGTGTGCAACTGTACATAGGTCTACCCAATCCCTCATCTTAAATGGAAAACAATATTGACCATTAAATGCTGTTTTCAGCGGATATAGATTAGCTGTTTGCCAGAATACACATTTGGACATATCAACAGCAGGATTAATTATTAGGAAAACATGCTTCATTTATCAGTATCAAAATTACATGCTCAGATGAAATTCCTAATTCACAAGTTGTGTTGAGCTAGGATTATAATAATTGGTATATAGCACTGTAGTAATTAAAGTGGCCACCTTAAAGCTTCAGGGGCAGTGTATGCTCTTATATCAAGTGATGTATGTGCAGAATATGCATATTCTTTCCGCGACTTGAAATGTTTGGTCTGGGTGATCTCGTTTGATCACATTCTCTGAAGAACTGCTGTAGATGAAGTGACTAGTGTAAAGTATACCTTGTGTAGATTAACATCAAATAAATAACAACCTATACGAAGCTGAAGGAAGCTTCTGGGAGCTGACAGTAACATCATTAAACAAATTGATTCCTATTCTATCATAAGTTGTCAATGGGTAAATATTAATATGGATAAAAATGTTGCAGAAATGAATTCCAGAAGGCAAGATGCTTACCAATGTTCCTCTAAATTGTCCAGGAGCTTTATACCAAGCACTGGTATTTCCATTCTCACAAACACACAAATGGTCCATCAGGCCATTGCAGTACAGAAAACATTTGCCTAGATTTTAAATAATTTAAATAAGTATAAATAGCATGTTTGATAGACTGTAAGAAAAATTAGTAAACACAAATAACACAGAAGAAATTCAATGGAATTTATTATATATACTAACAAAATAAGGGAAATTCAATTCTCACAGCGACACAGTATATTCCAACTTGCAGCTGCTCAGACATTTTGAGACATTCTGAGTCATGTTAAATTTTGCTACTCAAATAAAGAAATCGAAGAAGTTTACCCAAAGTTCCTTCAGCATCTTACTTTATGCAATGGAAAAGTTTACATTCGTTAGTTAAAATTAGTATTTCATTTTAGTTATTATAGTAGCTACCTTTAAAAAATGGAGTCCTTTGTGCTTGTAGTCGTATTTTCACAACATCAAATGGAGTAACTGTAAAAAAGTTGTAGCCTGTTAATGCCCAGCACAATATTATGTTGTAAATGTTTTTAGATTTCATTTAAGTAATGCAAAAAAAGCCAAATTCAACCAATCATGTGGCAGTTTATTCTGCATGTATCATTGTTTACTTAATATGTTATGATGCTACAATACCATACTTTTTCTTATGTGTTGTGCGCCTTGGTCTGTTTCATTTAGTGGTATACATGTGTTCAGTGAATAGCAATAAACTGAACTTGAATTTAAACAATGTAGGTTACTTTTAGGCCACTGAATCTAAATTGGAGCCCAGAGGAATCCCATTTCCTTCCAGTTTTCCCTTGAGCTCTTCTTCCCACATTCCCATCAACTGCCCTCAGATTTTAACTCTTACGTATTAATCAAATTGAATTGAATTGACTTTATTTCTTACATCCTTCGTATACATCATTAAAAATCTTTACGCTACATCTCCATCTAAATGTGCAATTATAGTAATTTATAATAAATAGTCAATGTAACATAGAAATACACTCAACTCAGAGTGAGTTAATCAGTCTGATGGCCTGGTGGAAGAAGCTGTCCCAACCTGCACATCTTTGGAGTGTGGGAGGAAAAGTGGCCAAAAGAAGAAAGTGCAAACTCAACATAGACTGCACTGGAAGTCACAATTGAACTCTGCGAGACAGCAGTATCAGCTGAACAATTATTTAGACATGAAAACAATTTCTTAAAAATTGAAGTAGACAATAAAAATGGTTTCATAATCACATACTGTCTACAATACCAGTGGGAGAGTAGTGTCAAATCAAAGGGCAATTGAGTAAATTTTGTTCAGAAGAACTGCATTAATGTAGGCCTGTAGCAGTGTGCTACACGCAGCGCTAAAATTACGACACGGAGTCGGTAACTGCAGTCGAAGGAAAAAACTTTATTCGAAAACTTCAGCCTCACTTTTAAGCCTCTGTCAACCGGCCCCCCATGGCGCAGAGGCTCCAAAGCTCCGTGCTCGCAAACCCCTGTAGGCTATCTAATTGTGAGTCGGTTCGGATACGCCAGGAAATAGGTCGCCACAGGCCTGTATTTTGTTGAAACATAATAGTAACTCCAAACTAGAAAAACACAAGTAATTCTGCAGTTGCTGGAAATCCAGAGTAACACACGCACAGAATGCTGCAGGAACTCAGCAGGTCGTGCAGTATCTAAGGAGAGGAACAAAGAGCCAATGTTTCTGGCCAAGACCCTTCATCAAGACTGGAAAAGGGGGAAGAATACAGAATAAGAAAGTGGGGGAGGGGAAGGAGTAGAAATTAGGAATGATAAATAAAACCAGGCGCGGGGAAAGGTTGGTGGATGGGAGGTAGCAGTTGTGAGAAGTTAAGAGATGATAGGTAGAAATGGTAGAGGAAACTGATAGGAGAGGAGAGGAGAGACCATGGAAGAAAGGGAATGAGAAGGGTCCCCAGAAAATGATAGGCAGGTGAGGAGAAGGTAAGAGGGAAGAGCTAAGAGGAAGCCAGAACAGGGAATGGATAAAAGAAGGGGGGGGGGGGGGCCAAAATGAGGAAATTACCAAAAATCAGAGTAATTGATGTTGATGCTGTCAGGCTGGAGGCTACCCAGACAGAATATGAGGTGTTGCTTCTCCAACCTGAGCATGCCCCATCGTGGCAGTAGAGGAGGCCATAGACCAATATGTTAGAATGGGAATGGGCAGTGGAGTTAGGGTGGCCACCAGGAAATCTTGCTTGCTGCGGACGGAGTGGAAGTCCTCCACAAAACCACAGCTCTTTAAGGCTCACCTTGAAACTCTGGTTCAGGACTTCCTCAAAGTACCACTGAAGGCCTTGCTGATGATTAAGCTTTGGATGCTTGTGAGCAGCAAGGTAGACCATTTGCATTCATACCAGTTATATGCAACCATGGACAGACTTCAATGTAATTGTGCCAAAGTCTGTCTATCAGTTTATGCAGTTTAATTAAAAACAAATCTACATACAAGTCCCAGTAGTATTTATACAAATAGTGTACATTTTCTTCCCATTTTCACATTGTCATACCAATTAATGACGTCACAATTGCACCAGAACATGATGCCATCATTTGCTGGACAGGTGTGATTCCGTTCAAACCAGTGAACGTCTGTGAACTTGTCATTTTCCTTTATTCTACAATACAGACAAAACATTAGAATTAAATTTTATAATTCTTTAAATAAAATTTAAATTCCAGATATTAGTACTACTTTCGAAAGCCATTTACAAACTTGATCTCCATTTTCTGTAAAATGACCATGAAAACCTACCTCATTCACTTAGGTTTCACTTATCTGTCCAAATATCATCTAGCATTTCAATGTGAGTCTCTGATACTGTAAGTGAGATGAATTGGGAGCATTTTACAGCATCATCAATCTCACACATACATACGACATTTATATAAAATCTTCAACGTGTAGCAAGAACTTTGTTTATAAATGTTGAACTATATGATTTTCATCAAATCAACAAAATAAAGTGAGATTCAGGAACAATAACATGCATGAAGCATTCTGCAACAACCCAAGTTCATATTTTACATGTTTACAGTGGCCAAATTTACAATTTCATGCACAAGGAACTAACAGTTTTCTTTTTTCTACAAGACCATGACAATTATTAGGTATAAAAACAAACAAAGCTTAGGAACTTCATCCTGAGAAAGAAGTGATCACATCATAACTAAATATACATCTGTAGCCACTTTATTAGCTACACCTTAACTCCTGCTTGTTAATGAAATATCTAATCAGCCAATCATGCGGCAGCAACTCAATGTATAAAAGCACGCAGACATGGTCAAGAGGTTCAGTTGTTGTTTAGACCAAATATCAGAATGGTAAAGAAATGTGATGCAAGTGACTTTGACCATGAATTGGTTGTTGGCTCCAGATTGAGTACTTCAGAAACCTCTGACTGATCTAGGATTTTAATCCACAACAACCTCTAGAGTTTAGGGAATGATGTGAAAAATGCCAAAAAAAATCCAGTGAGAAGCAGTTCTATAGGCAAAAACACCTTATTAATGAGCGAAGTCAGAGAAGAATGTCTAGATTGGTTCAAGCTGACAGGAAGACAACAGCTCAAACACGTAGCCACTGAGTGTCAAATTCTGTATGGGGGCATAATTCAATCAGAAATTGGCCTTGAAGGAAATGTGACAATGTGACAAATGTGACAAAGAACCAGAGGTCCACGGTCAGTTGGCAGATCCCGATACTGAACTCCAACGGTCTCCATAGAGTTCAGGTCAGTAGGCTAAAGGACAAAGACCTGCAATCCCCAAGGACAAGGACAGCAGTTGGCAGGCCACAGTACAAGGGCCGGTGGTCCTCGAGGTTGGTGAGTCACAGCAAGTCATCAGCAGATGCCTTTTCAATGGCTCTCTACTCAGCTCTAAAACATCTGGACAGTGAAGATGCATACATCAAGATGCTCTTCATTAACTACAGCTCAGCATTTAACACTATCATCCCCTCAAAACTATTCAATAAGGCCTAAATCCCTCCTTGTGCAATTGGATCTTCGATTTCCTCACTTGCAGACCATAGCGAGTTCAGATTGGCAACAACATCGCCACTACCACCATCAGCACAGGTGCACCACAAGGCATTGTACTTAGCCACTTGCTTTGCTCACTTTATACTTATAACCATGAGACTAAGTACGGCTCCAAGTACATATTCAAGTTTGCTAACGACACCATTGTCATTGACTGAATGGCTCACAGCAGGGATATTGAAAATCTGGTTGAGTGGTGCCATAACAACCACCCCTCACTCAATGTCAGGAAAACCACAGAGGGAATTCGAGATGCAAAGTGTCAGTCACATAACATCTCTAACCATTCTCATATCAGAGAATCTGTCCTGGAGATAGTATGTAAGTGCCATTTCAAAGAAAGTGTGGCAACATCTCTACTTCCTTAGAAGTTTTCAAAGATTTGGTATTTCATCTAAAACTCTGGCAAACGTACATAGATGCATTGTAGAGTGTCCTGACTGGTTGCATTATGGTCTGGTATGGAAATACCAGTGCTAAAGAATGGAAAAGCCTACAAAGAGTTGTGTTTACAGCCCAGTTAATCACAGGAAAAACTCTCCCCATCACTGAGCACATCTACAAAGAGGACTGCCACAAGAAAGCAGCATCCAAAATCAAGGAACCCACTGTCCAGGCCATGCTCTCTTTTCAGTGTTACCATCAGAAAGGAACCTCAGGGCAAATTCCACCCGTTTCAGGAACAGTTCTTACTCTTCAATCATTAGGCTCCTGAATCAGCATGGACATCTTCACTCACCACAAAATTGAACTAATCACTGAACACAACCTTTGGACTCACTTTCAAGAACTCTACAACTAATATTCTGTTTATTTATGATCGTTTCATTTTGGATTTGCACAATTTATGTCTTTTTTGTGTGTAGGTTTTCCATTGATTCTATTACACTTCTTTGTTCTACTGTGAATGCCTGCAAGGAAATGTATCTTAGAGTAATACTTGGTGACATACACGTACTTTGATGATAAAATTTACATTATACTTTGAGTCCCAGGAGGTAGATGAGTCAACGTCCCGAGGTCAGATGTCGGTGTGTCCCAGGTCAAGGTTTGAACGTTGGAGGCCCGAAGGTGGCCAGTCCTGGGGTTGTGAGGCATGAGGTCAACAGGACCTGGTGGGGGAGGAGAATAGGAAGGGGATTGCTTTCCTGTTGGTGTGTCTGCCTTGTGTGTTGCTCTGCTGAATATTGTGGACATATAAAGTAAACCAGAAGTGTGATAACTCTTGTGAGTAGCCCCCAGCACATCCACAGATGTGTTGGTTGCTAAAAGAAATGATAAATTTTACTGTACTTAGATGAACATGTGACTAATACATCTAATTTTAAAAATGGATGAAGACCAAAGAAGCTATAAACTGTGCAGAGCCTTGTCAGCTCCATTCCTCACCACTGCTCAAACCCTGACCTTGAAGCATGAAAAGAAAGAACATAAAAAATTTTCCTCATGCCAACTTCTGTCTGGCTGGGCACAGCTCCAATGCCATATTCAAATTTGCTGATGACACCACTGTCGTACACCAAATCAAAGGTGGTAATGAATCAGCATTTAGGAGGGAGATTGAAAATCTGGCTGAGAGGTGTTCTAACAACAACCTCTTACTCGATGTCAGCAAGTCCAAGGAGCCGATTATAGACTTCAGGAAGTGGAAACCGGAGGTCCATGATCCAGTGCTCATTAGAGGATCAGAGGTGGAGAGGGTCAGCAACTTTAAATTCCTCAGTGTTAATATTTCAGAGGACCAGTCCTGGGCCCAGCACACAAGCGCAATTACGAAGAAAGCACAGCAGTGCCTCTACTTCCTTCAGAAGATTCAGCATGACATCTAGGACTTTGATAACATTTTAGTGGAGAACATTTTGACTGGCTGCATCATAGCCTGGTATGGAAACATCAACGTCCCTGAAGGAAAAATCCTATGAAAACTAATGGGTATGGCGCAGTCCATCACAGGAAAAGCCTGCCAAGCACATCTACATGAATTGCTGTTGAAGGAAAGCAGCATCCATCATCATGGACCCCCACACCCAGGTCATGATTTCTTCTCATTGCTGCTATCAGGAAGAAGATACAAGAGACTCGGGACTCACACCACCAGGTTCATTAACAGTTACAACCCCTCAACCACTGGGCTCTTGAATCTAAGGGGATAACTTCACTCGCCCATCATTGAAATGTTCCCACAACCAATGGTCTCACTTTCAAGGATTCTTCATCTCATGTTCTTGATATTTATTGCTTATTTTTATTATTATTTCTTCATCTTGGATTTACACAGTTTGTTCTCTTCTGCACTCTTGTTGAATGCCCGAGTTGGGCAGTCTTTCATTGATTCCGTTATGGTCATTATTATATAGGTTATTGAGTACGCCCACAAGAAAATGACTCGCAGGGTTGTATAAGGTGACATATATGTACTTCGATAACAAATTTATTTTGAACTTTTATAATGACTTTACTCTCCAAAAGGACAAGTTATGAACCTCCCTCTCTCAAAGCCCTTCAAGCCAGTTTAAGAAAGCCCCTCCCTGCTGCTTCCAGGAATCACGCATTCACATAACTACTTAGCATTGATCCTATCTTCCACGTCCCTCCCTCAATTAATGGAGTGTCACAAGCATTTTCTCTGCTCGTTTGAACATCATCTGCTTGAAGATGCCATGAACAATTTTTTTGACTTTCTAACAAGCAGTTTTCATTCTTAACCTCAAATGGAGTCTGGACACAGTAGGCCTTTAATATCCATCGCAACTGATTTCCCTTGTTCATCATGTTGGCCAGTCACAACAATCCTTTTCTCATCGGTAGCAATTTTCAACTAAGCAATATTGACAATAGAGTACAGTGGAAGAATCAGATGAATTTCATCAAAGAGTAATACAACAATCCAAAGCGCGTAAGCTAGCCAATAATATTTAAGAGGATATCAAAATGTTCTTCAGATACATAAAGTGTAAAAGAGAGATGAGAGTGTATAATCAGACTGCTGGAAAATGATGATGGAGAGGTAGTAATGGGGGGGACAAGGAAATGGCAGATGAACTGATTAAGTATTTTGTATCAGTGTTCATTGTAGAAGCCACTAGTAGTATGGTGGCAATTCCAGGTGTCAAGGGTCATTAAGTGTGTGGTTACTATTACTAGAGAGAACGTTCTTGGGAAACTGAAAGGTCTCCAGGTAAACAAGTCACCTAGACCAGATGCTGTACAGCTCAGGATTCTGAAAGAGATGGCTGAAGAGATCGTGGGGGCATTAACAATGATCTTTCAAGAATTACTAGATTCTAGAATTGTTCCGGCAGACTGAAAAACTGCAAATGTCACTCCACTCGTCAAGAAGGAAGAGAGGCAGAAGAAAGGAAACTATAGGCCAGTTAGTCTGACCTCAATAGTTGGGAAGATGTTGGGAGTTGATTATTAAGGATGAGGTTTCAGGGTACTTGGAGGCAAACGATAAAATAGGCTGTAGTCAGCATGGTTTCCTTAATGGAAAATCATGCCTGACAACTCTGTTGGAATTCTTTGAAGAAGTAACAATCAGGATGGACAAAGGAGAATTGGTTGATGTTGTGTACTTGGACTTTCAGAAGACCTTTGTATAAGGTGCCACACGAGGCTGCTTAACAAGCTATGAGTCCATGGTATTACAGGAAAGATTTTAGCATGGATAAAACAGCAGCTGATTGGCAGGAAGCAAAGAATGGGGAAAAAAGGGAGCCTTTTTTGGTTGGTTGCCAGTGACTAGTGATGTTCCACATGAGTTTGTGTGGGGACTCTTTCTTTTTGTGTTATATTTCAATGATCTGGATGATGGAACTGAAGGTTTTGTTGCAACGGTTGCAGACAATATGAAGCTAGTCGGAGGGGCAGGTAGTTTTGAAGAAGAAGAGGTGCTACATAAGGAATTAGATATATTAGGGGAATGGAAGATGGAATACAGTGCTGGGAAGTGTATTGTCATGCACTTTGGTAGAAGAAATGAAAGGGTTGACTATTTTCTAAATGGAGAGAAAATACATTAACACTCTGTAAGGTTTCCCCGCTAATGTAATAGTTCCTCTGTAGCAGCAGCATTTGGGTTATGACAAGAGATAATGGGCCTTTGGAAGGTGCACCATCCAATGAGAGGCATGTCATTTCTTTCTTGTGTGCCTGACAGGAGGTATTCGCAGTCCTTTGTTGGTGAGAGATGAAGAAAGAAGACGTGAGGAGTGAGCAGGACAGAGTGGACTTGGAGTGAGGGTCCAGGAGTCAACCACACTTGGAGGAAATAGATGGGGAATTCAAGGGTAGAAAACTATGAGCTCCAATGTGCACAATAGACTGTTTCAATAAAATGGGCCCTTTTTCTTTTTTGTTTTCTGTACTAACTCTATAGTCAAATTAAGAATTATAAAGCTTAATTGTTTAATTGCATATGGTGTACCATCTGATCTTCCATGGTACTGAATTGTAAAAGGGAAACACATCACCTAGCATCCACACAAGCGAGATTTCATCAGTTTGGCGGAGGCAGCGACTATCTTCCCTTAGACCAGGGGTCAGCAACCTTTACCACTGAAAGAGCCACTTGGACCCGTTTCCCACAGAAAAGAAAACACTGGGAGCCGCAAAACCCGTTTGACATTTAAAATGAAATAACACTGCATACAACGTTTTGTTTTGCCTTTATGCTATGTATAAACAAACTATAATGTGTTGCATTTATGAAATTGATGAACTCCTGCAGAGAAAACGAAATTACATTTCTGCATGCAACAAAAACATTTTGAACTCCGAAAAAAAGACGTTGGGTTGAAGGTTACTTTTAAGTAAAATACTCAATGTCTATTTGAGTCCTTCTTGTATTTATGAAAAACGCCAAACTTAAATTTGCCGCCAGCAGCAAACCAAAAATAACGTCAGCCAGCTGTCAACCTGAAAAATAAAAGGACTATTTCACTGAACAATGAAAACATATGAATATACGTAAAATAATAGGCAATTAAAATATTTATCATACTTGGTCAGGTTGACTCACACCGTATTCAGTAGGGATGGATCGATGCTTAGGGGAGTGACCGGGAAGGATAATGTGTTTTTTTCCTCTCTGAACTCACAGAAGCGTTTCCCAAACGATGTTTGCATTGCGATGATTGCAGAATGTAAATACTCCGAATTTATCATGTCGTGACCTTGTTTGAACTCTCTCAAATTGGGGAAGTGAGACAATGTGCCTTTCTGTAAATCTCTGGCAAGCACTGTCAACTTGCGCTCGAATGCCAAAACATCCTCCAACATGTGCAGGGCTGTATGTCCTTACCCCTGAAGAGCTGTGTTCAGCGTGTTCAGGTGCGCTGTCATGTCTACCATGAAGTGTAGCTTTTCCAGCCACTCTGGCTGTTCCAGCTCAGGAAAGGTGAGCCCTTTGCTGCCCAGGAAAGTTTTCACTACTTCCAGACACGCGACAAAGCGTTTCAGCACCTCCCCTCTGGACAGCCAGCGATAAAAACACGTTGTAGCGGTGTGCTACACGCAGTCAGTAAACTGCAGTCAAAGATAGCTTTATTCGAACTAAACAGCCTTGCTTTTAAGCCTCCCTCAACCCGCCCCCCATGGGCGCGGATGCTGCAAAAGACACGTACTCACAAACCCCCGTAGGCTATCTCCCTTAGCCTGAACGCTGGCTAATTGTGAGCCGGTTCGGATGTGTCAGGAAATGGGTCGCCACGTCTTATTTAGATTGTACAAGATCACCATAATCTTCAAATTTAGAATTACATTTCAAAAACTAACAAACTAACATAAAATACATTTTAATTAAATACTGACCAATTATTTCCCAAAGCAACAGGGAGCCGCAGCACAGACGTAAAAGAGCCACATGTGGCTCTGGAGCCGCGGGTTGCCGACCCCCGCCTTAGACTAATGCAGCCTGCCGAACCTGGGGGTTACATACAAAACCTGAGGTGCAAAGGGACTTGGGGGTGCTTTTTCAGGATTTCATAAAGGTAATTTTCAGATTCAGTTGGTGGTGAAGGTGGCAAATGCAATGTTTGCATTCATTTCAACAGAATATAAAAGCAAGGATGTAATGTTAAGACTTTATGAAGCACTGATGAAGCCTCACTTACATTATTGAGTAGTTTTGGGTCCCTATCTTAGAAAGGATGTGCTGAAACTGGAGAAGGTTCTAAGGAGGTTCACAAAAATTATTCCAAGTTTGAATGTCTTGTCATGTGAAGAGCATTTGATGGCTCTAGGCCTGTATTCACTAGAATTCAGAAGAATGAGGGGTGACCTCATTGAAACCTACAGAATGGTAAAAGGTGTTAATAGTGCGGATATGGAGAAAATGTTTCCTATGGTGCGAGAGTCTAAAACTAGAGGACACAGTCTCAGAGTAGAGAGGCGTCCTTTTAGAACAGAGGAGGAGGAATTCCTTTAGCTAGAGAGTGTGAATCTGTGGAGTGTGGAGGCCAATTCATTTTGTATAGTTAAAGCAGAGGTTGATAGATTCTTGACTGGTCAGAGCATGAAGGAATGTGGAGAGAAGGCAGGAGATGATCAGCCCTGATGAAATGGTGGTGACTCGTGGGCCAAATGGCCCAATTCTGCTCCAATATATGGTGTATATTCTGATTGGTTGCATCAATGCCTGGTATGAAGATTTAGATGCACAGGATCAAAAAAGGCTTCAAAGGATATAGACTTAGCCATTCTATCATGAACACAACCCTTTCCACCAACAAGGATATCTTCAAAAGATAGTGTCTCAGGAAGACTGCAATCATCATTAAGGACCCTCTCCATCCAAAACATGCCCTCTTCTCATTATTACCATCAGGGAGGAGGTACAAGGGCCTGACAATTCGCTCTCCACATTTTTGGACAGCTCCCTCCCGTCATCAGATATCTGAACAGCTATTCCTTTTTTGCACTAGTTATTGTAAATTACTCTAAGTTTTTAGTCTTGTTCTGTATTGCTGCCCCAAAACAACAAACATCATGACATTAGCAGAGGAGTCAAATCCAATTCTGAATATACACCAAATCGGCCTTTACCTTTTCTGCCTCTCTCCTTCTTACATCACACCCCAACCCTCTCACCAGGTCTTATGTATCACGTGCCAGATTGAATTCCCCACCCCACCCAACCTTCTTATTCTGGCTTCGGCCCCCTTCTTTTCCAGTACTGAAGAAGGGTCTCTGCCTGAAACATCTGTTTATTCCCCCTTCATAGAAACTACCTGACTTGCTGAATTCCTCCAGCACTTTGTGAGTGTTCCAATGTTCCAGAATCTGCAGAAACTCACGTCTCTGGTTTCAACTGCTATTCACCTCTTCCTTCTAAACCACCTTACTTCTCAGAGTCCAGCACTGGTAGCATTTTGTGTTCCACTTATCTCCCTTCAACAACCATCTACAATCTTTACACTCCCCTCCTCCCACTTCACTCCATCTGTGCCTCCATGGCTTTTTTTCTTCTCTCTCTCTCTCGCTCTCTCTCCCCCCTATCATATGCCATTTATCACATCCACCCCTGCTCCCCTTCCTTTACCTGCTACAACCTGCCTGTTTTCTTACACCCCTCCTCAGTTCTCCAATCACTTTAAACCATCTCACCCATCATTTTCAGTCCTGTTGCAGGGCTTTGGTCTGAAATGTTGACAAATTTTTTTCCTCAGCAGCTTAACCTGCTGGATTTATCCAGCAGATTGTTTATCGCTCTAAACAGAAACAGTTGATGACTGCAACATATTAAATATCTGAATTACCATCTATTCAAGTAATTAATGTTCAGCAGACTTGAAACAAGATGCTACTCCTGCTGGTAATGGGTGTCAAGAGTCCATATTCCTTCCAAGAAAGAGACACATAAAAGTTCCAATGAAAACTTTTTTGCTATCTTCAGTCAATTTTTTTTTAATTTTTCAATATTCTTTAAGCTGGCGTGGGATTCTGACTATGCACCATAAAAATGTCACCATACAGATAACAGTGGCTGAGAAAGATAAACAAAAGATCCATTTCTCCAGCATAAAACATTTTTAAAGGGTTGAACTCTAAGGTTATATTTCTGTCCTATTATAAACTGTAAAAGCAAGTCAATGTGACTGTACTGATAGGAACCTATCTGTACTATACAATGTACACAACTCTGAACGTCTCCCGAACAAATTTATGGTGTTTGTTACTCTTAGGAGAATTCATGGTATTATTCCCATCAAAGAAACTAATCCCCATAGTATAGATTTTTATTTCTCAAAAAAAAACAGGGCAGCAGAAATTAACTGCCAAGTTTTGCTAAGGATTACTAGTACTTTGTTTTTTTTAAAAAAAAACTAGGTATGCCTCAAGTTGATTTTTTTTTTAAATTCCCAGTGTTAACAGATCTACTCAGGTTTCTTGATGAAAAACTGCCTTGATGTCACACACTGAGCAATGGTGACCAATTGCTATGACAGTGAAAAGGATGGATCAAGGCAATTTTCCACAATATTTCATCAATGTACTAAAACAGCTTGACTAAAAGTGTGGCAAGTTCCACAGCATCATCTTCCGCACACTTCACTGAGGATCATCACCTTGTCGTGATGGAGAAGCTTGTGAGTTCCTGAGGATGCGAGAGTGATGCTGCCTGGAGTTTAGTCATCTGGTGCTCAGCTTCTGGTAGGGTGCCTAAGGCAGTGAGGTTCTAGTGATCCAACCAAGACCTCACTGTGGAACTGGCACAAGATGATGACACATCACAACAGCAGTGAAGGCAGAGGAAGGCTGCAGCAGTGAAAGGTCACCAGCCAGCTTTCATTCTATACAGCTGGACCTTGACCCCAAACAGTCAAGGACTGTGTGGTGACTGGCAGCAGCATCTTTGTTAAACAAAGTCAAACACAGGTATTCTCCATTAAGGGAATCAACCCCAACTTCCCAGATTAAGTCCAATGGCAATCAGCCAGTGATGAAGGGGGGCAGAATTGTGAGGTCTGGAAGCCCAGAGTCATATGGACCAGCCTCGTCAGCTCCCTGAAGACATCATACTCGACGAGTTATTGCACTACTACTACCTTCAGCACAATTACCAGATGTTAGCAAGTCTCATACACTTTTCATTTGATTACTGGTAGCACAGAAGCAAATCAAACTGTCTTAAGATCTGTACTGGGATTTCAGAAGGAAGCAGAGTGTACCAACCAATCTCACTGAGGATTGTTATCAACCCTCCAACACCATTTTAGTTGGTCAGGTAACATGTGCTGAGAGAATGCTGTTTCCAGCTTTATATATTTCAAACTGGTGACTTTTCCCTCAGAGCATGAAACATGATTTCTGTTTATCATTAAAATTTATTTTTAAATCATTAAAAATTGATTATTAAATGATGTTCAGCATCTGGATACTTTGTATTGACCACCTCTCATTTACAGTGAACTGCCGCAACTTGCTAGGACTTCCTCAAAAGCAGCCCACAAACGCAAGGAATTTACCATCCAGAAAAACTTCAGCAACAAGTCGTGTTTCTACAGCTCCCCAGCTCGATTGGGAAATACACCTTCATTCTTTCTTTGCCGCTGGGGTAAATATCCGAAACCCTACACTAGCCCCTCAAAATAAAATGCTCGCGGCATCATACACTTCACCTGATCCACCCAATCCAATCTTTGAGCTGCAGAACACACATACCGTTTTGCCTGACTCGCGTCTACAACATCTGGTGAGCGTGAGCGAGTAGTCTATCGCGCAGTCATTCCCAAAATGGCTCCAAAATGTACTAAATTAACATTACACAACACCTGAATACCAAACTATATCATCCGTAATTAAAATAATCCCCATGTTCCTCAGTTTACAAATGAAATCATCCGTTCAATTAGAACTGTGACTATAAGGTACACTTATAATAACTGACATGTTCTGAACGAAGTTACATAAAGTTCGGTTTTATTTGTCATATGTGTTCGAACTAGTCACACCACAAACACCAAGTTAAAATCCGCAATAATCACATAAAATATAATGCTAGCGTATAGGATAAAAATAATAAAATCTTAATATGTGTTATATCCAAAGTCAATTGGTGGAGGCAGATAATCTCTAAAATATAGCAAGGAACAGTGTTAGGGAGCAAATTTTAATTAGATGACATATGCACTCATCAATTATGTAAAACCACTTCACAGCAAATACAGTATATTTATTAGATGATATGAAACAGGCATTGAGATTAAAAGGGACGAACTTAAAAGTCAGATGTGAGATGATGTTTAAAGAGCAAACACGAGGAAATCTGCAGATGCTGGAAATTCAAATTCTCCCTATAGATGCTACCTAGCCTGCTATGTTCCACCAGCATTTTGTGTGTGTTGCTGTGAGATGATGTATCTATTATAAATAAAACAGTAGTAATGAAAAGTATTCAAATACAGAATTTTGTAAGAAAGATGTTACAAAATCTTAACTGTAATTGAGAAATTAAACAGCTGGCAAACCTTAGGAAGTATTTTGCACTACTTCTAGCTGTTGAAAGTTGCAACACCCCTTCATGGGTCGGCTTTTCAGTCAGATATTTAACTTACATCTACTTAACGACCTAGAAGTTTCGCGAGTTGACCGAAGTTTTGAAAATTTCTAACGTCAAAGTACACTTACCCTTTCACGTGTGCCACCGAATTAGTTTTCAATGACCTCTGAATGGTGGTAACTGGAGGCGTGCACGCGTGCTAAGTACGCAGTTACTGGAAGGGGGGCTGAGCATCGCCAGCGGTCTGTCGCTGACCTGGGACCCTCCCTTCAACTGGCTGGCCTGCCAGCTCCTGTTCTGTTTCAACGCCTTGTGCTGATTACCACATTACTCTTGGGCTCACAATTCATAATCATCAACCTTATTCTTTTAAGGGCACGGAATAAACAACATGTTTTTCTCCTCGTAACTCCGCCGTTCCCATCACTCCCGCTGATTTCATCACCAGCCACTCACATCCAGTTGCAGCTATTCAGCAGATTCGTTACATCTTGCAATGGGGAGACTCTTTTAGTCAAGCGTTAGTAATTCTAGTACTAATCCGATTAATATTTATTATTTTGAGTCCCTCTCCAAATGTCATCAGAAAGTCGTGGCGACTCACTGTTCAAATCGTACAATAGCAATGTAGAAACTGCGAATCGCGGTTAGTTTTACCTGAACTACGGCGATCTGCGCGAGAGGCGGGAAAAAGGAAAAGAAAGGCGAAAAAGTGGCAGAGGAGATCGGACGGCGGGGTCTAGCTCAGCGAGGGAGGCAGATAAAGACTGGCACTTGCGGCATCAGGCGACGGGAAAACAAGAGGGGGAAGTGTGAGTGGATGGCGCGGTGAGTTTGACCGGCTCCGTTGTCTTGGGCTTGGGCCAGCGACGGTTTTCAAATAGCGGGAAGCGGTTTCGCGTTTAAATGGCCGGAGTTGCGCCGCTTTGCGCCTCTCCTCACACATTCAAGAGGATTTAAAATATATGTTTATTGGTACACGCTGTTGGTGGGGGGATTCGGTGAACGATCATAACCCTGGAGGGAGACATTCGGCCCAGTGGGCCAGCAAGTGTTTGATCTTACCTTCTGGTAACCCTACACTTTTATTCCCCCCCCCCCCCCATTTTACCTATTATCTGAAAACACTTGAATCTCCTATTGTTTCCTCTATTGCTGATCACTGTGGTTGCATTTATGGATAGAAAAGGTTAGTGATATGACGCAGACAAATGGGGCTACCTTGATCGGCATTGACTAGTTGGGCTGAAGGGCTTGTTTCCACACAGTATAATTCTGACTTTATTTTTAAGTACATAATTTAACCTTGTGCAGCCGATTATTTGTCTATTACTGATAATCTATTCACCCTGGTCACTGAATCTTAAAACAATGGAAATGATTTGTCATTGAAACCCTTCAAGCACAATTCGCAAATCTCTCTTTACCTTTCCTATAATAAGGCGAACAATTCCAATCTCTAATTTAAATCCGCAAAGTGGCATTAATCAAGATAACCCTTTTTTGATTGCATGAGCATGTGACAACCGTGTCATGAGAACTAAAATAACGCACGTTTCTATCAATTTAGTAAATATTAAGGGTCTAAATGTCCGAATATATGTGTACATGAAAGTGGTCATTGTGAGATAGCTGATCCTAACTAATGCTTCATGAAACGTTTCAGGGAAGATCTGTAGTGCAGGCAGCAGAGGCAGTGCCTTCTGTTATTTTATAAGAATATATAATTCTCAGGCTTTAAATTTACAGTTATCTAAGGAAATTCTATATTTCTATTGTTGTTTTAGAAAAAGAGTTACTTAATTTTTTCCTGAATGGTCATGTCCAAATGCTGAGATTAGGGTTTGTTTTTGATTCTCGTGTCACTGAAATTCTGATTAGGTCGCAGTTGATCAGACCTTGCATTTTCTTCCTTTAGCTTTCATCATAGCCATAAAAATACCTAATTTGTAAATTTATTATTTGTTTTTAATTTCAAAACTTCAATATTGATCAATCATTGCAGAACTATTTTGGTTGGTTCTAAATAAACTTCTTTTTGTTACTTGACATCAGGCTGTGTTATTTCAGTTTTCTTAAGTTATTTCCTGATGTTATAGGAATATAAAAAGGTAACAAAGATTTTTTTACATTAGTTGTTAAGTGGCCATTAAACCACTTGAAAAGTGCAAGTGATTGTTATTGAATGAATAACAATCATTCTCCATAGAAACAGCTGCTGACTAAACAAATCAGTGGAAATGGGGATCAAAGGATAAGTAGTCCTGAGATCTGTTCTCCCCCACCCCTTCTTAAGTAGTAGGAATACTAGACTGATTTTTGTGGGAAGGTATTATTCTATGAGAAGATTTTTTTTGGGGACTGGCCTAAATTTGATGGGGCTTTGAAGAAATTAAACATGCAAGGTTCTGGTAGTTCTTGCCATCTTGAGTGTTGAAAAGTACTATTTCCAGACACCGAAGAAGATCAATAAGCTCTCTTGTCCATGCTATCCAAAGATAGACTTTTGGGTTGTTCCCTCTTTCCAGCACTTGTTTATGGCTCTTCTAGAGGTTATCCAGGTACTTGTCAAATGTTGTGATGGTCTGTCTCATCTTGCTTTCAAACAGTGGGCTCTACACCAGCACTACAGTACTTATTTCATTGAATGTGAAACATAGAACAGCACAGGGCAGGAACAGACCCATGATGTACTGAACACAAAGTCAGTTTAAATCAAATTTTTTTTGCTAGTACATGATCCATGTCTCTCCATTTCCTGCATATTAATTTTACTATCTAACAGCCTCTTAAATGCTTCTATCATATCTGCTTCCACCTGACAGTCCATTGCAGGTACCTCCTACCGCCTTCTGTTATAAATCTTGTCCGGCACATCTTTATGTTCCCCCCCCCCCCCCCAATCACCTTAAATGCTTGTCCTCTTATCATTGTCATTTCTACCATGGGAAAAAAAGATTATGGCTGTCCACTCTATTTTATGAACTTATTAGGTCCCCCTTCAGCAAACTGATGCCAAGCAGACAACCAATGTTTGTCAAATTTTATAGATTCTCTCTTTATGGCTCATACCAGCTAATCCAGGCATCATCGTGGTAAACCTTTTGTGCACCTTTTCTAAAGGCCTCAACACCCTTCTTGTAATGGGTGATCAGAATTACACAGGATACTCTAAGTGCAGATTAACCAAAGTTTGATATAGCTGTAACACATCTTCCTTACTCATAACAAAGGCAAAATGTCATATGCCTTCTTTACCGCCCTATCTACAGTGCTTGTGTGGCCACTTTCAGTGAGCTACAGACGGTGGGGGTGGGGATGAGAACCCTCTGTACATCGTTGCTGTTCAGAGTCCTGTCATTGACTATACTTTCTCCTCATTTGATTTCCCAAAATGCAGTACCACACACTTCACAAAATGCTGGTGGAACACAGCAGGCCAGGCAGCATCTATAGGAGAAGCACTGTCGACGTTTTGGGCGGAAACCCTTTGTCAGGACTAACTGAAAGGAGAGATACTATGAGATTTGAAAGTAGTGGGGGGAGGGGGAAATGCAAAATGATAGGAGAAGACCAGAGGGGGTGGGATGAAGCTATGAGCTGGGAAGGTGATTGGCGAACGTGATACTGAGCTGGAGAAGGGAAAGGATCATGGGACGGGAGGGCTCAGGAGAAAGAAGGGGGGAGGGGGAGCACCAGAGGGAGATGGAGAACAGGAGGGTAGGAGGGGTATTAACAGAAGTTAGAGAAGTCCATGTTCATGCCATCAGGTCGGAGGCTACCCAGCCAGTATATAAGGTGTTGTTCCTCCGACCTGAGTGTGGATTCATCTTGACAGTAGAGGAGGCCATGGATAGACATATCAGAATGGGAATGGGATGTGGAATTAAAATGTGTGGCCACTGGAAGATCCTGCTTTCTCTGGCGGACAGAGTGTAGGTGTTCAGCGAAACGGTCTCCCAGTCTGCATCGGGTCTCACCAATATATAAAAGGCCACTCCGGGAGCACCACACCAGCCGATTCACAGGTGAAGTGTCGCCTCACCTGGAAGGACTGTCTGGGGGACCCACCATCACTTCCCACCGATTTCCCTCCCGGCACTTATCCTTGTAAGTGGAACAAGTGCTACACCTGCCCTTACACTTCCTCCCTCACCACCATTCAGGGCCTTTCATCAATCACCTTTCCAGCTCTTAGCTTCATCCCACCCCCTCCAGTCTTCTATCATTTCACATTTCCCCCTCTCCCCCCCCCCCCCCCCACTACTTTCAAATCTCTTAGTATCTCTCCTTTCAGTTAGTCCTGATGAAGGGTCTCGGTCCGAAACGTTGATAGTGCTTTTCCTATAGATGCTGCCTGGTCTGCTGTGTTCCACCAGCATTTTGTGTGTGTTGTTTGAATTTCGTATTGCAGCAACAATACAGCGGAAAGACATAAAATTACTATAAATTACAATAATTAAATCATGCAAAACCAAAAAGAATAATGAGGAATTGTCTGGGTTAATGGACTACTCAGAAATCTGATGACAGAGGGAAATAAGTTGTTCCTAAAATATTGAATGTGGGTCTTCAGCCTCCTATATGGTTCCTGATGGTAGTTATGAGTAGAGATGGTATCCAAGGTGGTGAGTGTCATCAATGATGAATACTGCCTTCTTGAAGTTTGACCTTTTAAAGATGTCCTCAATGGTGAGGAGTGTTGTACAGGTGTTCGAGCTGTCTGAATCTGTAACCATCTACAATCTCTTTTGATCCTGTTCATTAGAGCCTGCATACCAGGTTGTGATGCATTTAGTCAGAATCCTCTCCACTGTACGTTTGTAGAAATTTGTTAAGTCCATGGTGACATGAGAAATCTTCTCAAACTTGCAATGAAGTTTAGTTGCTGGTGTGATTTGTGATTGCATCAATGTATTGGGCCCAGGATAGATCGATCCACTGTTCTGTTGAATTCTAGAAGCTAGAAGTTGCTCACCCCTTCTACTACTGAATCCTCAGTGAGGACTGGGAGATGATCTCCTCACTTTCCCTTCCTGAAGTCCACAATAAATTCCTTGATCTTGCAGGCATTGAGTGCAAAGTTGTTGTCGGAACACCACTCAACCAGCTAATCAATTTCACTCCTGTACTGTTCATTGTTGCCATCTGAGATTCTGCCAGCAACAGTGGTATTATCTAAACATTCTTTACAATTCATTTATATATATCATAAACAACACAGCCTCCAGCAGTGGCTGCTGTGGAACTTGACTAGTTATAGACCTCCACCCAGAATATCATCCTTCCATCACTATCCTCTCTTTTCTTTCATCAATTCTGAAGATAAACTATCACATTACTGTAGATCTCATACATCTTAATCTTCTAAATCAGCCTACCATGAGGGACTTTGTAAAATTCCTTACTAAAGTCCACGTAAATAACATCCACAGCCCAAATATCATCGATCATAAAATTGTTTCCCAACTTCTTTCTACTTCTGCCTTTATCCATGTTTCCAAGTTATTGTCCTTTCTGCAAAGAAATGATTTTTTTTAACCCTATCTCATTTTCAAATAACTTTACATGCTTCAATCAAATTGCCTGAAAGGATATAATCCCAGTCTCTTATTTCTGGAAATATCCTTATAGATGTTGTTTGCATCCTCTGCTGTGTTGAAACATCCTGCCTGTTGTGTGATAACAGAATCGTAGTGTTCGAGCTGTGACCTAACTATTACTTTATATAGTAACACACACAAAATGCTGGAGGAACAGCAGGCTAGGCAGTATCGATGGAAAAGAGTATAGATGACGTTTCGGGCTGAGACCCTTCATCAGGACTGGGAAAAAAACTCAGCTGAGTTCCTCCAACATTTTGTGTGTTGCTTGGATTTCCAGCATCTGCAGATTTTCTCAGGTTTGTCTTTATACTGTAACATGTTTGGTTTTTAATCTATGCTTTTACTCGTAAAGCCAAGTATCCTTTGTAAGTCCCTGAGCAGGTCTATAGGATTATAACAAATTTTGATGCAGTGGTTTAATTTCCTGTCGTCTGAAGATATTGAATTCTGAATGAACATTTCTAGTATCTTATTTCTGAATTTCCCAGTGTGTTGCCTTACTTTCAGTGTTACTATAAGCTTTTTCTTGTACTGTAGGTGATTTAAATAAGGTGTTGTTTATTGCAAATCCATTGCTGAAATTTGGATCATATTTTTGCCATCCTAAAAGATGTGGTTTTGATAAAACATTTGTTATATTGATTGTTCATTGTTACATTTGGTTTTGCAGTCCATTCTGGTGGGATTTGAACTATGTTTTTGTGTTGTTGATTCAGTATTGCACCATTATTACACTGGTGTTCTGTGTATAGTGCAATGTTACATACTTGCCATCCTGCCAATTTGTTAATTAATTTCTGTTTGTGCATTAGGAAACTTGCATGGAGACTGAATTTTGTCTTCAGCCTTCTAAGTTTATTCGCAGTCCAATAAACCATTCTTGCATTAATTTGTACGACAAATACATTTTCGCTGTATTAGCATTTGCATATTAGATTTAACTTTAATATAGAGACCTACAATGAACTCTTATTTTTCCTGATTCATGGGTCAGTAGCTATAAATTGCTTGGCGTCAACATATCAGAGCATCTGTCCTGGAACCAGCATTTAAAAGTTTGCATACATTTGGCATGTCACCAAAAATTTGACAAACTCCTATAATAGATGCACAGTGGAGAGCATCCTAACAAGTGGCATCATGGCCTGGTATGGGAATGCCAAAGCCCAGAAATGGAAAAAGCTACAAAAAGTTGTGGGCATAGCTCAGTCCAGCATATGTAAAGCCCTCCCCATCAGGGAATACAGTAGGCTCTCCTTATCCGCAGGGGATTGGTTCCCAGACTCCCCTGCGGATACCAAAAAATGCGGATGCTCAAGTCCCTTATTTAACCTGTCTCAGTGCAGTGGTCTTTCGGACCCAGCGGAACCCAGAATCTTATTTAATGTGGTTCAGTGCTGTGGACATTAGGACCCAGCAGTGAAGCTCTGAATTGGCAGTGTTTCTGTTCGCGAAAATGATCACGATCATGATTGAAAATAAGGTGGAAGTAATAAAGTGATTGGAAAGAGGTGAAACGCCATCGGTCATTGGAAAAGCGTTAGGCTACAGTCGGTCAGCGATCGGAACAATTTTAATGGAGCATGTGAAAGGCCCTGCCCCGATTAAAGCTACAATTATTACTAAGCAATGCAGTGGTTTAATTATTGAAATACATAGAAAGGCTAACTTTGAGGAGATGCGAAAGGATTTAGAGAGAGTGGATTGGGTCAAGTTGTTTATGGGAAGGATGTAATAGAGAAATGGAGGTCATTTAAGGGTGAAATTATGAGGGTACAGAATCTTTATGTTCCTGTTAGGTTGAAAGGAAAGGTTAAAGGTTTGAAAGCACCATGGTTTTCAAGGGATATTAGAAACTTGGTTCGGAAAAAGAGGGATGTCTACAATAGATATAGGCAGCATGGAGTAAAGGAATTGCTCGAGGAGTATAAAGAATGTAAAAGGAATCTTAAGAAAGAGATTAGAAAAGCTAAAAGAAGATACGAGGTTGGTTTGGCAAATAAGGTGAAAGTAAATCTGAAAGGTTTCTACAGTTATATTAAAAGCAAGAGGATAGTGAGGAATAAAATTGGCCCCTTAGAGAATCAGAGTGGTCAGCTATGTGTGGAGCCGAGGGAGATGGGAGAGATTTTGAATGATTTCTTCTCTTCGGTATTCACTAAGGAGAAGGATATTAAATTGTGTAAGGTGTGGGAAACAAGTAAGGAAGTTATGGAACCTATGACAATTAAAGAGGTGGAAGTACTGGCGCTTTTAAGATATTTAAAAGTGGATAAATCTCCGAGTCCTGACAGGATTTTCCCCAGGACCTTGAGGGAAGTTTGTATAGAAATAGCAGGAGCTCTGACGGAGATCTTTCAGATGTCATTAGAAACGGGGATTGTGCCGGAGGATTGGCGTATTGCTCATGTGGTTCCATTGTTTAAAAAGGGTTCTAGAAGTAAGCCTAGCAATTATAGAACTGTCAGTTTGACATCAGTGGTGGGTAAATTAATGGAAAGTATTCTTAGAGATAGTATTTATAATTATCTGGAAAGACAGGATCTGATTAGGAGTAGCCAGCATGGATTTGTGCGTGGAAGATCATGTTTGACAAACCTTATTGAATTTTTTGAAGAAGTTACGAGGAATGTTGACGAGGGTAAGGCAGTGGATGTAGTCTATATGGACTTCAGCAAGGCCTTTGACAAAGTTTAACATGGAAGGTTAGTTAAGAAGGTTCAGTCGTTAGGTATTAATGCTGGAGTAATAAAATGGATTCAACAGTGGCTAGATGGGAGATGCCAGAGAGTAGTGGTGGATAATTGTTGATCGGGATGGAGGCCGGTGACTAGCGGGGTGCCTCAAGGATCTGTTTTGGGCCCAATGTTGTTTGTAATATACATAAATGATCTGGATGATGGGGTGGTAAATTGGATTAGTAAGTATGCCGATGATACTAAGGTAGGAGGTGTTGTGGATAATGAGGTGGGTTTTCAAAGCTTGCAGGGAGATTTATGCCGGTTAGAAGAATGGGCTGAACGTTGGCAGATGGAGTTTAATGCTGAGAAGTGTGAGGTTCTACATTTTGGCAGGAATAATCCAAATAGAACATACAGGGTAAATGGTAGGGCATTGAGGAATGCAGTGGAACAGAGAGATCTAGGAATAACAGTGCATAGTTCCCTGAAGGTGGAGTCTTATGTAGATAGGGTGGTGAAGAAGGCTTTTGGAACGCAGGCCTTTATAAATCAGAGCATTGAGTACAGAAGTTGGGATGTAATGTTAAAATTGTATAAGGTATTGGTAAGGCCAAATTTGGAATATTGTGTACAGTTCTGGTCACCAAATTATAGGAAAGATATCAATAAATTAGTGAGAGTGCAGAGATGATTTACTAGGATGTTACCTGGGTTTCAGCACTTAAGTTACAGAGAAAGGTTGAACAAGTTAGGTCTCTATTCATTGGAGTGTAGAAGGTTGAGGGGGGATTTGATCGAGGTATTTAAAATTTTGAGAGGGATAGATAGAGTTGACGTGAATAGGCTGTTTCCATTGAGAGTAGGGGAGATTCAAGCGAGAGGACATGATTTGAGAGTTAGGGGGCAGAATTTTAAGGGAAACACGAGGGGGTATTTCTTTACTCAGAGAGTGATAGCTGTGTGGAATGAGCTTCCTGTAGAAGTAGTAGAGGCCAGTTCAGTTGTGTCCTTTAAGGTAAAATTGGATAGGTATATGGACAGGAAAGGAGTGGAGGGTTATGGGCTGAGTGTGGGTAGGTGGGAGTAGGTGAGATTAAGAGTTCGGCACGGACTAGGAGGGCCGAGATGGCCTGTTTCCGTGCTGTGATTGTTATATGGTTATATGTTTCTTAAGTGTTTTATATGCATAGAAAGGTAAAATATGTACTATATACTGTTACGAACCCCATAACTGGGTTACTTACCAGCAAAGATAGAGGCGTCTGTTGGAGGCTGGTGATACTATTTTTAGCAGTATTTATTAGTAAAAATACTCAAAAATAATATCAATGTAAATATACAGATAATATACGTCGTCAATACTAAACCTAAAAGTGCGGGTATAATAATAATAAGAAACAAGCTCTATCGTTGTCTAGGGGATAATAAATTATCCGATGGAAATAGGCAGTTCGTTTTAGTTCACACAGGCTGCCATCGTTTGTGGCTGTGTTGCTATTGTTGGAGAAAGAGAGAGATAGGAGAATGGGAACAGTTACCGCTACAGGTTTTGCCAACCTTCCTTTATGATTTCGATCCGTCGGTGTCTCGTTGGTGTGGCCATTCAAGTGTGACCTCTCCTTTAGCTAAACCGTTCTTCCGTGATGAGCCTGCCACCCAGGCAAGGCAGGGCGCACACGAGCTCCCACCGGCTTTCGCTATAAAATGCTGTCAATGGATTTCTAGCGTTTCTCCTGGTGCATCTGAGGGGTGTTGCCCCAGGCCCTTCTTTTATCCTCACTCACGGGGTCTCAGATGTCAGTCAGGTTGGGATGATGCAATCCCTCAACCAGACCACTCTGGTTGTCACCTGAGGGGTTTCAATGACCAGTACAATACTGAATACACAATTCCTTCTCCAAGAGACAATCAGTGGTTCCATTCCGCTTTTGTTAAGAGACATTCCACCTGGTTGTGTATTCTGGGTCTCTTATAACAACTGCCTTTGCTGTTATCCTGTGTCTCTCCCATTACTGACATGCTGTGTATCTCTCTCATTTCCTGGGTCTCAGACCTGAAATACTAGCGATCTTGCGATTCTCAAAAAGGAGGGGGCGACTTTTCACACTTCAGCCCCTCAGAGTTGCTCCACATTCATAACAATACTAAGAAAAACGTTTGACTAACTGACGCTAAATAATACCGGATGTATCTGTTCCGACTTCAAATCTGACTTAAAGACGGACTCAGGAATGGAACTCATTCATAACCCGGGGACGGACTGTACTTTTAAGTCATTTCTAGATTACTTATAATACCTAATACAATGTAAATGCTATGTAATATAGTTGTTATACTGTATTGTTCAGGGAATAATGACAAGAAAAAGTAGTCTGGACATGCTCAAACAACGAGTGCTGGAGAGAGAACTTCTGGGTTTTCCTGATCCGAGGTTGGTTGAATCCGCGCATGCGGAATCCGCGGATAAGGAGGGCCGACTGTACACATACATGGAGCACTGCCGCAAATAAAGCAGCATTCATTATCCCACCATCCAGGCCACACCCTCTTCTCTCTACTACCTTCATGAAGGAAGCAGAGAAGCCTTAGGTTCCATGTCACCAGGGTCAGGAACAGTTATTCCTTACAACTATCAGGCTCCTAAACTAGATTTGATAACTTCAATTATCAACTACTCTGAGCTCATTCTATAACCTACTGACTTATTTTCAAAGATTCTTTACAGCTCATGTTTTCTTTTTTTTTATTTGCACAGTTTGTCTTTTGCATGTTGATTATCTTTGTTCATGTATAGTTTTTGTTAGTTCACTGTATTTCTTTTTCCACCCTGCAAATGCCTGCAAAAAAACGAATCTCAAGTTAGTATGTGATAACATATACATACTGGATATTAAATTTACTTTGAACTTTGATCATAGTAGATCTGTTTACTTTGTAACTGGTTGATACTTGCATGGTGGGGTGACAAATATCAAAATGTGATGAGATTTGTTTTTTTTTTCGGTCCCTGAGCTCAGCAAATTTATTTTTAAACATTGACTTGATCTGAAAAATAAATAGAGGTGTGACTAAATTCACCCAATCTCAATTGTCTGTTAGTGAATTTTTAATCTGTATCATGGCCATGTGCAAATGTTGTACTCTAGCAGATTTCAAATTCAGAAAGTTTAAAAATAGACTTGAGCTTTGGTCATCATGGGCAAACTGCCCTTATTATAGTGTTCATCTGCCCTGAGAAGGTTGATTGAATACTGAACAGAGGCTAGATTGCTGCAAATAGTAGTTTGCTAGGCCATGTAGGGGGTAGTTAAGAATCTAGTAGATGCAGGATCAATTGGTCATCTTATTTCCCATATCATAGAAAGGTTTTGGCACAGAAGAAGGCCATTGGGTCAAAGATAGCTGCACTGGTTTAAAAGACAGCGACCCTATCTAATCCATTTTTCAACATGAGCCCCAGCACATGGCTTTTCAAATATTTATCCAAGTACTTTTTAAATGTGTTTCTGCCTTTGTATCCTTTCAAACAGTGAGTTCCAAGGTCTGGATTCATTTTCTCTTATTTTTCTATGAATAATTTTAAAATCATTTCCTCGTGGTCCCTCAGTTAAAGGCTATAAGTTGTTCTTATTAATTGAATTGAATTGACTCTATTTCTTATATCCTTCACATACATGAGGAGTTGAAATCTTCGTGTTATATCTCCGTCTAAATGTGCAATTTATAGTAATTTATAATAAATAGTATGTCCAACAGGACCATAAATATAGCATAGAAATATTATTTTATCAGCGTGAATTAATCAGTCTGATGGCCTGGTGGGAGAAGCTGTCCTGGAGCCTGTTGGTCCTGGCTTTAGTGTTGCAATACTGTTTCCTGATAGTAGCAGCTTGTGGATGGGTTGACTTGACTCCGCACCCTTTTTATGTACCTCTCTCTGAAAATGTCCTGAATAGTGGGAAGTTTACAACTACAGATTCCCTGGGCTGTCTGCACCACTCTCTGCGGAGTCCTATTCCCTTAGCAGGCAGTGATGCAGCCAGGCAGGATGCTCTCAATTGTGCCCCTGTAGAAAGTCCTTAGGCTTTGGGGACTCATGCCAAACTTCTTCAGCTGTCTGAGGTGAAAGAGGCGCTGTTGTGCTTTTTTCATCATATAGCCAATATGTACAGACAATGTGAGATCCTTGGTGATGTGTATGCTGAAGAACTTAAAGCTGTTTACCATTTCAGCTCCAGATTCATTTATGTCACTAGGGGTTAGCCTGTTGTCATTCTTCCTGTAGTCCACAAACGATTCAGTCTAGGCTCATTAAGATTTTATATTGTTTCCATTTGACCTTCCCTTTTTCAGAAAAGACAACCCTCACCCATCCAGTCTTTCCTCACTTTCCTAATTTTCTACTCCTTCCAACGTCATTCAAGGTCTCTAAAATCTTTCTAGTACATAATACTCAAGCTGTGGCTGTACAAGTATTTTATCCAATTTTAACACAGTCTTGTTATTATTAAGGGCAGCATCTTACAAGCCTTTTGGGCTACCCTGTCTACCTTTTGTATCATGTATTGACACAGAAAGTGCCCTCAGTTTACCTTTAGAAGTACCACACCTCCAAGCTGATCCCAACCTTGTTGTAGGGATTGGAGGCTTGTGTGCCTCATGACCCGGAGAGCAATGTTGGCTGGAGACAGCACCTTGTGCTTTGGCTCTTGGTACGATCACCCATACCAAACAAATCGAAGGATAGAGTCCAGACTAAGAGTGGTTCATTGATCCTCTAGGTTTGGGGGTTCAACTCAGGCTAACAACCCTAACTTGATGAAAAATCCTATATCTGTGTGCGACTGTATGGAAACACAGAGATACAGGGTCTTCATTGCTGCTCTAAATGCCAACAGCGTAAAGAACAATAAGTAAGAAATGGGGAATCTATATCTGCATATTTTGAAATATGGAATATTTGAGATCTTTGAGACTTTCCCAGCGGATCCCAAAAAAAAAAGAAAAATAAATACACAAATACTGTTGAGAGATTGTTTCTGGGTTGTGGGGTTTTAGTTCCATTCTTTCTGCCCAGCGTGCATGCGCATAGTTCCCCTCACTACAGTGTACTTCAGTGGTCATCAACCACCGGGCCACGAGGAAACAATGTAAGTCAGTTGCACTTTTCCTCATTCCCTGTCACGGCCACTGTTGAACTTGAACCCACGCAAGGTCATCAGTGGCTTAAATGCCGTAATACCTTTGTGCGGCCGGTGGGAACCGCCGATGGTACTGGCCTGCAGCGTGGCCGGTGGGAACCGCAGATGGTACTGGCCCGCAGCGTGGCCGGTGGGAACCGTCGATGCTACTGGCCCGCAGCGTGGCCGGTGGGAACCGTCGATGCTACTGGCCCGCAGCGTGGCCGGTGGGAACCGTCGATGCTACTGGCCCGCAGCGTGGCCGGTGGGAACCGTCGATGCTACTGGCCCGCAGCGTGGCCGGCGGGAACCTTCGATGCTACTGGCCCGCAGCGTGGCCGGTGGGAACCGTCGATGGTACTGGCCCGCAGCGTGGCCGGTGGGAACCGTCGATGGTACTGGCCCGCAGCGTGGCCGGTGGGAACCGTCGATGCTACTGGCCCGCAGCGTGGCCGGTGGGAACCGCCGATGGTACTGGCCCGCAGCGTGGCCGGTGGGAACCGCCGATGGTACTGGCCCGCAGCGTGGCCGGTGGGAACCGCCGATGGTACTGGCCCGCAGCGTGGCCGGTGGGAACCGTCGATGCTACTGGCCCGCAGCGTGGCCGGTGGGAACCGCCGATGGTACTGGCCCGCAGCGTGGCCGGTGGGAACCGCCGATGGTACTGGCCCGCAGCGTGGCCGGTGGGAACCGTCGATGCTACTGGCCCGCAGCGTGGCCGGTGGGAACCGTCGATGGTACTGGCCCGCAGCGTGGCCGGTGGGAACCGCCGATGCTACTGGCCCAAGCACGGCCGGTGGGAACCGTCGATCTGGGAGTACAGATACATGATTCTCTAAAAGTGGTGTCACAGGTGGATAGGGTCGTAAAGAGAGCTTTTGGTACATTGGCCTTTATAAATCAAAGTATTGAGTATAAGAGTTGGAATGTAATGGTGAGGTTGTATAAGACATTGGTGAGACCGAATTTGGAGTATTGTGTACAGTTTTGGTCACCTAATTACAAGAAGGATATTAATAAGGTTGAGAGAGTGCAGAGAAGGTTTACAAAGATGTTGCAGGGACTTGAGAAACTGAGATACAGAGAAAGGTTGAATAGGTTAGGACTTTATTCCCTGGAGCGTAGGAGAATGAGAGGTGATTTGATAGAGGTATATAAAATTGTGATGGGTGTAGATAGAGGGAATGCAAGCAGGCTTTTTCCACTGAGGCTAGGGGAGAAAAAAAACAGAGATCATGGGTTAAGGGTGAAGGGGGAAAAGTTTAAAGGGAACATTGGGAGGGGGCTTCTTCACACAGAGAGTGGTGGGAGTGTGGAATGAGCTGCCAGATGAAGTGGTGAATGCAGGCTCACTTTTGACATTTAAGAAAAACTTAGGTATATGGATGAGAGGGGTTTGGAGGGATATGGGCCAGTTCTGTGGGACTAGGCAGAAAAAATGGTTCGGCACAGCCAAGAAGGGCCAAAAGGCCTGTTTCTATGCTGTAATGTTCTATGATT
The DNA here is from genome assembly GCF_030144855.1 of Hypanus sabinus. Classification (NCBI taxonomy): domain Eukaryota; kingdom Metazoa; phylum Chordata; class Chondrichthyes; order Myliobatiformes; family Dasyatidae; genus Hypanus; species Hypanus sabinus. The sequence goes on along the minus strand of NC_082711.1, from coordinate 58,166,164 downwards.
CTAAGGTTCTATGGTTTAAAACCTAGAGTATATACTTTAATAGTTGACAAAACTTGATCCTGGGGTTTCTGTCTCATGAGGTTCAAGGATAAAAGAAGGCTTTACATATGTGCTTAATACTGTGGAAAGTAGTGAATTAAAGCAGAATTTGTGCTTTTTTAGGCAAGTTAAAGGCAATGGCAAGAACAAAAAATTTCTATAAATATATTAAATAGTGAAGGGCTTTTCTATATGGAATTTTGATATTCTGCAAAGTAAAATAATGGATAGAGCTTATTGGATGAGTAAGCATCTGATAAAAAGGAAGAGATGGTGGATTTCTTAGCTAAAACCCCACTGTTCTGCCACTTCCTTGTTTTTTAAAATAGGCTGAAAATTAGTACTATGTTTCAAACTTCGTTTTTGTATCTAGAACAAGATTGGAATTAATCTCTGCTTAATAGGATACTTTTTGTGGTCATTATTGAAGAAATAGCTGATGTATTATATGTTGATGTTAAGTGATCCTCAGTTAATTGCATGAATAATATATCAAATAGTTCTTAATTAGTTATCTGTTTAATCCTCATTAGATACTTCAAGAACAGAAATGGTGTAGGAAGAATGTGATTTTTTCTTGAAAATGAAACCTCGCACTAACAGATTACTATCACATGGTAAGTAGCATATTCTTGGCTGGGTATCATAATCTTTCAAATGTGCAATATTTTGATATAATTATATTTTTGGGAAGGAAACATTGTGGCAGTGCTATTAATAAGATGCAACCATCTTGAATGTGTCTTAATGTAAAGTCTTTTTTTTAGTAGTTCACAAAGATATAACGTTAAAATCCATGTATAGGCAAATCCATGACACTGATTTACACTAAACAGCATTTGATTAGATATAAACAATCTCCATCTAGCAATCTCAGTCCCAAACATCAGCTGTGTATATCATCTAACAACTGCAGCATACTCACCCAGGTTCAAAAATGAATCCCTGAATACAGTCCAGTCCACCGATTCAAATCAATCCTGTTGGCACCCTTATGCTTCCCTTGTCCATACCTTCTTGGTCTTCACTGTTGGTGCTGCTGTCTTCATTCTCTGCCTATACTCAGGGAGTAGAAGTATAGCTAGGTGATCAGACTTCCCGAAGTGAAGGTGTGGAATAGCACCTGGACAACACAAATACCTACATCAAAATGACGTCAAGATGCTGTTCATCGACTGTAACTCAGTATTTAATACCGTAATTCCCACAATCCTGATTGAGAAGTTGCAGAACCTGGGCCTCTGTACTTTCCTCTACAATTGGATTCTCGACTTCCTAACCAGAAGACCACAGTCTGTGCGGATTGGTGATAACATGTCCTCCTCGCTGACGATCAACACTGGCGCACTGGGTGTGTGCTTAGCCCACTGCTCTACTCTCTGTATACACATGACTGGGTGGCTAGGCATTGCTCAAATACCATCTATAAATTTTCTGATGTTAAAACCATTGTTGGTGGAATCTCAGGTGATGAGGAGAGGATGTACAGGAGTGAGATATGCCAACTAGTGGAACGGTGCCACAGCAACAACCTGGCATTCAACGTCAGTAAGACGAACGAGCTGATTGTGGACTTCAGGAAGGGCAAGATGAGGGAACACATACCAATCCTCATAGAGGGATCAGAGGTGGAGACAGTGAGCAGCTTCAAGTTCCTGGGTGTCAAGATCTCTGAGGATCTAACCTGGTCCCAACATATCAATGTAGTTATGAAGAAGGCAAGATAGCGGTTATATTTTATTAGGGCTTGAAGAGATTTGGCAAGACAAATGCACTAACTTCTATAGTTGGACCATGGAGAACATTCTGACAGGCTGCATCACTGTCTGATATGGAAGGGCTACTGCACATGGCCAAAAGAAGCTGCAGAAGGTTGTAAATCTAGTCAGCTCCATCTTGAGTACTAGCCTACAAAATACTCAGGACATCTTTAGGGAGTGATGTCTCAGAAAGGCAGCGTCCATTATTAAGGACCTCCAGCACCCAGGTCATGCCCTTTTCTCACTGTTACCATGAGGTAGGAGATACCGAAGCCTGAAAGCACACGCTCAGCGATTCAGGAACAGCTTCTTCTCCTCTGCCATCCAATTCCTAGATGGACATTGAATCTTTGGACACTACCTCACTTTTTTTTAAATATAATTTCTGTTTTTGCACATTTTAAAAATCTATTCAATATACATAATTGATTTACTTGTTTATTATTATTTTTATTTTATTTATTTTTTTCTCTGCTAGATTATGTATTACATTCAACTGCTGTTGAGTTAACAAATTCACATCACATGCCAATGATAATAAACCTGATTCTGATCTCCCGACCTGCTGAGTTCCACGAGTGTTTATTTAATATGTTGTGAGGCATTTATTCATTTTTATTTAGAGAGACCCTTTTAGCACTATGAGCATGGTATAAGGCCCTTCCAGCCCAATGAACCCTTGCCACCCAATTGCACCCATGTGACCAATTAACCTACTAACCCATATGGCTTTGGAATGTGGGTGGAAACCGGAGCATCTTGGGGAAATCCTCATAGTTATGGGAAGAATGTACAATCTCGTTACAGATATCAGTAGAATTGAACCGGTGTTGCTGGTGTTGTAATAGCATTATACTAACTACTATGATACTATGCCATAACCTTAGCTGTCGAATTTTGATATAGTTGCCAATTAAAATGGTAATAAGATGATTAATTATTAATTAATAATAAACTATCTTCAGTCATTGATTTGTTTATCAGCAAGTTAACTCATTTTCAACTCAGAATGATACCCTAACATTCTAGTCTGAATGTTGTCCATGTAAAAATGGTTTTAAGAATTTTTAGGAGAAATCACTGTCTTCCTTTGTCAAAACATCAGTAATAGACTGGCTTCTCTCAAATGCTTATTCAAATGTAAACATTGCCAGAAGGGAGACAAGATTGATTTGCATTTGGGTAGTCAACAAATAATAAATGGGTGGCACGGTAGCATAGCAATTGGCGTAATTGCTTTACATTGCGAGATTGTGATTTGGTTCCCATTGCTGTCTGTAAGGAGTTTTTATGTCTGTATGACTATATGTGTTTCCTCCTGGTGCTTAAGTTTCATCCCACACTCATTCAGACATTCAGTTAAGCGTTAGTGAGTTGAAGGCATGCTTTGTTAGTGCCAGAAGCATGGTGGCACTTGCGGGTCTTAATGTGAATGATGCATTTTGCCATATGTTTTGATGTATATGTGACAAATAAAACTAATCTCTCATCTCTGTCAGTTTGCAACTGTGTTTCTACGATATTCTAGGATCTTCCTTGACCATGAATTCTAAATAATCATGTTGCGTTGGGAATAAGATGATTTTTAGGGATAGGATTTAGTCACATTTTAGGATAGGCAGCTTGTCTGTGTATGGGGATGGTTATGTCTTACAAACTTGAGATTTTTGAAGAGATGACAAAGGTGATTGGTGAGGGTAGGGCAGTGGCTATTGATTCTGTGGATTTTATTGATGTATTTGACAAAGACCCTCCTAGTGGACTAATCCAGAAGATTAGAATGAATGGGATTCATGGTGACTATCGCTAATAAACAATGCAGTAGGAATTACAATTTCTAAAGAAGACTAAACTAAGATGATTATCCCTACTCAGCATTTGCCTATCCAAATGCAAATAAATCCTGTTTCCCTTCCAGTATATATGAATGAACATTTAGGATTCTGGCAGTATAGACTTGCCAGTTGTTGCAGGGTTCCAGGCATCTGCCAGATGGGAATTAGGTTTGTGGTTGCTTTTTAGTGTGCAAACTCTTTGGGCTACAAACAGTTTATAGGAACAGAACACTGATATATCTGGGGATAACCTAGAGCTTAATTAACCCTACACTCATCTCAGATTCCCAAAATGCCCACTCCTCTAATTCCTGCTGCATACTAAGGAGGGCTTGTGTCACATCAAAGATATCATTCATTTCTCATTTCTAAGTTCAATCCAAATCATGCTAATGTTCCCCAAGAACACCTTTTCTCTGTACTAATTGGCCTAATAATCATGTGTTCCTGGGAGAGTTGCAATTTTCTTGCACTGTGCAGAAGAAAAGTGAATACCTGATTTCTTTCTGGTTTTAAAATTATTCCTCCTTTTTGGCTGCTTCCGCAGATGAAATAATTTCTTAATATCTACTTTTTACAAATCTTTTAGAATTTTAAATATCTCAATTGGATCAATGCCCTCATATTTAATTTATCACACATGGGCTTTAATCAGGACTAAAGCAGTCATTCACTTCTTTGTTCTTGCATCTCTCACCCAATCCAAGGTAAAAAAAAGGCAAATGAAAATTTGAACTGTGATTGCCGTTCTTTTTCTGTTGGCCAACTTTTAATAAATTTACTAAAACTGCAAAATCCCTTTGGTCCTCTACTGTACCAGAATAATCAGATGCGTTATATATTGTTCTTGTATGTCTTGTTGGTTGGGGGGGGGGGGGTGTAAATAAGTTAAAGGCTTGTCAGTAATCTTTGAAACCATTAAAATTTACTTTCACTTATGAAAAACTATATTCTCTCTTATTTTTAAGTTATTGTTCTCCATCCATTAATTTGTGAAACCATGGCAAATTAACTTTTTCTCTGCTTCTTCTGAGATTTTCAGAAATGTGCTCTGAAAAATACAAACTTCTTTGGCTATATGAAATCTCTCCTGAAATAATAAGCTCTCTTCTTTGGCACCAGTGATGGGATTCACAGCACGGGTCTATATCTTGTTACAGTTTAGTGTTAGTGTATTTTTAAAACTGCAATTTGTATTAAAACAAATGTAATTATATAATTTGTTGTATATTATCACAGCACATGGAATATCGGGAAGAAGTAAAGGAACACTAAAAGTATTACAGCGGGGCGGTAATAAAGTAGTGGACGTCAAAGTGAAGCCTTTTACTGGAAAAATTTTTTATCTTGACCTGCCTTCTAATAAGCATACAGAAAACTTAGAAAAGGATTTACAAGATCTAGGAGGGGTAAGTTCATAATTTAAAAAATAATTACTTTTATAGAATTGATTGCAATCTTTAACACCCTTACCTATATATACTACCTCTTAGCTTGTTCTGTAAATTATAATGCTACTTTTCTATTAGTAAGTAAAGTAATTTGAGGTTTTTTTTGAGTAAAGCAAGTTTTTATTCATGGCAAGCAAGAGAGATGAAATTAGTGTGATTTTTTTAAGAAAATAATTCCCATTGCATTGCTTGTTCGTGTTGGCTATACACTTACGATATTTTGTTTTGAAATCAGTCTGATTTCAGGGCTAATATCCAAGTGTAACTGGTATTCATTCTGCTAAATATAAAGTGTCTTTTTTCTGGCATTCTTGATAGCTTTACATGAGGCCTTGACCAACATCTGTTTTTAACTGAAAACAAGAATCTGCAGACTTTGGACATCTGAAATATAAAAAAAAATGTTGGGATTACTCATCACCACACACAAAATGTTGGAGGAACTGAGCAGGCCAGGCGGCATCTATGGAAAAGAGTACAGTCGAGTTTCCGGCCAAGACTCTTCAGTAGGACTGGGGATAAAAGATGAGGAATCAGTAAAAGGATGGGGAGAGGGGAAGGAAGAAACACAATGTGATAGCTGAAACTGGGAGGGGGGAGTAGAGATGAAGAGCTGGGAAGTTGATTGGTGAAAGAGATACGAGGGTGGTGATGGAGGAATTTAATAGGAGAGGACTGAAGGCCATGGAAGAAAGAAAAAGGGGCAGAAGCACTAGGGAGGCGATGGGCAGGCTAAGAGAAGAGGTGAGAGAGGGGAATGGAGAACAGAGAAGTGGTGGGGGGTTAGTGAGACATTAGCGGAAGTTTGAGAAATTGATATTTATGCCATCAGGTTGGAGGCTACCCAGATGGAATGAGGCTACACTCCAATCTGAGTGTAGTCTCCTTGCAACAGTAAAGGAGGCCATGGATGGACTTGTCGGGATGGGAATGGAAAGTGGAATTAAAATGGGAGGCCACTGGGAAAGCCCTCTTTTTCTGGCGGACGGGGCATAGGTGCTTGGGGAAGCGGTCTCTTAATTTATATCAGGTCTTACAGGAGGCCACACAGGGAGCACTGGATACAATAGATGGTCCCAATGTCACCCCACCTGGAAGGGCTATTTAGGGCCCTGAATGGTAATGAGTGAGGAGGTGTAGGGGTAATTGTAGCACTTGTTCTGCTTGCAAAGATAAGTGCCCGGAGGGAGATCAGTGGGGAAATGTGAATGGACAAGGGAGTCATGTAAGGAACTATCTCTGCGGAGAGCAGAAAATGGGGGGGGTGGGGAAAGACGTGCTTGGTGGTAGATCCATTTGGAGGTGGTGGAAGTTATGGAGAATTATGTTCAGATGCAGAGGCTAGTGGGGTGGTAGGTGACGACAAGAGTCACCCTATCCCTGGTGGGGTTGTGGGAGGATGGGGTGAGGGCAGGCATATGGAAAATACTCAACAAGTCGGGCAGTATCTGTGCAATTAACATTTCAGATTAATGATCTTTCATTAGAACCAGGAAATATTAGAAATCAATATATCTTAGTTGGCAGATTTGGAAATGTGGAGAGAACAAGACGTTTTGCCATATAGAGTTTCGATAAGGGCAATAATGAACCAGTGATGAGAGCCTTAACATTGGGTGGAGGAACTGCGCTGAGATTGAATATACATTACAGGTATGTGCTCTGTAATGTCAACGTACACCAAGCAGCAGTGCCAAGCGGCATACCCTGTTGGGTCCTCAGGGAATGTGCCGACCAGCTGGCAGAAGTTCTGACAGGTATTTACAACCTCTCATCGTCCCAGGCTACGGATCTGGCATGCTTCAAAAAGCAACCGTTATACCAATCTCTAAGATGTCAGTGGCAACGTGTCTTAATGACTACAGACAGGTGGCACTCATTCCCATAGTTGCCAAGTGCTTGGAAAGATTGGTCATGTCCCACATCAAGAACATAATTCCATCTATCTTGGACCAGCACCAGTTTGCCTATAAGGCGAATAGATCAACTGAAGATGCCATTTCTATCACTCTTCCTGCTGTCTTGAATTGGAATACCTGTGCAAAGACACCTATGTCAGGATATTTTGCATTGATAACAGCTTGGCTTTTGACACTGTACTACCAAATGTGCTGACTTGTCAAGCTCCACAATCTAGGTCTTGGCACATCAACCTGTAGTTGGATCTTGGACTTCCTCACTAATTATACCCAGATGATGAAACTAGGCAAGTGCACATCAACCTGCATGAACACCGGTGCCCACAGGGCTGTGTACTGAGCCCACTTCGCTACTCTCTTCACCTATGACTGCACTCCTGCTCATTCTACAAACTCAGTCATCAAATTTGCAGGCAATGCAACTATGATTAACCTAATCACAAACAACTATGAATCTGCACGTAGAGAGGAGGTGCTGAAATTATCTAATAGGTACAGGAGCCACAACCTATCACTCAACATCAAGAAGACAAATTATAATTGACTTCAGGAAGACAAGAGGTCCTGAACAACCTCCACTATTTTTAAATGATGAGGTGGTGGAAAGGGTCTCCAGTTTCAAGGTTTTGGGGATGAACATCACCAAGGAGCTCTCTTGGTCTGTCAACACAATCTGGATAGTAGGAAAGGAACAACAGTGATTATACTACCTGAGGAGCTTAAGGAGAGCTAATCTGCCCCAAAAATTGCTGACCAAGTTTTATCGATGTGCAAGAGTGAGTGTACTGACATATGGATTGACAATGTGGTACTCTACCTGCATGCAGTAAGGCAGATTACAAAGCAGTCTGACGGATGATTAGGGTGGCTCAGAATGTCACTGAGACTCAGCTACTGGACCTGCAGACAATCTACAATTTTCAATGCTTATGGCACGCTTGTAACATCATTAAAGATCCATCCCATCCCAACTGGCTGTTCATTCTTCTCACAAAATGCTGGTGGAACACAGCAAGCCAGGCAACACCTATAAGGAGAAGCACTGTCGACGTTTCGGGCAGAGACCCTTTGTCAGGACTAACTGAAAGGAAAGATAGTAAGAGATTTGAAGGTAGTGGGGGGAGGGGGAAATGAGAAATGATAGGAGAAGACCGGAGGGGATGGGATGAAGCTAAGAGCTGGAAAGGTGATTGGTGAAAGTGATACAGAGCTGGAGAAGGGAAAGGATCGTGGAATGGGAGGCCTCAGGAGAAAGAAAAGGGTGGGGGGGAAGCACCAGAGGGAGATGGAGAACAGGCAAACAACTAAATATGTCAGGGATGGGGTAAGAAGGGGAGGAGGGGCATTAACAGAAGTTAGAGAAGTCAATGTTCATGGCATCAGGTTGGAGGCTACCCAGCCAGTATATAAGGTGTTGTATATAAGGTTTCATTCCAGGATGAAGGAGATGTCTTCCTTTTTTAAACAAAGGGGCTTCCCTTCTTCCACCATCAGCTCTGCTCTCAAACGCATCTCTCCCATTTCCCGCGCATCTGCCCTCACCCCATCTGCCCACCACCCCTCTCGGGATAGAGTTCCCCTTGTCCTCACCTACCACCCCACCTCCATACAAAATAAATTATATGGAATATACTTTTGTGCATTTTAATTTTAATAGGGCTTTTTCTAATGCCTTTTTCTCTTGTTTTATTTTAATACAGACAATAGAAAAGTTTCTTAGCAAAGATATTAATTACATCATATCTAATAGAAGTGAGGCCAAATTTGCCCAAACGCCTGGCAAAAATTCTCCAGTCCCAAGCCCAGATTCAGTTCCGAACACTGTTAACACGTCTCCTCATCCTAGTAGTCGGCGAGAAAGCAATGAAGGAAGTTCTCATAGAACATTGGAAACGGTATGTACAGGTTATAGGTCCTCAAATAGAGTAAATGTAATAGTATGAATGAAATGTTTGCTCAGGCAAAATTTAAAGAATTGTGTATCACAAGTTTGTTGTTTTAGGAAGCAATATTTAAAGTGTATTTCTAATTTAAGAAAATTTATTTGTGGTAAATCAATTACAATTATAAAAGGATAAGATTAGTACATAGTTTGGAGTATTAAAATAGAATTACCTACACATTCGCAAGCTCAGATTTTGCAGTGTTGAATATCTCAGCATAATTATAACATTTTTATTTCTATTTTCAGACCTTACCATGATTTTCCATCTCTCTACCTCTACAATGTTCTGATCATTTGATCACTAGTGGGTTGAATCACTACATTGTTGATCATGGTTTCAAGATGACCAATTTATTGAACATCTGCCCTAATAACTCCTTGCATTGTTCAGTCTCCAATTTTATTGGTCATTCAAAGAGCTTTAAAACCTTACACCATCTTCAGTTAGGTCACAATCTTCAATGCAAGTCACTTCACTCATTGCTTTCTGTATGATTTCCTATAATTTAAAATTATACATTTTTATGATTACAGTCTCCATCTAAAGAGCTCACAGGTGCCAATTTTTAGCCTAATTACTTCAATCTTCTGGTTGTCAGTATCATGCTTTTCACAGATTTGGGTCACCTCAGTGTGCCCTGACATCCTTTCTTTTTATGACTCCTTTATCTTCCAACCTCTTTTCCTTGTAGTGTAAAATGACAATGGATCTACAAAAAAAGTTACTTTTTATTTTAATAAATTGAAAAGCTGTTTCATGTCAATGATTCATGTTGAATTGGTCTAAATTTAAGTAACTTAATGGTAATATTTTGAAATCCTAATTAGCAGTTTTTAGAATTATTTGCTATTGAAGTCAGTTTTGTTGGCTCATCAAAAAATTAGAGATCTATACCTTAAAATTGTTTTTGTTTAATTTGACAGATTAGCAGAGGAAAAAGCTTAGTAAAAAAAGTTATTAAGGAACAGGTAAGTGGTTAATCAAGAGGACACACGCATGGCTTTCTAAATTTAAGTTAAATTCCAGAAGGGATAGATTTCAAAAGTAAATGTTAAAGTAAGAGGTAGGTTTTAAGAATGGCATTTCTGATTTATTTCAATCAGACACCTATTGAATCTACAATTGCTGTTGTTAAATCTGCTTTTCAAATTCCGTTTTCTTTCACAATCTGAGGGGATGATGCGCAGCCTAGTAAGAAAATCAGTTTGTTTATGGAGGATGTGATATAATAACAGACAAGAAATTGGCTAGAAATCATATAAATCTTATGTGCATGCAAATGTTGAGCACAAGAAGTGTAGTTGAAAGATAAAATTGGTTCAGAAAGGCCACAAAAACCTGTAAACCAAAGAATAGTGTTGTTTGCGTATCTATGAGCTATGAACCAAGCACAGGCTGCAAAATTATTGCGAATGAGATTTGCCATAATATGTAATGGTTAGCATGATAGTAGCATGAGACAGGATAGTGGAAATGTTCACTTACTGTTGTAGATTCATGTAATAAGCCAAGTCTTGTTAATGTTGATGGAATTGAACAGAATCAAAGGTGTTTAAAAAGGGTGATTAGTTCATGTTTTTTGAGCATGTGCTGTCACATATGGAAATGTCCTGGCAGATTTGGAAAGAGACTTTGCTAATTGTTCCACTGCAGAGCTTCCCATTGGAAAAAAAAGATTCAGTGGTACACCCTAGTCTTGCTGAGATTCTACAGTATTTTTGCTGGAGAGTTATTTCTTGAGTTTTGCACCAATTTAAGATTTTAGTGGGAATTGTGGAAGGGCAGATTTAGAGGCAAAGGGGAAGTAAGTTGTCTAAAATATTTCTGCTCAGTTTAATGTTTTTTAATTATGTTCAATATTTTAATATAATCTTCAGCTCTTAAGTTTATTTTGTAAAATTCTATTCCAATTACCATTACAACTTTAACACTTTAGAAAGCATAGAGTAGGACTGACTGCTGCTGGAAGCTCAACCACCATGTATGCTACCCTGATGAAGTTTAGAATGCTTTGGGCTAGCAAGTTATGCATTCTGCATCTAGGGGAGAAAATGAAGGAATGACGCTGATGGCAATACTTGTTGAATCAGCTTTGACTTGATGGGCCAAATAGGCATAAGAGAATATGAGAAGTAAAGGTAGATGCAATTATATATGGTGATTATGGGTAAACACAAAAGATGTTATAACTTATAACCTTGAAACTGACTTTAAGGCAACTGGGTAACAAATATTGGCCTGTGATTGAGATAAATTATTATTAAACATATTTTAAATGATGGGGGCATTACTTACACATTTAACTAGAGTCATAGGCAAATACAGCACAGGAACAGGCCCTTTAGCCCATCTAATCCATGCCAAAACTATTTAAACTGCCTACTCCCATTGACCTGCACCAGGACCACAACCCTCCATACTCCTACCATCCATGTACCTGTCCAAACTTCCCTTAAACATTGAAATTGAGCTTACATGCACCACTTGTGCTAGCAGCTCATTCCAGACTCTCATGACCCTCTGAGTGAAGAAGTTTCCCCTCAAACTTCTCACCTTTCACACTTAACTCATGACCTCTGGCTGTTGTCCCACCCGGCCTCATGGAAAAAGCCTGCTTTCATTAACCCTATCTATACCCCTCATAATTTTGTATACCTCTATCAAATCTCCTCTCAGTCTTCTACGTTCTAAAGAATACAGTCCTAACCTATTAAATTTTTCCTTATAATTCAAGTCCTTCAGACCTGGGAACATCCTTGTAAATTTTCTCTGTACTCTTTCAAGCTTATTTACATCTTTCCCGTAGGTAGGTGACCAAAATGGCATACAATACTCCAAATTAGGCCTCACCAATGTCTTATACAACTTCAACATAACATTGCATCTCCTGTGCTCAATACATTAATTTATGAAGGCCAATGTGCTTAAAGCTTTCTTTATGACCCTATCTAATTATGATGATACTTTCAACAAATTATGGACTTTTGTTCCTGGATCCCTGTGTTTTACCACGCTCCTCAGTGCTCTACCATTCACTATGTAAGACCTGCCCTGGTTGGTCCTACCAGTGTGCAGAACCTCACATTTGTCTGCTTTAAATTCCATCTACCATTTTCAGTCAATTTTTACAGCAGATGCAGATCCCTCTGCAAGCCATGATGGCCTTCCTTGCTGTCCACTGCACCCCCAGTCTAGGTGCCATCTGCAAATTTGCTGATCCAGTTGACCACATTACCACCTAGATCATTGATGTAGATGACAAACACCAAAGGACCCAGCACCGATCCCTGCAGCACATCACTAGTCACAGGCCACCATCTACTACTACTCTCTGGTTTCTCTCGCAAAGCCAATGTCTAATCCAATTATTATCTCATCTTAAATGCCAAGTAACTGAACCTTTTTGACCAACCTCCCACGCGGGACTGAATGTCTTGCTAAGGTCCATGTAGACAATATCCATTGCTTTGTCTTCATCCGCTTTCCTGGTAACTTCCTTGAAAAACTCTTAAGGTTGGTTAGACATGACCTACCACACATGAAGCCATGCTGACTATCCTTAATCAGTCCATGTCTATCCAAATACTTAAGTTGTATATCCGGTTTTTTTAGAATACCTTCCAATAACTTTCCCACAAATGATTTCAGACTCACCGACCTATCATTTCCTTGATAATGTTTAGAGCCTTTTTTAAAAACAATAGATCAACATTGGTTATCTTCCAATCCTCTGATACCTCTCTTGTTGCTAAGGATGATTTAAATATCTCTGCTAGGGCCCCAGCAATTTCTGCATTTGTCTCCCATAGGATCCAAGGGAACACCTTGTCAGGCCTTGTGGATTTATCCATCCTGATTTGCCTCAGAATAGCAAACACCTCCTCCTCTGTAATCTGTACAGGGTTCTCTAAGTTGATGCTGCTTTGCCTCATTTCTATTGACTCTGTGACCTTCTCTTGAGTAAGTACAGATGCAAAGAATGCACTTAAGATCTCCCTCAACTGTTTTGGCTCCATGCATGGATTACCATTCTGGTCTTTCAGAGAACCAATTTTGTTCCTTGCAATTCTTTTGCTCTTAACATATCTGTAGAATCCCTTAGGATTCTCTTCCACCTTGTCTGCTAGAGCAACTTTGTGCCTTCATTTAGCCCTCCTGAGTTTTTTTTCTTACATGTTTTCTTGTATTTCTTAAACTCCACAAGCAGCTCATTTGTTCCTACCTGTCTATACCTGCTATGCACCTTTTTTCCTCTCAACCAGGCCTTAATATCTCTTGAAAACTAAGGTTCCCTATACTTGTTTATCTTTTATTCTGACAGGCATATACAAGCTTTGTAAAGTAAATATTTTGTTTCTAAAGGCCTTCCTCTTACTAAGTACACCTTTGCCAGAAAACAGTCTGTTCCAATCCACATTTGCCAGATCATTTCTAACACTATCAAAATTGGCCTTGCTCCAATTAGAATCTCGACCTGCAGACCAGATCTATCTTTCTGCACATTTACTTCAAAACTAATGGTATTGTGGTCACTAGATGCAAAGTGCTCCCCTACACAAACTTCTGTCACCTGCCCTGTGTCATTCTTTAACAGCAGATTCAGTATTGCATACTCTTTCGTTGGAATTTCTATATACTGAAGAAGGAAACTTTCCTGAACATGTTTGACAAAGTCTATCCCATCTAGTCATTTTACAGTATTGGATTCCCATTCAATATATGGAAAGTTAAAATCACCTTGTATAACAACCTTATGTTTCTTACAACTGTCTGTGATCTCTTTACAAATTTGTTCCTCTAGATCCCTATGACTGTTGGATGGTCTGTAATAGCCCCATTAAAATGGTCATGCCTTTCTTATTTCTCAGCTCCACCCATAACACCTCACTAGACATATTTTCCAGTCTGTCTTTATGGAGTACTGCTGTGACATTTTCCTGACTAGTAATGTCACCCCTCATCCTTTAACCCCGGAATATTGAGTTGCCAGTTCTGCCTGTAACATCCTTTCACATCTTTCAATGGAGTGACAAAACTTAAAATAGAAGAAAACAATGAAAAAAATTGAGCTGTTAATAGAACAGAATGAACATTTTGTCCTTTATGACTTGTGCAGTGGACTTTGGAAATTGAGACACAGTATATTTTGGCTCAGTTAAACTGCTTTTCCATTTAGCTGAAGTTTCACAAAAATGCATTAAATCTATTGCATCCTCCAGATCTTCACAGTCGTTGTACTGTTCAAGATGGCTGTCAATACCTTCAAATTCTCCATAGTTATTAACTTGTTCAAGTAGTGAAATCCTTTCATTTTCACTCCCAGCCATTTCTGGCATCTCTGAGCCTCAATGCTTGAAACTGCAATGAGTAAAACGGTTTTCAGTTCTCTTACTGTTTATTTATTGCCAACTAGCAATGATAAAAATTACTGCTTTTTGAAAGCAAACATATGCAATTGGCACTATTTAAAAACTGTTTACTCTAAGCATGTTTTAGTGTCTAGTGGCCACACAGGTTCATGCGACTGATATTAGTTAGAAACCATTTGGCAATAGTCTCCTATCCCAATTAAGCTGTTTAGTGCCCCAAATAAATGGAGAGAATCTCTGCTATTTTCATGATTAGCTTTTGTTCTTTAAGAGTTGCCCAAATAATTGGCTGCCCTGATTTAACTGATGACCCAATTAACCAGAATCCACTGTCTTAGAATGGAGAATGAGATTTAGAACATAGAACAGTAAAGCATAAGAAGAGGCTCTTCAGCCCACAATGTTGTGCCAAACCAATTGAATTACTCACATGTTAGAAGTGCGTTCTACATTTTTATATTAAAAGATTTCATGAAGATTTTTTTCCATTTTTCTCTTAGTCCAAGCACAGCTAAACATGTGCAGTTTGTTTTTTCTACAAAACAGAAGTGTCTCTTAAAGTTATTCATTTTACTGTATCATTTGAGGCTAATTAACTTTTTGTTTTCTGAGCATTTCATAGCAATAGTAATTGGGAATATATTATAAAAGGAGCTACCAGTCTACTTATCTAATAAATGTTCATAGAACTGTCCCAGCAACATCTTTGAATGTCATTTGGTGATATATTTAATTATTAATTTAAAAAAATTAGCATTCACTTGTACTGATGCTGTTTTATGAAATATATTGTTTGGATATTTAAGACTGTCCTAAATCTATCTCTACCCTTCGACATTAGGAATTTGTCCATGGAAACAGTATCCTGTCAAATGCGGTAGCTTGGGGAGTGCGAATACTCTATGTGGATGGTATCCTTTCACTTTATTTTGTTTTATATCTATATTTGTATCTCTTTTGGCCCTGCAACCCCAAGAGACACAAAGCCAAATTGCCCAGTTTTAAATGCACTGGTCATGCTGCCAGCTTTCTATCCCCGAGCTTTGGAATTCTCTCTGTAATTGCTTACTACCTTTCAAGTAAATTATTTCCTCCATTTTTAAGATATTCCATGAAACTTGCCACTTTGCCACTTTGGGTTGTTGCCCAAGTATTTCTTTTTGCAGATTGGAGTAAAATTGTGTTTGATAATGCTCTCATTAAATATAAAGATTTGTGGCGACCCATTTCCTGGCGCATCCGAACCGACTCACAATTAGATAGCCTACGGGGGTTTGCGAGCACAGAGCTTTGGAGCCTCTGCGCCATGGGGGGCCGGTTGAGGGAGGCTTAAAAGTGTGGCTGAAGTTTTCGAATAAAGTTTTTTCCTTCGACTGCAGTTACCGACTCCGTGTCTTAATTTTAGCGCTGCGTGTAGCACACCGCTACAATTGGTGACCCCGACGGTCCAAACGATTTTTGGACCAGAAATGACCGACGCCGCCTCTGTTCATGCGGTTTTGTTGAAACTGCCGGGTTTCTGGACACAGCGCCCGGACCTATGGTTCCAGCAAGCCGAAGCCCAATTCCACGATCGCCAGTTCACCTCAGAAGACACCCACAACTACTACGTGGTGAGCTCACTCGACCAGGACACAGCGGCCCAGGTCGCGGAGTTCGTACAGTCGCCCCCGGCAGACAGCAAGTACACGGAATTCAAAGCCCTGCTCCTCAGGACTTTCGGACTCTCACAGCGCGAGCGGGCTGCCCGTTTACTGCACCTGGATGGCTTGGGCGACAGACCTCCATCGGCTTTAATGAATGAGATGTTGTCCCTGGCCGACGGACACACATGCCTCATGTTTGAGCAGGCATTCCTGGAGCAGCTGCCCGAGGACATACACCTGCTGCTATCCGACGCGGATTTCAGTGACCCCCGGAAGGTGGCAGCCCGGGCGGACTTGCTGTGGAACGCCAAAAAGGTGAGCGGGGCGTCCATCGCACAGATCTCCCAGCCACGCTCCCGGCAGCAAACCAGTCCAGGCCCGGCCGCAGAGCCCGCCAACCCCCGGCCCAATGAACACTGGTGCTTCTACCACCAGCGGTGGGGCGCAGAAGCCCGCCGTTGTCGCCCGCCCTGCAAGTTCCCGGGAAACGCCAGGGCCAGCCGCCGCTGATGGCTACGGCGGCTGGCCATCGGGATAGCCTCCTGTATGTGTGGGATAGAAGGTCGGGACGCCGGTTTTTGGTCGATACTAGGGCTGAGATCAGCGTTTTACCTCCGACGAGTTACGACACCCGCAGCAGGGCACCGGGTCCCCCCCGAGGGCCGTGAATGGCAGCACAGTAAGAACCTATGGCACCCGTCAGGTGCAGCTACAGTTCGGCTCCAGCCAGTTCACGTGGGACTTCACACTGGCCGCCGTAGCCCAACCGCTTCTGGGTGCGGATTTTTTGCGGGCTCACAGCCTACTGGTCGACCTGCCCAGGAAGAGACTGGTACACGCCGAGACCTTTCAGACGTTCTCCCTGGGTGCAGCCCAGTTGCCAGCCCCTCACCTCGGCTCCATCACGTTGTCCGACAACGACTTCACCAGGGTCCTGGCGGAGTTCCCATCGGTTCTGGCACCGCAGTTCACAGCGGCTATGCCCAGGCACGGCGTACAGCACCACATCCCGACCCAGAGACCACCCCTCCACGCCCGCGCTCGGCGGCTTCCCCCGGACAAGCTCCGACTGGCGAAGGAGGAGTTCCAGAGGATGGAGGAACTGGGGATCATCCGACGGTCCGACAGCCCATGGGCCTCCCCCCTGCACATGGTGCCCAAAGCGACGGGGGACTGGAGACCGTGCGGCGACTACCGCAGGCTGAACGAGGCTACCACACTGGACCGCTACCCTGTGCCGCACATTCAGGACTTTGCAGCAAACCTGCACGGTGCACGGATCTTCTCCAAGGTAGATCTCGTCCGAGGGTACCATCAAATCCCGATGCATCCTGACGACGTCCCCAAAACGGCTCTCATCACCCCTTTTGGCCTTTTCGAGTTCCTCCGCATGCCGTTCGGCCTGAAGAATGCCACACAGACGTTCCAGCGGTTAATGGACGCGGTGGGACGGGACCTGGACTTCGCATTCATCTATTTGGATGACATCCTCATAGCCAGCAGCAGTCGTCGGGAGCATCTGTCCCATCTCCGTCAACTCTGCGCCCGACTGAGTGAGTACGGTCTTACAATCAACCCCGCCAAATGCCAGTTCGGACTCGATACCATTGACTTCCTGGGCCACAGGATTACTAAAGACGGGGCAACCCCTCTGCCCGCTAAGGTAGATGCCGTCCGCCTCTTTCCCCGACCCACCACGATCAAAAGCCTTCAGGAATTCGTAGGTATGGTCAATTTCTACCGCCGCTTCCTCCCATCAGCTGCCCGGATCATGCACCCCCTGTTCGCCCTGATGTCGGGTCCAAGCAAGGACATTACCTGGGACGAGGAGTCCGCCGCCGCTTTCATTCAAACGAAGGAAGCTTTGGCGGACACCGCAATGCTAGTACATCCCAGAATGGACGCCCCTACCGCCCTCACAGTGGACGCATCAAACACGGCAGTCGGTGGGGTGCTGGAGCAACTCATCGCAGGTCGCTGGCAACCCCTGGCGTTTTTCAGCAAACACCTGCGACCACCCGAGCTTAAGTACAGTGCTTTCGACCGGGAACTGTTGGCGCTCTACCTGGCAATCCGGCATTTCAGGTACTTCCTAGAAGGTCGGCCCTTCACCGCGTTCACGGACCACAAACCGCTTACCTTTGCGTTTACGAAAGCGTCCGACCCCGGTCGTCCCGCCAGCAACGCCACCTGTCCTACATCTCTGAATACACGACGGATGTCCGGCACGTCTCAGGTAAGGACAATGTCGTGGCGGACGCGCTCTCTCGCCCTACCGTTCATGCCCTTTCCCAAGGGGTAGACTTTGAGGCACTGGCAGAGGCGCAGCAGGTGGATGAGGAGATTCCGAGTTACAGAACCGCAGTCTCCGGTTTGCAGCTCCAGGACCTCCCCGTGGGCCCAGGTGAGAGGACCCTACTCTGTGACGTCGCCACCGGCCAGCCCCGTCCAGTCGTCCCGACAGCATGGCGGCGCCGCATTTTCGAGTCCATTCATAACTTGGCGCATCCCTCCATCCGGACAACTGTCCGGATGGTTTCCAGCAGGTTCGTTTGGCACGGACTCCGGAAACAGGTCAGTGAATGGGCCAAAACGTGCATGCACTGCCAGACGGCCAAGGTGCAGCGGCACACCAAAGCCCCACCGCAGCAGTTCCATCCCGCCCACCGGCGTTTCGACCACATTCATGTGGATATCATGGGCCCCCTGCCAGTGTCGCGCGGAGCGCGGCACCTCCTGACTATCGTGGACCGGTTCACAAGATGGCCAGAGGCGGTCCCGCTCACCGACACCTCCTCTGAATCTTGCGCCCGAGCCCTGATCACCACCTGGATATCTCGCTTTGGTGTACTAGCCCACATTACCTCCGACAGAGGCGCCCAGTTCACCTCCAGCCTGTGGTCAGCTATGGCCAGCCTTTTGGGGACTCAGCTGCACCACACAATTGCCTACCACCCACAGTCGAACGGGCTAGTGGAGCGTTTCCACTGTCACCTGAAGTCGGCCCTCATGGCCCGCCTGCGAGGAGCCAACTGGGCGGACGAGCTTCCCTGGGACCTACTCGGCATCCGCACAGCGCCCAAGGACGACCTGCACGCCTCGTCGGCCGAGTTGGTATACGGCGCGCCCCTGGTCGTCCCCGGGGAGTTCCTACCAGCCCCAAGGGGGCCAGAGGAAGAACCCGCAGCAGTCCTGGGCAGACTACGCGAGAAGCTCGGTAACCTGGCCCCCATACCCACTTCACAGCACGGGCGGCACCCGACCTGCGTACCCAAAGACCTACAGAACTGTAAGTTTGTGTTTGTACGAAGGGACGGGCATCGGCTGCCGCTGCAGCGGCCATACGAGGGGCCGTTTATGGTGCTCCAGAACAACGGGTCCACGTTCGTGCTGGACGTTGGGGGGAAAGAGGAGGTTTTCACGGTGGACCGCCTCAAACCGGTCCATGTGGACCTGGCGCAACCGGCCGAGTTTCCGGTGCCTCGGCGCAGAGGCCGACCTCCCGAGCAGGTTCTGGCCCAGACTGTGGACATTGGGGGGTGTATCGCCGGTTCTGGGGGGGGGGTTATGTGGCGACCTATTTCCTGGCGCATCCGAACCGACTCACAATTAGATAGCCTACGGGGGTTTGCGAGCACAGAGCTTTGGAGCCTCTGCGCCATGGGGGGGCCGGTTGAGGGAGGCTTAAAAGTGTGGCTGAAGTTTTCGAATAAAGTTTTTTCCTTCGACTGCAGTTACCGACTCCGTGTCGTAATTTTAGCGCTGCGTGTAGCACACCGCTACAGATTAACTTTATTTGTCATATGTACATCAAAAATGCATTGTTTGTGTCAAATCAAATCAGCGAGGATTGTGCTTGACTGTCTATAAGTATCACTGCACTTTTGGTGCCAACATAGCCTGCCCACAACTCACTAACCCTAACTGCAGATCTTTTAATTGTGGTAGAGATCTAGAGCATCCAGAGGAAACCCACATGGTTATGGGGAGAACATACAAGCTGCTTACAGACAGCATTATATTCTCTACATTAAGAATGCTCCTTAAATCATGACCTTGGGTATTATCTGTGTAGTTTGACTGCAATTCAATTTTTTATATTTTCTATAACCTTATCATTATTTTAGACATAAAAGCATATATTGCTAGGAAGAAGGCGGCCTCCAGAAACATAGAACCTGAGAGTGTTGTCACAGAGGTAAGTATAGAATATTTTTAGACTTACATTATTAATGTTAGAATCATCTTTGCTGCATTAAAATTTAAAACCAGATTTAAAAAGCAAGTGGGGCATGTCAGGACTTCCTGCCAATACTGAAATCGCAGAGGCAGTTGCTTGTGGAGTTTTCAGTGGCAGATGTAAATTGTGCAGACTTTTTGTGGAGATTGAGATAATTTAGATTACTAGGCACTTGGCAAGGGCCAATAAAAAGAAGTTAGGCTTATACGGAACAGCCATGTTGTAGGTGGGTCAGGGTTTGAGTGAGAAGGTTGAAGTTTTGACTCAAGAGGCTTCAGCGAGGAGAGGCCGAGGCTAGTTTGAGGTTTCTATCGGGTGTCTCTTTCTTTGTTTATTAGTGCCTAGGTAGCGTAGTATAATTGAATTCCTGGCCAGTAGCATGTACCTCATGGAAGCTGAAAAATCAGACCTCAAGGCTGGTAATCGCTGGATTGCTGCCTGTGCCATGTGACATAAGGGTAAAAATAGGACAATTTGGCAGAGGAATGTATAGTTCATGAATTGATATAGGAGGCAGGGTTTCATTGGCATCCCTTTTGGGGAAGGTAAGACCTGTACAAAAGGATGATTTGCACTGAAGCTCAATGGGGACCAACATTCTTGCAGGGAAGTTTGCTAGAGTTGGGGAGAGGGTAAATTAATTTGGCAGGGGGGTGAGAACTGAAGTGACAGGGCAAGAGACTGGGCAGTTGTTTTAAAGGTGGATACAGCATTTTGAGAGACTGTGGAAGAATAAACAGTTGACAGAGCATAATTGCAATTAGTTACCTGGGTTGAAATGTGTATTTTAACGTGATGAGCTACTTAAGAGCAAGGCAATGAACAGAGCATTGATTAGTGCGTTAAACTGCAGTGTTGTGACCATTAGAGAGGTTTATAATGACTGAAAGAAATGAGGAAATGGAATTGCTAATCAGGGATGGCATCACATCTGTAGAAAGGGAGGGACATCATGGAGGGATTGGCAACTGAGTCAGACAGGAAGGAGGCAATCACTTGATTAGGAATGTTCTATATATACTCCTCCATCCATTGCAACAGATATATTGAGGTGGAGATTGGGATCGGGAGACAGATTTGGAAAGATATAAAAATAACACGGTTGTTGTCATAGGTGATTTCAACTTCCCTAGTATTGATTGGCACTTCCTTAGTGCAAAAAGTTCAAATGGGGTGTAATTTGTTAGGTTGGTCCAGGAAGGCCAATTAGAGGGAGAGGCCCTAGTCGATCTGGTACTAGGCAATGAAACAAGCTATAAGATCTCTCAGTGGGTCAGGATTTTGGAGTTGGTGACCCTTACCATGGCAGGGAAATAGGGAAATAAGTAGATGGTATGGAAAAGTATTTAATGAGAGGAGGGTAAATTATGATATTAGTTAGGAACTTGGGAATGGATATACTTGGAGAAATACTCATGGAGATTGTGGAGATTGTTAAGGGGGCACTTATATGAGGTTCTGGATAGCTTTGACCAATTAAGGCAGGGAAGAGTGGGGTGCAGGAACTATGTTGACAAGAGATGTGGTGCATCAAGTTAAGAGGAAGAAAGGAGCAAACTAAAGATTTAAGAAGCAAGGATCAGACAGGACTCTAGAGAGCTGTAAAGTAGTCAGGAAGGAGCTTAAGAATGGAATTAAGAGAGCTGGCAGGGAACATAAGAAGTCCTTGGAAAGTAGGATTAAGGAAAATCCTAATGCATTCTACACATATGTGAAAAACAGGAGGATGACTAGAGTGAGGGTAGGATCAATCAGGGATAAAAAAGCTTGGAGTCAGTGAACTGCAACTTCTGTCCAGGCTGTGAGACTACTGAGCTCCCGGCCACCACCTATGAAGCACGAGTAGCATCAACTGTTTATATTTTACCTTGTATTGTAAATGCACCTTATGCTAAATGTCAATCTTCTAGACTATGTTTTATTATTTGTTAATTTATTAGATGTAGTATTACTTTATGTGTTGTGTGTACTCTGTTATGCACCTTGGTCCAGAGGAATGTTGCTTCATGTACTGAACTTGAGGTAGTGGAGGTCCTTAATGAATACTTTGCTTCAGTATTCACCAGTTAGAAGGATCTTGATGAATGTCAGCTCAGCGTAGAACAGGCTATTATGCAGGAACATGTCAACATTAAGAAGGAGGATGTGCTGGAACTTCTGAAAATCATTAGGATAAGTAAGTCCTTGGAGTCAGACAGGAAATACCCCAGATTACTGAGAAAGCGAGGGAAGAGATTGCTGTGCCTTTGATGATGATCTTTGTATCATCAATGGCTACAGGAGTAATGCCAAAAGATTGGAGAGTGACAGATGTTATTTCTTTGTTCAAGCAAGGTAATTGAGGTAACCATGGAAATTATGGATCATTGATTCTTACTTTGGTGGACAAATCAATGGAGAGGATTCTTAGAGATGCAATTTACGAGCATCTGGAGAAGTATAGTTTGATTAGGGATAATCAGCATGGCTTTGTGAGACGCAGGTCATGCCTCATAAGCCTGAGTGAATTACAGAAGAACGAAAGAAATAGCAAGAGTAGGCCATCTGGCCTGTCAAGCCTGTGCTACCATTCATTAAGATCATGGCTGATCTGGCTATGGACTCATCTCCACCTACCTGCCTTTTCCACATAACCTTTAATTCCCCTACGATGCAAAAGATTAGAGTGTGAGGAAGTGACAAAACAAATTGATGAAGGCAAAGCAGTGGATGTGGTATATATGGATTTTAGGAAGGAGATTGACAAGATTCCCCATGGCTCGTTCAGAAAGTCAGGAGGCATGGGGTTCAGGGAAACTTGGCTCTGTGATTCAGAATTGGCTGAATCATGGAAGGCTGAGGATGGTATATGATGGAGCATATTCTGCTTGCAGGTCAGTGATCAGTAGTATTTCACAGGATCTGTTCTGGCTCCTGCCGTTTGTGATTTTTATAAATGACTTGGATGAGGAAGTGCATTTAGTCATTTTGCAGATGGTACGGCCATTGCTGGCATTGTGGAAGTGTAGAAGGTTATATCTTACCATGGGACATTGATGGGGTTTAGAGCTACGTTGAGAAGTGGCAGATGGTGTTCAATCAGAAAAGTGAAATGATTCACTTTGGAAGGTCGAATTTAAAGGCAGAATACAGGGTTAATGGCAGAATTTCTAAAAATGGTGGAACAGATGGGTCTTGGGTCCGTATCCATAAATCCCTCAAAGGTGCAGGGCAACATGATAGTGTTGATAGAAGGAGTCTTGATATGTTGGTTTTCAACATCTGGGTGTCAACATCTCTGAGGATCTAAACTGGTCAAATTATAACAATGTAGTTATAAAGAAGGCTATACTCCTAATAGAGTTTGAAGAGACTTGGCATGTCAACAAATACACTCAAAAATTTATATATTTGTACCATGGAGAACATTCTGACAGGCTGCATCACTGTCTGGTATGGAAGGGCTACTGGACAGGACCAAAAGAAGTTACAGAAGGTTGTAAATCTAGTCAGCTCCATCTTGGGCACTAGCCTACAAAGTACCCAGGACATCTTTAGAGAACAGTGTCTCAGAAAGGCAGCGTCCATTATTAAGGACCTTCAGCACCCAGGGCATGCCCTTTTCTCACTGTTACCATCAGATAGGAGGAACAGAAACCTGAAGACACACACTCAGTGATCCAAGAACAGCTTCTTACCCTCTGCCATCCGATTCCTAAATGGACATTGAAGCTTTAGCCACTACCTCACTTTTTTTAATATACAGTATTTCTGTTTTTGCACATTTTTAAAATCGATTCAGTATACATAATTGATTTACTTGTTTATCTATTGTTATGTTTTATTTTATCTATTATAATTACTCTCTGTTAGATTATATGTAGCTTTGAACTGCTGCTGCTAAGTTAACAAATTTCACGTCACATGCCAGTGATAATAAACCCGATTCTGATTTTAATTAGTGGAGAGGAAGGATTATGTTCAAGCGCTGCATGGTAATGTTGCAGCTCTATAAAAATTTGGTTAGACCACACTTGGAGTATTATGTTCAGTTCTGATCACCTCATTATAGGAAATAAATGAAAGCTTTAGAGAGGGTGCAGAGGAGATTTACCAGGATGCAGCCTGAATTAAAGAGGATGTCTTATGAGGATAGTTTGAGTGAGCTATGGCTTTTTGCTTTGGAGAGGGGTATGAGGAGTGACTTAATAGAACTATAGAAGATGATATGAAGCGTAGATAGAGTGGACAGCCAGAAACTTTTTTTTCCCAGGCAGAAATGGCTAATACAAGAGTGCATAACTTTTAGGTGTGTGGAGGAATGTATAAGGGGGATGTTAGAGGTAGTTTTTTTAACACAGAGAATGCGTGGGATACCCTACCAGTCAGTGGTGGTGGTTGAGAGAGATACAATAGGGACATTTAAGAAACAGGCATATGGATCAAAGAAAAATAGGGAGCTATGTATGAGGGAAGGGTTAGATTGACCTTAGGGTTAGATTAAAGGGTCAGCACACCATCGTAGGCTGAAGGGCCTTTACTGTGCTGTATGTGTTCTATGTTCTGTTACTCAGTTCTTGATAATTTCAAAAACAGCCTGCTGAATTTTGATGTTATGATGTTTAAAACTGCCTTTGACTAATAGATAAAAAATCAAAATTCAAGATTTTATGGCATTAGCAGTTTGAATTATATTGGTATTCAATCTTTATATTAAACTCAAACATTGAACCCTTTGGATCTCTAAGGCGGTGAGCTGTCCTGGGACAAGAATCACATCCATTTGTAACTTAAAAACATCAACTTTTAAGTGTTTTATGAGTTTAGAAAAATCACGGTGTAGTTTTCTGAGCCCATATAATGAGTAGGAATCAAATTACATGCTTTGGAAAACAATGGAGGCTTGCTGAAAATCAACAGAGCTGCAAAAAAGATCTACTACAGTAAAGTTAAATACTGCTTTTGTAATTAACAGATTTATTTAATTTTTTTGCTGGATATATTTATTACAAGTATAGATTAGTAGTGATTGTGTAAGTGGTGGGGACAGCATGCTATACTTACCCTTTTAGGTTTACCTCCACAACATATGATAATCAGGATTACTTGATTGTTCTCTGCTTTTGGAGAATAATGTTTATCAAACGTTTTGTTTTATTTAGGTGAAAAGCAATCGAACTGTCCTGTCTAGTGGTCATAAAACAAAAGGTAGGTTCTGAACATATGAAAATATCTTACATGCCAATTTACTCAATTTTATTTTGGGAATGTGGTGAACTACATATACCCATCTGGACATACCTGCTGACTGCTCCTGTGGCTCCTCCCACAGACCCCGGTATAAAGGCGATTGAGGCCTGAGCCCTGCCCTCAGTCTCCAGGATGTAGCATGGTGGTCAATTACTGCTTGTTCTTTCTTCCAGTCAATAAAAGCCGATATCTCGCCTCCCGTCTCAGAGAGTTATTGATGGTGCATCAGGGAAGTAAAAGGAGACAAAGAATTGTAGCAGAGGCAGGTTTACAGAATTGGATGAGGATTTCCCAGTAATGGAACTGAAGTAAACAATACAGAGGAATTGATGGAATATGAAAAATAACTTGGCTAAGTACTCTTTGGTTATGAATCAGAAGCAGGAGAAGTACTGTAGTTAAATTTCATTGACCACCATTTTCAATTTCAATGTAGTGTCAAGTATCTTTCTTAAAGTAGTGCACCTAATAAAATGTCCTTTTTAAATTCACCTTCAATAATAATTTATAGAAGTTAGGTAGGCAAGTGATATTTGTGAAAGTATAAATAAACCTTTCGTTTACACTTTTCACAAAATAGCAAAGTTGTGCAACGTAGTTTGGTAAACATGAGTAAAGTGGCAAAGTAACATTATATTTACTCTCTATTTAACTGCACTCGTGATACCACTCCTGTATAGTACAGATTGATATTCAGTGGCTGAAGTTGTATATTCATAAAATAATAACATTAGGTACACTGATTCATTGACCACTTTGGCAAGATTTAATTTGTTAATTTGTGCAAGATCTATTTTTTATCTGTGGAATTCTGCATTATTTTATTCAAAAAAATTGACCTTTTCTTTTTTTCTGTTGACATTACATATAACCATATTATGGATGATGTATTTCAACAGCATTTGTTAGTTATCTCTTCCACTTAGTTTTCTCACATTAACTCCTAATGTTTATCATTAAGTAAAATAGGTTCTGAAAATATTTAAGAACTTTTATATTTATAGGTTAACTTGTAACTTAGTGTAATTAAATTCAATTGATATAGAGCAATTCTCATCTAACTTCAACACCATCGTAGAAGAGTCACTGATATTTGAAAACAGTTCAGTAACTGCGGTTAGAATATTAAATCAGCAATTTCTGTCATGTATTTTTGGTAGATTTTGTAATGTTAACCTTTTTATATGTCTTCAGTGCAATGCTTCTTAACTGATTTAGAAATTTGTAGGTTTGTATTTAATCCTGCTTATATAATCAATAATAAAATTAAGATTATAGTAAGAAATGTAGTAAAAACATAGTACCTACTTTGTTCAGATGTTAATCATTTTGCTGTCAACTTTCAAACCCTAAAGGGGATTACATTTTTGCCTTGATTTCACTTATTAAAACTTTGAATTATTAGCAGGAAGACTGAAGAAGCCTTTTATCAAAGTTGAAGCCACAAATCGGTAAGTTAAATGTATTTATATTAAATATACTCAATGCATTCACTATATTCTCTAAAGCTAAAACGTAGCTAGTTCTGGAAGATTAAGATGAAAGGAATTGTCAGAAGTAAGTGAGGCAGCATCTACGGGGGGAAATCAGGCTAACTTTTTTTTCATCGGATGGTTGGTTCCATAACTCCCCTCCAGCCCCTCTTTGATATATTGTCTATTTGGGTCAGGCACACACAGCTGTTTCCATTTTTCTCTGCAGAGTCATGTCAACAGATTTATCAGCATTGGCTATTCTGACACACACACACCATTGTGTTATCCTTGGCCACTTTCTGTTTCCTAATTATTGTTTCTATTTGGCAATAGCATCTGATACACGTATATATTGATGTTACCAAGAGTTTCCTTATAATTCTGCCTGCTTGTTTGGCTGATATCCAATATTGGCTGAGTATATATTTCCAGCTACTAAGTATGAGGAAGACCAGAGAGCCATTGTCTTTCGGCCCTGGTATAAGCTCTATTGTCCAGTTACCAATTCATTTCCTTTCTCTGTCCATTGTTCTGAAACTGAACCTTTGCAAATTTGGTGTATTATCTTATTCTGAGATGTTCAGACCATGCTTTCACCAATCCCCACATTTCTGGTCTGTGATATTGCCATCCCTTCTCTGCTGATTAAATCTCTAAACTGTTCCAGCACAATTTTTTATTGAACTCTGTAAACTTACCGCCATGCAAGAACCTCCACTGTCCATGACCTAAGTAGTGGACATTCAATTCTGGGTTCTTGCTCATTCCCAGATTTAATTTGTGTACCTATGGAACACAAAATTGTAATTCCATCTTTATGTATCTTTACCACATTACTTTTCCTCCTTAATGACATTCTTGAAGAATATTTTGAAGCGTTCTTGTCTTCTGATCCAAATGAAGCTGTATTTCATTGGATCTTAAGCAGATCCCGCCATACCTGTATTTCATAGATTTGATCATGTCCTGAATTGTTATGCTTTGCTTGCAACATTGGGGTGGTGGGAGTGGTATGTACAGAAACTAAGGAAATGTTTAATAGGCACTTAGGCTGTTAAAAGAACAGATGGAAATGCAGGGATATGGGATGTTCAAGCAGGTGTATCGGTTTAAATTGGCATCAATGTCGGCATAGACATCGTGGGCAAAAGGTCCCTTTCCTGATCAATACTGTCCTATGTTTTAAGGATCTTAAAAGTACAAGAGATCATTCAGTTCATCATGCTGACTCTTAAAAAAAAAACCTGATTTGTTTCATTATCTGGAAGGTTTTGGCTTTGCAATACATGTTCAGTTTATCTTTGAATGCTTTCAGAGAATTTACTGCTGCCGTCCTTTAAGCAATGCATCCAAAGTGATCATAACTTGCTGGAAGAAAAGAAAATCTTCAGTTCCCTGGCTCTTGTACCAACTATTTCAAATTTATATCCTGTATTTATTGACCCTCCTGCAAAAGGGAAACAGAATCTCTGAAAATTCCAGAAGTATGAACACCTCTGTTTCAAGTTCAAGCTTAATTATCATTCAACCACACATGAATATCCATGAATACAGCCAAGTTGTGCAGCATTTTTCTGGACCCAAGGTGCTACATGTAGTAGCAACAGTCATACACTACGAGGCACATATAAGTTAGCGAGTAAACATAATTGTTACACAAAAATAATATAACCCAGGTCCCTGAGAGAAGCATCTTGTAAATTGATGGTGCATGGGTGTTCTCGGCAAGAACAAGCAGTTCTCAACAGCCTACTTTTGAACATACGTAGGATGCAATCCAGCTTGTCATTCCACTGATTAAATACTGGAGTGCACCACTGAAGGAAGGGGCCAGCCCTCAACCCAGCATGGAAGACACACTACATCATCTCCACATCACCTCTCCTGGATTGTTGTAGCAGGAAAGCACGTGGCTTTAGGCCTAGTCCTTGTTACAGCTGAGGCCACGCTACTCCCCCTCAGTCTCGCCTATAAATAAGAGAAACAGGCTTATCGCATTTTGCACTATCAATGTCCTTGGGGTTTTGCAATTACAAGAGAAATATAAAAGACAATCACTCGCTGTTAGACTGCATACTGCCTTTGTGCATTGAATCCAATGCCTTGCTGTAGCAGGCAGCAACATGGTCCGCACCAAATCTGGCACCTCTACTACCGAGCAGCTTGCTGACCTGCGGTGTAGACCTGCGGTATTTGAAGTTCTTAATGTCCAGCGTTATCCTGCGATCGTAAACAAGACATTTATAAAAAAGACAAAAACACCTTTGGTTGGCCCCTGAGAGGCCATTGCATCTGAACGTGATGCCATCTTAGCAGAAGTGTTTAACTTCCACTTAACATTTTTGTTTAAGAAGAAGCATTGAATTGCAGCAAGTAACTCATATTTGTACAGTATATAAAAGGGAGATCTTAAAGTTCCAAAATATGTTGTCAGTTGCTTGTGAAAAAACAATTTTTTAATTTAAATGATTTTTATTTAAATGTTGTTTTATCTAGACATTACAGACCTTTATACATACAGCTGGATTGCTACCCAGAGGTTAACTACCACAGTGCAACTCCCTGTAGTCCCTTTGATATTGACAAGAAAAGCAAAGGCATTGATAAGCAAAATAAAGGAAAAGCCAGGTACGTAAATAATGAATTATCATTTGCTGTAAAGATGTGTACAATCAGTAAATTCAATTAAAAAAAAAGTTAAAAATTGAAAATGTCAGACATCTGACAAATATGCCATTTTGGATTCTGTTGGTGACGGGGTGGGGATGGTTGGCCTTTCAAGGGCAAATAACAGTAGCAGCCAGACTAGTGACACCACAGTTGGCCCTTGCACAGCAGCGTAGGTCAAAATCTAAGCAAGCAATAGTGATGGGGGATGACACTGGATGCATGAAATGTAGTAGATGAATTTCAAGGAGATGCTCATGAAACTTTGTCTCAGCTGGAAGAGCTATTTAGATCCCTGCATGGTAGTGAGGGAGGAACAAGGGTTGTACCTAATCCAGTTTCAGGGGAAAGTGCTTAGGGGGTCAGAGAGGGTTGGGGAGGGGAAGGTATAAGAGGACCAGGTATCCATTAGGGGGTAGTGCTCTTTGTTGAAGGCAGAAAGGGGTGAGGGAGCAGAATTTATGGCTGGAAGTGGGATCTCATTGCAGCTGGTAAAAGGATGAAGAATGCTGTACTGGATGCAGAGATTGGTGGGCAAAAGGTAAAGACCAGAGGAACAATATAATAAATTTGTTTACTCCTGCCCAATTTTGGTTTTTGCCAGGACTACAGAGGCCCAGATCTTATCAGTTCCTTGACCCAAGAACTACAGTTGTGACATCAAAGGGGTATTTGGAATGAAGGTATTGAGAGTCTCTAGTAAAACTGAAGTAAGCAGGCTTGAAGAAGAGAGGACTCTAGTGGTTGAAGTTCCAAAGCATTTGGGCTCTCGCGGCCAGACTATGTAACAGTTTCTTCCCCCAAGCTATCAGACTCCTCAATACCCGAAGCCTGGACTGACACCTTGCCCTATTGTCCTGTTTATTATTTATTGTAATGCCTGCACTGTTTTTGTGCACTTTATGTAGTCCTGTGTAGGTCCGTAGTCGAGTGTAGCTTTCTCTGTGTTGCTTTTTTTACGTAGTTCAGTCTAGTTTTTGTACTGTGTCATGTAACACCATGGTCCTGAAAAAAACGTTGTCTCATTTTTGCTACGTACTGTACCAGCAGTTATGGTCGAAATGACATCAAAAAGTGACAACTTGACTTGACTTCAGCTTGCACAGAAGCAAGATAGTGGTGGCTAATAAGCAGAGAAGTGCAATCCTATTAGAATAAATGTAGCTTTTCAAATCTTGCCCTCTACCCTGAGTGTCACCCAATCAGACACAGTATTTATTTGCCATTAAGGTAGGACTGGAGTTCAAGTGATCAAGCTAACTTACAGATCTTAGAAACTTTGAATCTGGGAGAAGTGATTCTCCCAACTACAACTGATTGGAAGCACTGTCTTCCACATACAGTGCCTATAAAAATATTCACGCTTCTCCCCCCCCCCCCCCACCCAGAAGTTTTCCCATTCATTGTTTTACAACATTGAATCACAGTGGATTTAATTTGGCCTGCAGAAGAAGATTCTTTTGTGTCAAAGTGAAAACAGATCTCTACAAGGTGATCTTAATTAATTACAAATATAAAGCACAAAATAATTGATTGCATTAAGTATTCACCTCCTTTTATTTGACACACTGAATCATTGGTGCAGCTGATTGGTTTTACAAGTTAGATGATTAGTTAAATGGAGATTGCCGTGTGTAGTCAAGGTGTTTCAATTGATTGTAGTAAAAATACATCTGTATCTGGAAGGTCCAACTGCTGGTGAGTTAGTATCCTGGCAAAAACAACATCACAAAGAGAAAAGAACACTCCAAGCAACTCTGCAAAAGGTTATGAAAGGCACAAGTGAGGAGTTGGATGCAAGAAAACTTCCAAGTCACTGAATATTCTTGGAGTATAGTTAAAGTCAATCATCAACAAATGGAAAGAATATAGCACTGCTGTAAATCTGACTATAGCAGATTGTCCTCAAAAACTGAGTGACTGTGCAAGGAGAGGACTAGTGAGGGAGGCCACCAAGAGACCTATGACAACTTTGAAGGAGTTACATGCTTCAGTGGCTGAGATGGGAGAGACTGCGCATACAACAGTTGTCTGGTGCTTCACCAGTCAGTTTCATGGGAGCATGGCAAAGAGAAAGCCAGTGTTGAAAACACATGAAATCTTGGCTAGAGTTTGCTAGAAGACATGTGAGAGACTCTGAAGTCAGCTGGAAGAAGGTTCTATGGCCAAATGAAACCAAAATTGAGCTTTTTGGCCATTAGCCTAAATGCTATGTTTGGCATAAGCCAAATATTGCACATCAAAAAACACACCATCCCTACTGTGAAGCATGGTGGTGGTTGCATTATGCTGTGGGGATGCTTCATTGCAAGCAAGCCCTGAAAGGCTTGTGAAGATAGAGGGTAAAATGCAGGGAAATCCTGGAGGAAAACCTGATGTAGTCTCCTCGATAACTGCGACTTGAGAGAAGATTTGTTTTCCAGCAAGATGATGACCCCAAGCATAAGCCAAAGTCACACAGGAATGGCTTAAAAACAAGAAAGTTACTGTCCTGGAGTGGCCAAGTCAGAATCCAGACCTCAATCCAATTGTGAATTTGTGGCTGGACTTGAAAAGGGCTGTTCACTCACGATCCCCATGCAATCCAACAGAGCTTGAGAAGAATGGGGGGGAAATCGCAGCGTCTAGATGTGCAAAGCTGTTAGAGACCTATCCACACAGACTCAAGGCTATACAATAGACAATAGGTGCAAAAGTAGACCATTCGGCCCTTCGAGCCTGTACCACCATTTTGAGATCATGGCTGATCATCTCCTATCAATACCCGGTTCCTGCCTTGTCCCCATATCCCTTGATTCCCCTATCCATAAGATACCTATCTAGCTTCTTCTTGAAAGCATCCAGAGAATTGGCCTCCACTGCCTTCCGAGGCAGTGCGTTCCAGACCCCCACAACTCTCTGGGAGAAGAAGTTTTTCCTTAACTCTGTCCTAAATGACATACCCCTTATTTTCAAACCATGCCCTCTGGTACTGGACTCTCTCAGCATCTGAACATATTTCCTGCCTCTATCTTGTCCAATCCCTTAATAATCTTATATGTTGCAATCAGATCCCCTCTCAATCTCCTTAATTCCAGCGTACAGGCCCAGTCTCTCTAACCTCTCTGCGTAAGACAGTCCTAACATCCCAGGAATTAACCTTGTGAATCTACGCTGCACTTCCTCTACAGCCAGGATGTCCTTCCTTAACCCTGGAGACCAAAACTGTACACAGTACTCCAGGTGTGGTCTCACCAGGGCCCTGTACAAATGCAAAAGGATTTCCTTGCTCTTGTACTCAATTCCCTTTGTAATAAAGGCCAACATTCCATTAGGCTTCTTCACTGCCTGCTGGACTTGCTCATTCACCTTCAGTGGCTGATGAACAAGGACTCCTAGATCTCTTTGTGTTTCTCCCTTACCTAACTTTACACTGTTCAGATAATAATCTGCCTTCCTGTTCTTACTCCCAAAGTGGATAACCTCACACTTATTCACATTAAACATCATCTGCCAAGTATCTGCCCACTCACCCAGCCTATCCAAGTCACCTTGAATTCTCCTAACATCCTCATCACATGTCACACTGCCACCCAGCTTAGTATCATCAGCAAACTTGCTGATGTTATTCTCAATGCCCTCATCTAAATCGTTGATGTAAATCGTAAACAGCTGTGGTCCCAATACCGAGCCCTGTGGCACCCCACTAGTCACCACCTGCCATTCCGAGAAACACCCATTCACCGTTACCCTTTGCTTTCTATCTGCCAACCAGTTTTCTATCCATGTCAATGTCTTCCCCCCAATGCCATGAGCTTTGATTTTACCCACCAATCTCCTATCTGGGACTTTATCAAATGCCTTCTGAAAATTGAGGTACACTACATCCACTGGATCTCCCTTGTCTAACTTCCTGGTTACATCTTCGAAAAACTCCAATAGATTAGTCAAGCATGATTTACCCTTGGTAAATCCATGCTGGCTTGGCCCAATCCTATTACTGCTATCTAGATATGCCACTGTTTCATCTTTAATAATGGACTCTAGCATCTTCCCCACTACTGATGTTAGGCTGACAGGTCGATAGTTCTCTGTTTTCTCCCTCCCTCCTTTCTTAAAAAGTGGTGTAAAGGGGGTTTCTTTTTTTTTCTTTGTTACTGTTGGGAAAGGGTTTCCTTTTGTTAACTAGCAGGAATGCTAATTTACTGGTAACGAGAATGGTATTCCTTTGTAAACCAAATGGGGATTAATGTTCTTTCTTCTGAGTCTGTAAGCTTTTGTTGATGGGCTTTTGGGCAGATTGGCGCGAGGGGGTCGAGAGAGGACGCAATGCTCTAAGCTGGGTGAGGATCGGACCCCCTCAGGGGGGTCCGAGGCCGGGAGATTCTCCGAGGGGGGGGGGGGGGGGATGAAGCTAGATGTGCTTGGTTGACCACTCGGAGGGTCCTGAGCTGTTTGGAGAGTCGAGGAGTTCGGAGGGTCCTGAGCTGCGAGTCGAGGAGTTCGGAGGGGATCGAATGGTGGCCAGAAGACTTCAGTAATTGAGCTCCAACGGTTGTGCACTAAGTGGTTTGGACTTTGATAAGTTTGGCGCCTTTTCTTTAATTTTCTCTTCATGTATACTGTATCGTTATTAATCACTTAGTTATAGTAACCTTTATAAATTGTACTCATTTAATCGCATATGGTGTACTGTCTGGTTTTGGGCGAGGCGGGGACATCACACAGCATCCACACCAGCTGATTACCCAGTTTGGCGGGGCCGAAGGCTGCTTCCCCTAGACGAGAACGAGCTGAGCGAGCCTGAGGCGACCCAGGGGGTTACATTGTGGGGTGCTCGTCCGGGGTTGATTTCTGTGGAAGCTGTGTGATCACCCTCTTTAAATTGTGTCTGCGGCGAAGAGCTGGTGTGCCTTTGTGGGTGTGCGATTGCTGGTTATCGCTGTGTGTGTGTTGGGTGGGGTGGCTGCTGTTGGTAGCCTGGAGGTCGTTGTTCGAGTTCCGACGAGTGCTGACGAAATGGTGGTGGGACCATGGGTTGTCCGTACTGTTTGGAGATTGAGGAGTGACAGGTTGGGATGTTTCAGCAGTGGTGAGCTCCGCCCGGTTATTGGAATAATGTCCAGCCTTAAGGGGCGGAGGCGTGGGCGGAGTGGACCTCTCAGTTGTTGGGTGAGTGGCAGTGCTTGGCTGAGGAAAAGCGACAGGGACGGGTTGAAAGTTTGAGTAGGCGGGCTGGTGACTTTGTTAGAACTGTCAGGCGCAATTACCTCGAAGTGACCGCTGCCAGTTCTGGGAAAGTGTGGGAAAATGCGTGTGGTTCGACTGGAAGTCAAATGCCGCAGCTGGGGGGCTTATTATATCTGTGGCAGGAGATTGGTGGGAAGTTTTTAGGGTATCCCGTTTTGCCTAGGGGGGCAGATAAATTGCTTGTGGTGCCAAGGGGATCAGTTGTTCCGTTGATTCGAGAGGTGTCGGGAAACTTAGAGGAGGCCCAGTGGGGGAACGGCTTGGGGTCTCTGGGGGAGCACGTTCCCAGCAATGTACCAAGGAACTCCCGAAAGTAACAGACCCTATTCCTGAAGGCTTAGAGGGGCCATGCGCACAGGTGTTGTTACGGATGGATGGAAGTCAAGTTAAAGCCATCCTCGGCACCGGGGCGCCGGTGAAGTTGCTGTACAGTTTGTTTCATAACCGTTATTGGAAGCATTTAGCCTTGACAACATTGAGGACACTGGAGATTCGGGGTACCAGTGCCGGTGATTATCCAGACGACGGTTGTTGGTCAGTGAAAATGGAGTTCTTAGAGGCAAATGTGGAGGAGACTGAGGTTCATGAATTGTTAATGCTGATGTGTCCGGACCCTGTTGAGACTGGCAGCGTTTCTGTTCTAGAGAGAACCAAAATCCTGCTGGTGCGCTTGGGAGCCTGCCCGGAGGAGGCGGGTGAGCGCTGTTTGGAGGCATTGTCGATGCACCCAGGGTTTCGAGCTGCTTGTGCGGACGTGTGTAGCAGCATTGGGCTGATACCGAATTCAAACAAGAGCCAGTGGTGGTACGGCCTGGGGGAAGTATCTGAGGGTGAGACCCTCTTCATGGACGCTGCGAAATACCACAAAGGAGGGGAGTTGACTGCTGAAGACACCTCGGAGAGAGAGAGGTTGCGGCGACTGGCCCCTACAGCCGTGGAAGATGTAGGCAGCATGTGTATGGATTATATTGCGTTGAAGAGGCGCAATGTCAGTGACCAGAATATGGCCCTGAGAGCCAGAGAGGCGATGGCCTGTCTGAGTGGTGTGAAGTGGTTTAAGGTGCTGGATCTGAGGAGTGGATGTTGCCAGATCCCGATGAGTGGGGCCAACAAGGAGAAGAAAGCCGTTATAAATTCCCTAGGAGTCTTCGGGTCCGAAAAGATGCCACAGGGCATATCTGGAGCCCTTGCAACCTTCCTGCGGGGCAGGTGAAAGACCATAGGGGATGTGGAGGCGTTTGGAGTTTTGGTGTATGTGGATGATCTCTTGGTATTTGGATTTGCCTCAGGAGAATATGAAGTGAGGTCGTTGCAGGAGCAGCTGAGAACTACAGAGTTAAAGTGTTTTCGGGACACGTGCCAGGGCTGGCGAAGGTCGCAGCTCGTGAGAGACTGTCTCTACGGAATCAAGTTTGAAATGAAGACGGAGAGACTGGAGAAAGTGATCTGGAACCATTCGGAAGACTTACAAGTTGGAGAGAATGAAGAAAGTTGTCTGACTGAGGGTAATAGCAAACTGAGAACCCAGAGAGGGGAGTTTGCAGAGGTGAAGAAATTACAGACGAATCTCAGAAGAGAGAAGCGGAAGCTTGAAGGGAACCTGAAGATGACCATCGACAGTTCAAATGAAGTGCAAAACCTGAAAGTTGATCTGGAAGAAGTCATGAGGAAGAAAAAGCTGGAGAGAAGTGCAGTGAATACTGAACAGGAGGCTGAAGAGACTGCGGGAGCAGTGCAGGCCACGTGTTTCTGTTTGGAGAAGATCGAACAGCAGCTACCGATCACAGGAATGAGGAAGAATACAGATTCGATGGATGATGTGCTGGATGTGTGGTACATGCTGCCTTTTGCTGACTTTCCCTCGATTGAGGAAGAGACCTTTGGCCCTTCTCCCATTGAGTCAGGTGTAGCGGGGAGGGTTAGCTGTGTGCAGTGTGGGGCATGAGTGAGAGGTTGAGAGAGGAGTTGGTAGTGGGCCCAAGGTATCCGCAGTTGTGTCCGAGCCTGAAGGGTTTAGGTGAGGGGGTACGGAGGCCTCAGAAGGGTTAGGGAACTCCCAGATAGTTGGCCTAAGTAGCGCCTGAGGAACAGGGCGTGAGGGTTACTGTGTGGGGAGGAGATGTCACTGTTTGTGCTTGGGTTACGGTGTGTTGGCAGG
Organism: Hypanus sabinus; assembly: GCF_030144855.1. Taxonomy (NCBI): domain Eukaryota; kingdom Metazoa; phylum Chordata; class Chondrichthyes; order Myliobatiformes; family Dasyatidae; genus Hypanus; species Hypanus sabinus. The sequence goes on along the minus strand of NC_082711.1, from coordinate 58,129,201 downwards.
AAAGGTGGCGAGTTATTTAGTAGTCATGAGGACATGACTTTTATTTGGTGGAGGAAGTGTGTAAAGGGGGTTTCTTTTTTTTTCTTTGTTACTGTTGGAAAAGGGTTTCCTTTTGTTAACTAGCAGGAATGCTAATTTACCGATTACGAGAATGGTATTCCTTTGTAAACCAAATGGGGATTAATGTTCTTTCTTCTGAGTCTGTAAGCTTTTGTTGACGGGCTTTTGGGCAGATCGGCGCGAGGGGGTCGAGAGAGAGGACGCAATGCTCTAAGCTGGGCGAGGATCGGACCCCAAAGGGGGGTCCGAGGCCGGGAGATTCTCCGAGGAGGGGGGGGGGGATGAAGCTAGATGTGCTTGGTTGACCACTCGGAGGGTCCTGAGCTGTTTGGAGAGTCGAGGAGTTCGGAGGGTCCTGAGCTGCGAGTCGAGGAGTTCGGAGGGGATCGAATGGTGGCCAGAAGACTTCAGTAATTGAGCTCCAACGGTTGTGCATGAAGTGGTTTGGACTTTGATAAGTTTGGCACCTTTTCTTTAATTTTCTCTTCATATATACTGTATCGTTATTAATCACTTAGTTATAGTAACCTTTATAAATTGTACTCATTTAATCGCATATGGTGTACTGTCTGGTTTTGGGCGAGGCGGGGACATCACACAGCATCCACACCAGCTGATTACCCAGTTTGGCGGGGCCGAAGGCTGCTCCCCCTAGACAAGAACGAGCTGAGCGAGCCTGAGGCGACCCAGGGGGTTACAGTGGGGTAACATTAGCCATTCTCCAATCCTCAGGAACTGATCCTGAATCTAAGGAACATTGGAAAATGATTACCAATGCATCCGCAATTTCCAGGGCCACCTCCTTTAGTACCCTAGGATGCAGACCATCTGGACCTGGGGATTTGTCAGCCTTCAGTCCCATCAGTCTACTTATCACCGTTTCCTTCCTAATGTCAATCTGTTTCATTTCCTCTGTTACCCTATGTCCTTGGCCCACCCGTACATCTGGGAGGTTGCTTGTGTGAAGACAGATCTAAAGTACTTATTAAATTCTTCTGCCATTTCTCTGTTTCCCCTAAAATTTTCACCCAATTCATTCTTCAAGGGCCCAACATTGTTCTTAACTATCGTCTTTCTCTTCATGTACCTAAAAAAGCTTTTGCTATCCTCCTTTATATTCCTGGCTAGCTTGCGTTCGTACCTCATTTTTTCTCCCCGTATTGCCTTTTTAGTTAGGTTCTGTTGTTCTTTAAAAATTTCCCAATCATCTGTCCTCCCACTCACCTTAGCTCTGTCATACTTCCTTTTTTTTAATGCTATGCAATCTCTGACTTCCTTTGTCAACCACTGTGGCCCCTTTCCCCCCTTTGAATCCTTCCTTCTCCGGGGGATGAACTGATTTTGCACCTTGTGCATTATTCCCAAGAATACCTGCCATTGCTGTTCCACTGTCTTTTCTGCTAGGATATCCGTCCAGTTAACTTTGGCCAGCTCCTCCCTCATGGCTCCATAGTCTCCTTTGTTCAACTGCAACACTGACACCTCAGCTGCCCTTATCCTTCTCAAATTGCAGATAAAAGCTTATCATATTGTGATCACTACCTCCTAATGGCTCCTTTACTTCAAGATCGCTTATCAAATCCTGTTCATTACATAACACTAAGTCCAGAATAGCCTTGTCCCTGGTCTGCTCTCGTACAAGCTGTTCCAAGAATGCATCCCTTAGGCACTCTACAAACTCCCTATCCTGGGGTCCAGCACCAACCCGATTCTCTCAGTTCACCTGCATGTTGAAATCCCCCATAACCACTGCGACATTACCTTTGTCACATGCCAATGTTAACTCCCTATTCAACTTGCACCCAATATCCATGCTACTGTTTAGTGGCCTGTAGACAACACCTATTAGGGTCCTTTTGCCCTTACTGTTCCTCAATTCTATCCACACAGACTCCACTTCTCCTGATCCTATGTCCCCCCTTGCAAAGGACTGAATCTCATTTCTCACCAACAGGGCCACCCGACCCCCTCTGCCCCCATTTCTGTCCCTATGATAGCATGTATCCTATTTTATTCATTTCCCAGGTCTGATCTCCCTGCACCCATGTCTCCGTTATCCCAACAACATCATAGTTACCCATTCGCACCTGAGCTTCAAGCTCATCCGCCTTATTTCTGACACCGTGCATTCGGATATAGAATTTTTAGCTAATTGATATAATTGCTGCCAAAGGTGCATCTACTGAATACTGACTTAAAAGGGGGTGAATACTTGTGCAATCAATTATTTTGTGTTTTATATTTGTAATTAATTTAGATCACTTTGTAGAGATCTGTTTCCACTTAGACACAAAAGAGTCTTTTTCTGCTTGATCAATGTCCAAAACAACCAAATTTAATCCACATGTTATAAAACAATATAACATGAAAACTTCTGGGGGCGGGGGGGGGATGAGTACTTTTTATAGGTAGTAATGCAAAGCTCTCATGATATTTTTAACTTGCATTGTTTAGCTAAGCCCTCTGGGTTTCAACCTAGTGTGTGTCAGGATAAAATCAGAGCACTTGAAGTGAAATGCTGCCATCTGCAGCATATAGTAAAGCCTGTTCAGCCTTGGGCTGCAGGCAGCAACATTGGCATTCCATGTTTGTTGCACCATTCATGTATGAAGCAATTACCATCTTCAGCAAGAGAGAGAGTCTTAACTATTCCCCTTTATTGATATGACCGTCATTAAATCCCATACAATCAATATCCAGATTGCTTAAAACAATCGCATATCAAAAATGTATTTTTTCATTGCACTTCTGATTTGTGCCTTATAGGGCGATGAAAAAGGACTTGGGTTTGTTTTCTCATTGTGTAACAGGCAGTTGCAAATTATAAGTGAAAAGTTATGAATTGACTATTATCTTCTGAGCAAACTAACCTAATTCCTCTTAAGTTGTCCTGTAAGGCATAAATGCAGAATGCAATGAAATTACGTTTTTTTAATGATTTTTCAACAATATTGGAAAAAGAAGACTGAAATCCAGGACACAGCAGTACATTTAAATAACACCCTTTTCAACTCTAATAAAAACACATGAGTGAACAACAGGGCAAATGAAGTTTAAGTTCAACTTCTGATCATTTGAACTTCTTAGGTGAGAGATGCAGCAATGCATGATATTTAGGGCCTAGTGTTGGGAGATAACTTTAATGTCTCTAGGTGACAGTGAATCTCTTTATAACCTGATTATTTACAAGTTAGGAGCAGCAACAAACCAGTTAGACCTTGAAATAAGTGCAGCCATTTAATATATTCATGGCTGATCTGATTGTAACCTCATCATAACATGGTAGCCTCTTACTCTTTTGCAGAACATCTATTCTAAGGCTTTTTTTTTCTTACCTCCCATTTGAGTAAGAATTCAAAAGACTTGGAGGACCTGTGTTATAAGGAAATATTGAACAGGTTAGGACTTTGTTCTTTAGAACATAGAAGACTGAGAGGAGATTTGACAGAGGTATACAAAATTATGAGGGGTATAAATAGGGTAAATGCAAGGAGGCTTTTCTACTAGAGGTCTTGGCTTAAGGGCGAGGGATGAGATATTTAAGGGGAACATGAGGGGAAACTTCTTCACACAGAGAGTCATGAGAGTGTGGAATGAGCTGCCAGCACAAGCTGTGCATGTGAGCTTGATTTCAATATTTAAGAGAAGTTAGGATAGGTACGTGAATGATAGGGGTATGGAGGGCTATAGCCCCAGTGCAGGTCAATGGGAGAAGGCAGTTTAAATGGTTTGGCGCAGACTGGATGAGCCAAAGGTCTTGTTTCTGTGCTGTATTTTTCTATGACTCTTTGCCCTCTAACAGAGGGGGAAAAAAGCCTCACCTCAATCTTAAGTGGGAATCACATATCCTTGAGGAATGATTTCAATATTTCTGGATTCTTTCAAAAGGGGAAACATTCACTCTACATGGGCCCCTCTAGATTTTTTTTTAATCAAGTTTCCTCTCACTCTTAAACACAAGCAGGTAACAACTTAGTTTGTTCAACCGTTCCCATCTGACCCATTCCAGATACTAGTCTGGTAAATCTTGTTCCAACTCCTAGCAATGCATAATATCCTTCCTTAAGTGAATACATTATTTCTGAAGGTGATGCACCAGATGTCGACTAACTAGTGCCCCTTATAACTGAAGCATAACTTCCTTATCTCACTAGCTTCAAAGCTTTTTCCAATATTTTGTTCCATGTGAAGGATATAGTTTCTTCCTACTTGAAACTAGCCCATCTACTATCTTATGATGTTTACAATGTTTGCCACCGTGAAAACTGATGCACTTGGTTTAAATTATCTACCATGTTCTTCTTTACCGTTATTAATTGCTATGCTTGCTCTCCATTTTCCACACTTTAGCTACCAACTACCTTTCCGTGGCCATTTTATTAGGTACACCTGTACACCTGCTCGTTAATGCGAGTATCTAGTTATAGACCAGTTAACCTGACCTCAATGGTTGGGATGATGTTGGAGTCAGTTGTTAAGGATGAAGTTATTATGGAGTGCTTGGTGACAAGGAGAAGATAGGACAAAGTCAGCATCAATTCCTTAATGGAAATTCTTGCCTGATAAACCTGTTGGAATTCTTTGAGGATATTACATGTAGGATAGATAAAGAGGATACAGTTGATGTTATATATTTAGACTTTCAGAAGGTCTTTGACAAGGTGCCACACGTGAGGCTGCTTACCAAGTTAAGACCTCATGGCATTACAGGGAAGTTACTGGCGTGGTTAGAGCATTGTCTGATTGTCAGGAGGCAGCGAGTGAGATTAAAAGTATCATTTTCTGGTCAGCTGCCAGTGACTAGTGGTGTTCCATGAGGATCGGTATTGTGATGTTTATTTTTATGCTGATTTAGCTGATGGAATAGATGGCTTTGTTGCCAAGTTTGCAGATGATACGAAGATTGGTGGAGCAGCAGGTAGTGCTGAGGGAACAGATAGGCTGCAGAGGACTTAGACAGATTAGGAGAATGGGTCAGAAAGTGGCAAATGAAATAAAATGTTGGAAAATGCATGGTCATGCACTTTGGTAGTAGAAATAAATGTGCAGACTATTTTCTAAATAGGGAGAAAATCTAAAAATCTGAGATGCAAAGGGCCTTGGGAGTCCTTATGCAAAACACCCTAAAGGTTAACTTGCAGGTTGAATCAGTGGTGAAGAAGGCAAATGCAATGTTAGCATTCATTTCAAGAGGTCTAGAATACAAGAGCAAGGATGTGATGCTGATGCTTTACAAAGCACTGGTGAGGCCTCACCTGGAGTATTCTGAACAGTTTTGGGCTCCTCATCTAAGATGTGCTGGCATTGGATAGGGTTCACAAGGATGATTCTGGGAATGAAAGGGTTATCAAATGAGAATGCCTGATAGTTCTGGGACTGTACTGGCTGGAAATGAGAAGGATGAAGGGAGATCTCATTGAAACCTTTTGAATGTTGAAAGGCCTGGACAGAGTAAATGTGGTACGGATGTTTCCCATGGTGGGGGAATATAGGACAAGAGGGCTTATGCTCAGGATAGAGGGGCGTCCATTTAAAACAGAGATGCAGAGGAATTTCTTTAGCCAGAGGTTGGTGAATTTGTGGGATTTATTACCACAGGCAACTGTGGAGTCAGGTCATTGGGTGTATTTAAGGCAGACATTGATAGGTTCTTGATTGGACACGGCATCAAAGGTTATGGGGAGAAGGCTGGGGAGTGGGGCTGAGGAGGGTAAAAAAGGATCAGCCGTTACTGAATGTAGCAGACTCGATGGGCCAGTTCTAATTCTGCTCCTATGTCTTATGGCCTTATGGTCAAATCAGCCAATTATGTGGCAGCAACTTAATGCTTAAAAGCATGCATACATGGTCAAGGGGTTCAGTTGTTGTTCAGACCAAACATCAGAATGGGAAGATGTGATATAAGTGACTTTGACTGTGGAATGATTGTTGGTACCAGATGGGGTGGTTTGAGTATCTCAGAAACTGCTGATCTGGGATTTTCACACAGAACAGTCTCTAAGAGTTCACATAGTGTGAAAAACAATATACATCCATTGAATGGCAGTTCTGTGGGCCAAAACACCTTGTCAATTAGAGAAGTCTTACCTTAAAGTAGATGGGCTATAGCAGCAGAAGACCAGAAACATACATTTAGTGGCTACTTTGTTATGTGCAGGGGTACCTAATAAAGTGGCTATTGAGTGTGTATCTAAAAGCTCTTGCTATTTGTTTTGATACTGCTTGCCAGTTTATTCTTATCACCATTTATGTATGCCACTGACAGGCCTTGACTACACTCTTGATTTTCAATACATTGCAAAAGATTGATTCCTGCTCACTTACAAATGTATATTTACTTAGAAATGTAGTGCAGAAAAGTGCCTTCTGGCCCTTTGAGGCACTCTGCCCAGCAACCACCAATTTAACCTTAACCCATTTACGGGACAATTTACAGTGACCAGTTAACATACCTGGTATGTCTTTAGATTGTGGGAGGAAACCAGAGCATCTGGGAAAAACCTACACATTCCACTGGGAGGACATACAAACTCCTTATGGTGTTGCTGGGATTGATCTCTGAATTTTGGTACCCTGAGCTGCAATAGCGTCATGCCAACTGCTACACTAGCATAGAGTGTGAATAATCTATCAGCAAAAATAATCTATGTTTGAGGTTGTTTGCCACCATAGAAACTGGAGTAACAATGGAACTATAGCCTGTTTCACTGTGGGAATTCAATTTTGGTTTGAATATACAGTAATTGGAAAATTTGTAGCATTATTTTAGGGATGATGTAAATATTGAAATAAATTACACACTTTTATATTGTACACTTATGCATGTTTTAATATAAACCATAATTCAAAAATATAATATTAAAGATGTTAAAAGCTAACATAATAGAGAAAAAAGACTCAAATATCTCAGCTGATCATGCACCGTCTTGGGATAGTGAAATAGAGTTCTATTTCAGGTCTATTCTGATGAAAGTTTACCAATCTGAAATATGAACTCTGATACTATCTGTGCAGGTGCTAACTGATTTTCTGCTTGTTTCTAGCGTCTTCTGTTTTCTGTTTTTAATTCAAGCAAAACTCTTGTTACAGTCAGATTCTTTGGGTCTCAGTATATCTAGCCTAAATCATCTTAAGAGTAATAAAACCTGCCTTGAAGCGATGAAACTAAACCAAATTAAATAGGATTAAAACTTCAAAGTCTGACAAGATGCAGTATGTAAATAAATGGAATGTGCGTAACCATGTGACATTGTAGATAAAACCCTACAATGTAATTTCTTGAGACAGGTGGAAAATGTGTAGCATTAAACTAATCTGTGGGAAATTTTTAAAAGAGTATTTTTAATAGAACACATGACACAAAATTTCTCTCAATCACATTCTCTTATTTCATTGTGTACAATCAGAAGTAAAGGCCTCAAAGTGACTTGCAGTGACAGAAATTGCAAAATGGATACAAAAATCATGGAAACTCTAAAAGAGAAGAAAAAGAAAGGTTACTGTGAATGCTGCATGATGAAGTATGAAGATTTAAAAATTGTAAGTATTGCAGTATTTTCAAAATATTTTCATAGCACTCCTAAAAATATTGTCATAAAATGGCTTTGGAAGTTTCAATAGTGACTAATTAATTACTTGGAAAGGGTGAATGGAGTAAGAATAAAATTGTGAACATTGTTAATAAAGAGTATAACATTTGTAAATGTTAAAATTATTGTCAATTAAATCTCTGAAAATGATCTGATATAATACTAATTGATTACATATTAATAAAGTACCATACTCCTTAGTTACAAAAATGACATGCGGAGTGCCACAAAGGTCCATACTAGGGCCTCTTCTGTTGAACATATACATGCTCCTTTTAGCTCAAATCATGGTAAGCAACAAGATATCTTACCTTAATTATGCTCTGATTTATATAACAGTGTCATCAAGTGACTATGGTCCCACTAAAGTCACTGAAAAAACTGCATTGAACAAATCATTGATTGGATGGGCCAAAATTTCCTCCAATTAAACAAAGAGAAAACTGAAATATTTGTTTTCAGTGCCAAAAAAGAACGATTAAAAGTCAGTGCTCATTTAGAATGCCTGTCATTACAAACCACAAACCAAGCCAGAAACCTTGGTGTTGTGATGGACTCTTAACTTAAATTTTAACTGCCACATTAAGACAATCATAAAGTAAGCCCTCTACCATCTCAAAAAATATCGTGAAACTTAAAGGGCTTGAGTCTCAGCAAGATCTAGAAAAACTTGTCCGTGCATTTATTTTAAGCTGACTTAACTAATGGCAGTTCTCTAGATAAAACAAAAAAATTCCCCGGGCAGCTGCAGCTCATTCAGAACACTACTGCTAGAGTCCTCACTAAGACCAAGAAAGTAGACCATTTCAGTCCAGTTTTCAGATCGCTACACTGGCTTCCTGTGCATCAGAGGGTTGACTTTAGAATATTACTGCTGGTTTATCGAGCACTGAGTGGTCTGGGGCATATCCGATCTCTTGCTGCATTATGAACCTTCCCAAGCTCCCAGGTTGTCTGGGGTGAGTCTGCTCACCATCCCCAGGATCAAAACTAAACATGGTGAAGCATCTTTCAGTTAAAATGTTCCAGAGGATCTGAAGTCTGTCCCAACTTTACGCTCTTTTAAATCAAGGTTTAAAACTTCTCTTTCGCTGTAGCCTTTAATTAGAATATCCTGCACTGTAACTTCTATTTATCATTTCTATTTTTGAGATTTTATTTTCTTGTATATTGCGTGAAATTTGATATTTGATTATTATATCTTGTTCTTTGAATTGTCTTGTGTTTGAAATGTGCTATACAAGTAAACTTGCTTGCTTTCTTGTTCTGCTTGATACGCTGTTTAGATACAAAAGAGAAATACTATGATTAGTTTAAATTTTATTGATACATACTGTTGAAGTTATACTATTAAACTCAGAACGAAACCTCAACCCATCAATAAGTAAAATTTCCAAACCAATAAAGCAATGAAAAATGCCCTTAACTGTCATGAATTATAAGTTATTTTCCTTTTCAATTTGCATAATCTGGCTTCCATCCTGTTGAAACACAGGATTGTACCCCATCCAGTATTTGGTTAGATCATGGCTACTAGGTGTCTTGATTCAGGATTTGAATAATTTTACCTTGTTCCACCTCAGTGCACTGTTATGATTTAATCTGTGTGAACAGTATGTAAGACAAGCCTTTCACTGTATCTTGGTGCATGTGACAATTTTAAACCAATAAACTACTAAATTGGTAGTTTGCATTGGCTCAGTAGGTTGAAGGGCCTTTTTACTTGTCGTATGTCTCTATGATTCTGCAAGTTCTAAGATCTGTTTAGCGTGGGTACAGGGGCCATAGATTGTACTCAAAAATGTTAGGACGGTAATAAACAAGGAACGACTTGTCATTTTGTTGTTCCTTTTTGTCATTGCCAGGAAGAGACTCTGATGCCAAGTTTTGGTTTAGTTGATTGGCAGAGGATTACTGCTGAGCATTAAGTACTCCCTGTGCATACATCTTACATAAGCCGCCAGCATCCCCATATGGTATGATACGTGCAATGGAGTACCACAGTGGATGCTCAGCATTAGAATAGCACTCAAGGCAAAGGCACAAGGGACTGCAGAGTTCCTCCAGCATTTTGAATCTGTTGCTCTGGTTTTCCAATATTGGCAGGATCTCATATGTTAAAGTTTACAGCTTTTGGGATCTCGTGTGATACACAAATTGCTGGAGGAGCTCAATGGGTCAAGCAATATCCAAAGGACTGGGGAGGGAGGAATTGTCAACATTTCAAGTGGAAAAACTTCATCAGAAATGAGAGTGGGGAGGGGAGTTGCCAGTATGAAGAGGCGAAGTGGAGTGGTAAGATAGAGGCTAAGAGGCAATTGGTGATCAGAGGTGATGTAAAGGATGCCAAGAGAGGCAGAATTGGGAGACAGGCAGATCGATGATAGGTCAAAGCAAGCAAAAGTAAAGCCAGGTGAAGATGGAGAAAGCTAGGAGGGTGATAAGTGGCTATCGTGCTGAAATCTGATGAGTAAGGAAGATGAGAAGTAGGTGTCATTGCTTATTAACTGGACTCAGGAAAAACATGCACTCATTTCTTAATCACACTTAATTAACTTGTGCACAAGGAGAACTGCATGGCCCTTGTCACCAAACTGTTCTAAGTTTGAACAAGGAAATGCCATTATTATGGAGAAATTGACTAGTTGGATATAGATATTGAACAATTGGTAAACTTCTGGATATTTAAATTTGTTATTTGCATAATCAATCACCAATCACATCATGGTAATACAAGTATTAATAGCCAATAGTACCTGAAGCCTATAGGCCAATAGTACTTCAGAATTAGTAAGCTAACTAATAAAAAGTAAATGTTACCCTAGAATCTTTCCTTTGCTTCCTTGTCTTGGTTTGCCAAATGCCTCCAGCCCCATGCTGTGCAAAGGAAAGCGAAGCTCCTCAAAGACCTCACCTATTGCCTCATTTGCTTGGAATAACTGCACACTACTTCTGGGGTGCCTTCAGGGTGATGTTGTGGCACAGTACAATAGATACAATTAAATATTCCCGTTTAAGCATGCTACAGTTGAGAATCTCTTCTGCACCCAAGGTATGTACGGTTAACAAAGTTGTTTTAAATCAGTTGAACAATCTATTGTTGCTTAAAACTGATGGAAAGAAAGCCAATTGTGGAAGTACTTCTTATTGGACCCCTTGAAGGAAACTTGGCTGCCTGTCCGGGCTACATGTGTGTTTTTATAAAAAAAAGTGGGGGGGGTTTGCTACTCTTACTACAGACTATATTGCTGGCAAAAGTACAGTCTCTAGTAAGTAAAATTGACAATCTCAGAGCTAAGGCAATGTACCAGATGGATGTTAGGACTGCATGCGTCCTCAGAATTACAGAATCCTAGTTAACCCCTTCCATACCGTACGCGGATATTCAGATTAATGGATTCACTATACACAGTCAGGATAGGGCTGTTGAATCTCTCAAAAGCAGAGGTGGAGGTTAATGCCTCAAGATCAGTTCCTCTTGGTGCATAAATGTGTCACTGATGTCCTAATTCTGCTCACTAGACTTGGAATATCTTGCAATTAAATGTCGTCTATTTTACCTGCCGCTTGAGGTGTCAGTGATCATTTGGGTGGTGGTGTACATTCCATGTCAGGCCAGTGTCAATCAGGCTCTAGATGATCTGAGCAATGTGATCAACATACATGAAACCATACCCTGATGCCTTCACCATCATTTTGGGGGATTTTAACCAGGTCGTCCTGAAAAAGTCACCAAATAATTATCATCAACAATTTGCTAGTAATACCAGAGGGAACAATACACTGGATCACTTACGCCACCATGCTTACCATGCTTTCCCATGCCTACACACCAGACAGTCTGATCACCTGGCTGTACTTCTATTCCTTGAGTATAGGCAGAGACTGAGGTCTGCAAGACCAGTAGTGAAAACCAAGAAGGTATGGACAAGGGAAACACAGAGCTGCTTTGAATCAGTGGACTGGACTGTATTCAGGGATTTATCTTCGAATCTGGATGAGTATGCTGCAGTTGTTACTGACTTCATTAAAACCTGTGTGGATGAATGTGTGCATACAAAAACTTGTTATACGTTCCCAGACCAGGAGGTTCATCGTCTGCTGAGGGCAAGACCTGTAGCATTTGGGTCTGGTGACCCAGGTCTGTGCAAGAAAACCAGGTATGACTTGTGGAGGGCTATTTCAAGAGCAGAGTAACCATTCTGAATGAGCTTGGAGACAACCACTGATGCATGTCAACTCTGGTGGGGTTTGTACATTTTATTGCTACAAAACAAAACCCAATAGCATGAATGGCAGTGATGTTTCACTACCAGATGAGCAGATGAGCTCAACGCCTTCTATGCATACTTTGAAAGGGAGAATGTAACTAAGTTGTGAAGATCCCTGCTGCACCTGGTGACTCTGTGATCTCTGTCTCGGAGGCCAACATCAGGCTGTCTTTCGGGAGGCTGAAGCCTTGCAAAGTGGCAGGCCCTGATGGAGTACCTGGTAAGGCTCTGAAAATTTGTTCAACCAACTGGTGGAAGTATTCAAGGACATTTTCAACTATGGTCGCAAGTTCCCACCTGCTTCAGAAGTGCAACGATTATACCAGTGCCTAAGAAGAGTAGATTGAGCTGCCTTAATGCCCAATAATGCTCGCATCTATGGTGATGTGAGAGGTTGGTCATGGCTAGAATCAACACCTTTCTCAGAAAGGTCCTGGACCCACTGCAATTTACCTATCGCCAAAATAGGTCTACGGCAGATGCAATCTCAATGGCTCTTCACATGGCCCTAGATCACTTGGACAGTACAAGCACCTACGTCCCACAGTCCTAATGGAAAAGCTACAGAACCTGGCCTCTGAACGTCCCAATGCAATTGGATCCTCGACTTCCTAACTGGAAGACCACACTCTGTGCGGATTGGTAATAATACCTCATTCTTGCTGATGGTCAACACTGGTTCACCTCGGGGATATATACTTAGCCCATTGCTCTACTCTCTCTATATTCATGGCTGGACTAGGTATGGATCAAATGGCAAATCTGCTGATGATACAATCTTTGTTGGTAGAATCTCAGATGGGGATGAGAGGGTGTACAGGAGTGAAGTATACCAGCTAGTTGAGTGGTGTCGCAGTAACAATCTTGCACTCAACGTCAATAAGACCGAAGAGCTGATTGTGGACTTAAGGATGGGCAATTCTCATAGAGGGGTCAGAAGTAGAGAGAATGAGCTACTTGAAGTTCCTGGATGTCAAGATCTCTGAGGATCTAACCTTGTCCCAACATATCGATGCAGTTATAAAGGAGGCAAGACAGAGTCTATATTTCTTTAGGAGTTTGAGGAGATTTGGTTTGTCACCTAAAGCGCTGAAGAACTTCTACAGATGTACTGTGGAGAGCATTCTGACAGGTTGTATCACTGTCTGATATGAGGGGGCTACTGTACAGGATCGAAAGCAGCTATAGAAGTTGTTAAATTAGTCAGCTCTATCTTGAGTAGTAGCCTCTGCAGTATCCAAGACATCTTCAAGAAGTGGTGCCTGGGGGACATCACGTGATGACGTAGGATCGAGACGCTGGAACCCAGCCCTCCCGTAAAAAAGTTAATAAATTAATGTTTAAGTGAAGAAAAGTTAATTAATACTTTTCTAAGGTTACTTATAAACTACTCCGGATTGTTTTAAGCTATGCCTCATAAACAGAGGACGAAGAAAACTGCTACCGCGAAGACCGCTCAAGTTGGAACAGAATCAAGGCCTACATCTACCGAAGAACCGCGGACTCAGGTACAACACACCACCGGTGAAACAGAAAAGGAGACTGCGGCAGCATCAGCCATTTCTAAAGGGAAAGATCAACGAGAACTGCACAAGCGTAAAGGAACGAGCATGCGCAAAAGAGAGCAACCAGAACTACAAAACCCAGCAACGACTGAAACCGACAGTGAAAGTGAGTCTGAGAGAGAGCCGGACTCTCTGGAAAAATCAGACGAAGATGGAGATCAAGATGAAAGTTCCTCTGAAAATACAAAAAAGACTTTGAGGCAAATAATGCATAAATTAGAAAAATTAAATGCATTAAAAGTAATTACAGAAAAAATAACAAATATGGAGGCTATGTTTGATAAAATGACAAAGAAACAGGAAAAAATGGAAAAGAAAATTACAGATTTGGACGTCAAAATGGAAGAAATGGAGGGAAGAATGAAGAGGATGGAAGATGATAATGATGCCTGGACATCAGAAAGAAAACAACTCGTGGGAAAAATTGATAAACTTGAAAATTTTAGTAGACGCAACAATATTAAAATTGTTGGACTTAAAGAAGGTACCGAAGGAGAAGACCCGAAAAATTTTTTTCAAAAATGGATTCCTGAAAAATTGGAAATGGGAGAAGAATCTTTAATTGAGATTGAAAGGGTGCACAGAGCCTTAAGACCAAGACCTCAAGATGATCAAAATCCGCGATCAATTTTGATAAGATGTTTAAGATACCAGGATAAAGAAAAGATTTTGAGGGCGGCTGCCCAGGGTGCTAAAAGAAGAAAAGGTCCGTTGATGATAGCTGAGAAACCAGTTCTTTTTTATCCTGATATAAGTTATAACCTTTTGAAGAGAAAGAAAGAATTTAATCCAGTTAAAAATGTTTTGTGGGAAAAAGGTTATAAGTTTTTAATGCGTCACCCAGCAACACTGATAATTTTTTTGGAGGAAGGAAAAAGATTTTTTTCTGATTATCAAGATGCGGAGGTGTTTGCACAAAAACTTTCATCTCTTCGTTAATTAAAAGTAGAGATTTCTAAATGTAATGGTTAAAGACGAAGACAGAGAAAGCAAATGGAACTGATGGACATTTAAGGACGATATAAGGGAGAAAAGTAATATTTTAGAAATATTAATTGAGAATAGTATGTTTTTTTTATATATATATTTTTTATGTTGCGGGGGGGCTGGGGAGCTTTGAATCGGTTACTACGGGATTCACGTGTGTAATCATGGCGATTGCCATGACCCGTACAATAGAGGGGGGTAATGTTGTGTTTCCTTTCTTTCACAACGTTAGTAGGGGGGTATTTTGTTTTTTTCTTTATTTTCTATTTTTCTTCTATTCTTTTGCCTGGATGATTGGTGGGGACACACATAGCAACATGGAGACTTCTAAAAAGATTTCCCAGGATACAATGAAAGTTGAAAGATTAGGTATTATTATAGATTGGAGTAACATAAATAAAAATAATGACTAATTTATTGAATTTTTTAAGTTTTAATGTTAATGGGCTTAATGGACCAATAAAAAGAAAAAGAATTTTAACATACATTAAAAAAATGAAAATAGATATAGCTTTCTTACAAGAAACTCATTTAACGGATATAGAACATCAGAAATTAAAAAGAGACTGGGTTGGAAATGTTATTGCAGCTTCATTTAACTCAAAGGCAAGAGGAGTTGCAATTTTGGTTAATAAAAATTTACCAATTAAAATACAAAATGTATTAATTGATTCAGCAGGAAGATATTTAATTATACATTGTCAAATTTTTTCAGAACTATGGACTCTTATGAATATTTATGCACCAAATGAAAATGATGTAAAATTTATACAGGAGGTCTTTTTGAATTTGGCTAATGCACATGATAAAATATTAATAGGTGGAGATTTTAATTTTTGTTTAGATTCAGTTTTAGATAGATCAACAAAGGCTATTACAAAATCAAAAGTAGCAAAATTACCTCTATCATTGATGAAAGATTTAAATTTGATTGATATATGGAGAAGAATCAATCCAAAAGAAAGGGATTATTCATTCTATTCAAATAGACATAAACATATTCAAGGATAGATTTTTTCCTATTATCAACAAATATTCAAGATAGAGTGAAAAACGTGGAATATAAAGAAAGAATATTGTCTGATCTCTCTCCTTTAATAATGACAATGATAATGATAGATAAAGAGGAATCAATTTATAGATGGAGATTTAATTCAATTTTACTAAAACGTCAAGATTTTTGTGATTTTATGAAAAAGCAGATTCAGTTCTTTTTAGATACAAATTTACATTCAGTTGATGATAAATTTATATTGTGGGAAGCAATGAAAGCATATTTGAGAGGCCAGATAATAAGTTATACTTCTAAAATTAAGAAGGAATATATGATAGAAATAGATCAATTGGAAAAAGAGATTATAAAATTAGAAAAAGAATCTCAAAGAAATATGACAGAAGAAAAACGAAGACAACTTATTAATAAGAAGTTAAAATATAATACACTCCAGACATATCGAACAGAAAAAGCAATTATGAGAACTAAACAGAGATATTATGAATTAGGTGAAAGATCACATAAAGTTCTTGCATGGCAGTTAAAAGCAGATCAGATTTCTAAAACAATAAATGCAATTCGAACAAAAGTGAATGAAATTACTTATAAACCTCTAGAAATTAATGAGGCTTTTAAGAATTTTTATTCTGGGTTGTATAAATCAGAATCAAAGAATGATGACGTTAAGATAGAAGAATTTTTATCACAAATAACTCTTCCAAAATTAAATACAGAAGAACAGAAGGGATTAGGTATGTCTTTTATATTGAAGGAAGTTGAAGAAGCTTTGGGATCACTTCAAAGTAATAAATCTCCAGGAGAAGATGGTTTTCCACCTGAATTTTATAAAAAGTTTAAAGATTTATTAATTCCTCCTTTTATGGAGTTAATATATCAAGCGGAAAGAACGCATAAACTTCCAGAATCTTTTTCAACAGCTATTTTAATAGTATTGCCAAAAAAAGATAGAGACCTTTTAAAACCAGCATCATATAGACCTATTTCTTTATTAAACACCGATTATAAAATAATAGCAAAAATCTTATCTAATAGATTATCTAAATGCTTACCAAAATTAGTGCATATGGATCAAACAGGATTTATCAAAAATAGACAATCAGCAGATAATGTAACTCGGTTATTTAGTATAATCCATTTAGCACAAAAGAGGGAGGAAATGAGTGTGGCAGTTGCTTTAGATGCAGAAAAAGCATTTGATAGATTGGAATGGGATTTTTTATTTAAGGTATTGGAAAAATATGGACTAGGAACATCATTTATAAAATGGATTAAAACCTTAAATACTAATCCCAAAGCTAAAGTAGTGACAAATGGTCAAATTTCAACATCATTTCAGTTAACAAGATCAACTCGGCAAGGTTGCCCACTATCACCTGCTTTATTTGTGTTGGCAATAGAACCACTAGCTGAATTAATTAGAATGGACCCAGATATTAAGGGTTTCAGAGTTAATCAGGAAGAATACAAGATTAACTTATTTGCTGATGATGTTCTACTTTATTTAACAGATCCATTACATTCACTATCCAAATTATCTTATAGACTAGAAGAATATGGGAAAATATCGGGTTATAAAATAAATTGGGATAAAAGTGAAATTTTACCTCTTACTAAAGGAGATTATAATCAATGTTGATTAATAACTCAATTTAGATGGCCAGCAAATGGTATAAAATATTTAGGTATAAGAATTGATAATGATATAAAAAACTTATACAAATTAAATTACTTACCACTTTTGAAAAAAATTCAGGAAGATCTTGAAAACTGGATGGCATTACCAATAACATTAGTAGGTAGAGTAAATACTATAAAAATGAATATATTCCCTAGACTACAATATTTATTTCAATCATTACCAATACAATTACCCCAGAAGTTTTTTCAAGAGTTAAACAAATATGTGAGGAAATTCCTCTGGAAAGGTAAGATGTCAAGAATATCTTTGGAAAAATTGACATGGAAATTTGATCTAGGAGGATTACAACTTCCAAATTTTAAGAATTATTATAAAGCAAATCAACTTAGATTTATTGCATCTTTTTTCGAGAAAGATAAACCGGCATGGATTAGAATAGAATTAGATAAAATAGGAGAAAATGTACCAGAAGATTTTATATACAAATGGGAATCTAAATGGATACGGGAAAAGAAAGAATCTCCTATATTAAAACATTTGATTGATTTATGGAATAAGATAAATGTTGATGATGAGACAAAAAAATCTTTATTAGCAAAGAGATCTTTAATTCAAAATAGACTTATTCCTTTCACAATGGACAATCAACTTTTATATAATTGGATTCAAAATGGGATTAGATATATAGGGAATTGTTTTGAAGGAGGTATATTAATGTCATTTGATCAATTAAAGAATAAATATAAAATATCAAACAACACTTTATTTTGTTACTTTCAATTAAGGGCGTATTTAAGAGAAAAATTAGGTCAAACAATGTTATTGCCGAAATCTAATGAAATTGAAATTTTAATTCAAAAAGGAAATATTAAAAAATTTATATCTTGCATGTATAACTTGATTCAAAGACAGGTAATTAAACAAGGAGTCCATAAGTCAAGACAAAAATGGGAAAGTGATTTGAATATTAAAATTGAAGAAACAAATTGGTCAAGACTATGTCTTGATAGTATGACAAATACAATAAATGTTCAGTTAAGATTAGTGCAGTATAATTTTCTACATCAATTATATATTACACCACAAAAAATAAAAAAATTCCAAATTTATCAGATCAGTGTTTCCGATGTAACCAGGAAACTGGTACTTTTTTACATTTGACATGGTCTTGCTCTAAAATTCAACCTTTTTGGACAAATTTAAGACTTTTACTGGAACAAATTACAGGAACACAACTTCCTCATAATCCAATATTATTTTTACTAGGTGATATTGAAGGGATAAAACCGAAACTCAAACTAAATAAGTATCAGAAAGAATTTATAAAAATTGCACTGGCAGTAGCCAAAAAAGCTATTGCAGTTACTTGGAAATCGGATACACATTTAAGTATAGATTCTTGGAAGAAAGAAATCTATGGTTGTATTCCATTAGAAAAAATTACTTATAATTTAAGAGATAAATATGAAACATTTCTGAAAATTTGGAGCCCTTATTTACAAAAGACAGGATTAAATATATAGATGCTCTGAAGATGAAACAATTGGTTATTAGGGGAAAGAAATAAATATACATATTAAAGTTATTACGAATTCCATGGAGCATGTGGAGATCTTCCAACAACCAGGCATTCTTTCTTTCTTTCTTTTTTTTTCTATAGGGCAGTTGGGGGGAGGGGTTAAGGGGAGGGGGTAAGGGTTATATACATTGTTTTTTTCATACTTTGTAATCATTTAAAAATGCAATAAAAAAAGTTTTTTAAAAAAAAAGAAGTGGTGCCTCAGAAAGGTGGTGTCCATTATTAAGGACCTCCATCACCCAGGACGTGCCCTCTTATTTACCGTCAAGAAAGAGATACAGAAGCCTGAAGGCACACACTCAGCGATTCAGAAACAGCTTCCCCTCTGCCATCCAATTCCTAAATGGACATTGAACCCATGAACACTATCTTACTTTTTTAATGTTATTTCTGTTTTTGCACTATTTTTAATTTAACTATTAAATAATTATGTACATATACTTACTGTACAGTAATTGACTTTTTTTCTATATTATCATGTATTGCATTGTACTGCTGCCACTAAGTTAATAAATTTAATGACATATGCTGGTGATAATAAACCTGATTCTGATTCTGACAGTACCTGCAAACTATCTTTGCTGGGCATTACTTTAACCTATACCTTGTTGCAACTTCTACTTGGGTAGAAGAAGCTAGTTGGGGAAGTGGGGATCTGATATGTAAATTGAGTGGGCACTGGTGGATAAACCAGGAGGAGATGAGGAGGGCGAAATGGGTGATAGGGACTCAAGGAAATAATGGGAAAAGCACCAGAAGGAGGGGTGGTTGGGTCACAGGAGGTTAAAATTAACTGAGATTGGAAAATTCAGTGTTCAAGCTATTGGGTTGTAGATTATCCAAGCAGAATATAAGGTGGTGTTGTCTAGTTTGCATTAGGCTTTGGAGAAGCCTGGCACTGGAGAAGGCTGAAGGTGAACAGGTTGGTGTGGGAGTAGGAAGCTAGAATTGCATACAGCTCGGAGCTTGAGGTTGCTATTGCAGAATGAGTACATTGTTCTGAAAATCATTAGTTTAGTGCATGCTTGAAGGAGGCTACATTGATGAGAATAAGCACAGATGAGGTGATCACTGTCACTCCTGTTTCACCACTCCCTCTTCCTTTTTTACCCCACAGATACTATGTGACCCACTGAGTTCCACCAGCAGTTTGTAGCGCCCCTGGTAGTTCTAGACTCCCAAACTTTATATGTGAAGCTATGCAAGTAGAGGTACACCAAGGAAATTTTGAGGATTGGTCATTCTACAACTGATATCCTTTGAATTTCTGCTTCTGTTTACTATTGTGTTAAGTGATGACATTTAAGTACAGAATCAGAATCACTGGCATATGTTGGGAATTTGTTGTTTTATGACAACAGTACAATGCAATATATAATAAAAACAACTATAAATTACAATAAATACATATAAAATATAAAATATAAAATTAAATAAGTAGTGCAAAAAAGAGGAGAAAATAGTGTTCATGGATTCAATGCCCATTCAGAAATCTGATGGCAGAAGGGAAGAAGCTGTCTCTGAAATGTGGAGTGTGCCTTCCGGCTCCTTCCTGCACCACTTCCTTGATGGTAGCAATGAGAAGAGAAACGTCCTGTGTGATGGGGTTCCTTAATGAAGAATGCTGCCTTTTTCTTTACTTATTGAGATACAGCGCAGAATAGGCCCTTCTGGCCCTTCAGTCTGCACTGCACAGCAACCCCTGATTTAACCCTAGTCTAATCATGGGACTATCTGAAATTACCATCTAACCTATTAATAACCAGTACACCTTTGGACAGTGGAGGAAACCAGAGCACTCGGTGGAAACCCATGCATTCCATGGGGTATATGTACAGAGTATGTTGGGACCAATGGATTAAAAATATTCAAGAAAGAGAAAGACTAAGACTAATAGGCACTGGAGAAGTTTTTTCCCTACTGCGGTCACTTTGCTGAACAGTTAACTGTCGGCTAACTATTACTTGGATTGCACTACTTGTATGTATAATCTATATTTTCATTTATATTTATCATTATTATTGTTATGAGCAGAGAGACAACATCTGCTGGAAGTAAATTCCTTGTATGTGCACAGGTACTTGGCAATTAAAGTCTGATTCTGATTCTGAATCTGAATGTACGCATTTCAGGAAACTAAGAGGATGAGATGATACGGGGAGATAGAAGGAATAGGGCACTTGTATGACTCATTAGCCGTGATAGATCTACTTTTGAACAGATTCAGCAAGTTTCGATTTTTTGATAATTCTGCTATTATAACATTGTTTTTGTCTGATCCTGTTTTCTTTTTAAATTAGCATCTGAAAAGCGAGCATCATAGAAGGTTCTCGGAGAGCACCGAATTTGATGTTGTGGATAAAATAATTTCCCAGTTTGACTGTGACTTTGTAGAGTTTCAGAAAGATAAGGTAAAAAGGTAAGAAAGATATTTTCTGTTTTGGATTACATGAGAAAAAAATATTAATGTCAGAATCGTATTTAAAGAGATAGTCCCTGAAGACTACCCAAAAAGAGCTTATCCTTTGATGTCTGCTTTCCATTGATAGAGCATCTATAGTTAACTGGTTTTAACTATGTTTATTGGTCAATTTTTAGACATTTCTTGGAAATTCCGTAATCTTTACTTAAACATAAAGTCCATGAAGTTTAATATGACTTTCTTTAAATCTGTGACTGTTACTTTCCATTGCCATTCACTGTAACATAGTTAACCGCATCAAACTCTTACATCACCCTCTGGGCTCCTGTCATGGTTGCACCCAGCATACCTGTAGAAGTGGTTCCTCCACCAGATCAAATGGTCTTCACATGTATTAACAGTACGTATAAAAAGTATTCACCCCCTGGGAAGTTTTCATGTTTCATTGTTTTACAATATTGAATCATGGCGAATTTAATTTGGCTTTTTTGAAACTGATAAACAGAAAAAGACTCCTTCGTTTCAAAGTGAAAACAGATCTCTACAAAGTAATCTAAATTAATCACAAATATAAAACACAAAATAATTGATTGCTTATGTATTCATCCCCTTCAAGTCAATATTTAGGAGACGGACCTTTGGCAACAATTACAGTCTTGAGTCTGTGTGGATAAGACTCTGTCAGATTGCATGGGGATTGTGAATGAACAGCCTTTTCAAGTTCGGCCACAAAATCTTAATTGGATTGAGGTCTGGAATCTGACTTGATCACTCCAGGACATTAACTTCTTGTTTTTAAGCTATTCCTATGTAGCTTTGGCTTATGCTTGAGGTCATTGTCTTGCTGGAAAACAAATCTCCAGATTCACAGTTCTCTTGCAGACTGCATCCAGTTTTTCTCCAGGGTTTCCCTGTATTTTACCCCCTACCTTAACAAGCCTTACAGGGCTTGCTGCAGTGAAGCATCCTCACAGCATGATGCTGCCACCACCATCCTTCACTGTAGGGATGGTATGTTTTTGATGATGTGCAGTGTTTGGCTTATGGCCAAAATGCTCTATTTTGGATTCATCAGACCATAGAACCCCCCTCTGGCTGACTTCAGAGTCTCCCACCTGCTTTCTGGCAAACTCCTAGCCAAGATTTCTTGTGGGGTTTTTTCCAACAGTGGCTTTCAAGCCTCCAGGCAAAGGTTTTTGTATGTGGAGTCTGTCATTTCTCATCCTCTGAAGCTTGAAACTCCTCCAGAGTTATCATAGGTCTCTTGGTGTCCTCTCTCACTAGTCCCCTTCTTGCATGGTCCCTCAGTTTTTGAGGACAGCCCGTTCTAGGCAGGTTTACAGCTGTGCCATATTCTTTCTATTTCTTGATGATTGACTTAACTGTACTCCAGGGGATATTCTGTGACTTGGAAATTTTCTTGTATCCATCTGCTGACTTGTGCTTTTCAATAACCTTTTCACAGAGTTACTTGGAGTGTTCTTTTCTCTTTGTGATGTTGTTTTTGCCAGGATACTGACTCACCAGCAGTTGGAGCTTCCAGATACAGGTGTATTTTTACTACAATCAATT
The DNA here is from genome assembly GCF_030144855.1 of Hypanus sabinus. Classification (NCBI taxonomy): domain Eukaryota; kingdom Metazoa; phylum Chordata; class Chondrichthyes; order Myliobatiformes; family Dasyatidae; genus Hypanus; species Hypanus sabinus. Next base: position 58,106,502 of record NC_082711.1, on the reverse strand, counting down.
GAAATACATTGACTGCACGTAGGTCTCCAAAAACAGATCTCCTTTTAACTAAGTATGTGACTTCTAAAACCAATTGGCTGCACCAGTGATGATTTGGTGTGTCTCATAAAAGGGGGTGAATACTTATGCAATCAATTATTTTGTGTGTTATTAATTTAGATAACTTTGTAGAGGACTGTTTTCACTTTGACACGAAGAAGTCTTTTTCAGATGATCAGTGTCAAAAAAAATCAAAATTAAATCCACTGCGATTTAATGTTGTGAAACAATAAAACATGAAAACTTCCACGGGGGGGGGGGGTGAATACTTTTTGATAGGCAATATATATTGAGCATTCAGTGTTGAAAGTACACATAAGGTACTTCATCGAGAACATTGTGGATTTCACCAAGGAAAGGGTAGTAGGAGTTTTGAGGTATAGGAAGGAGAATGTAGGAATGATTCTGGAGGTTTGATAGGAGACAAACTCATGTGAGTAGAAATAAAATGAGGAAAGCATAGGCAAGAGAACTAGCTGATGTTCCATTCTTGCTCTCTTCCTCACTTAAATGTTACTACTCTTTGATAGGAACCTCAGATAATGTCAATTATCTTATGTATATTTACTGCCCGACTGCATGTCCAACAGCCCCTTTGAATTCTATTGTCAATCCATAATAGATAGACAGGATTGTTGCAGAAGATTGGCAAAATTAATTATATTAGTTTTCATAACTTGCAGAAGTACTCTTGCTATAGCAGCTACTCAAACAAAACAACACCACTTCGAGACTATGCGGGGGGGGGGGGGGGCGGGGTTAATCCTGTATGACATATTTTCCTGTCCAATCCAGTAGCAAGGCTCCAAAGCTGAAGAATATGTTCAATCTTTATTAAGAAACTAGCAAAGCAAATAATCTCAAAGCGGTAAAAACTAATGAAACTCAAACTGGCGATGTAACAAAATAAACAGTTTTAGTGTATTAAACATACTTGAGCTTTCTTCAATGCAATTAAGCATACTTAAGTGGACTTATGTGAAATTAAGCAATTTTAAATGCAATTAAGTGGTCAACAAAAAAGATGTCACCCTGGCTCACTTACTAAATCTACTGAACTTCAAAGACAAAGCATGACTACTATTAAACTCTTTGTTTCTACCATGCCCCCACCCAAGTGACTACTATAATACACTTACAACACAAAATACAATGCAGATAGAAAATAGGTGCATGGCTCCTATAGTTGCCAATTCTACCACCTTAACAGTTGTCCATTCATCTGAACAAGGTACATGTTTTCAGCAACCTGCTCAACCCATTTATGTCAACTCCTTAACAAATCAAGAAGATTAAATATCTTCATTGATATTTTTCTCCTGCTGTTAGTGCACAGCCATCCACATCTTGGTTGTGCTCCTACTACCAACATTTGCATGATCCCTGTGTTCTGTTGTAAAAATTCATTATTTGAATGTGGATGCTTTTATCGATGTCATCATTTACTGCCACATTCAAGAATGTGAGCTCTGGATCGTTGCCCTGGACTACTGCAGCTACTTGATACCAAGGACTGGATGCTGAGGACTTTTTCAAGACAGGTCACTTGTTTTGTGCTACTTAGCCCCATCCTATCAGTGTAATTTTCTGTGGCCTTTGAGACCAAGTTCACTATGGTCAATATTCTGACAGACACCCTTTTTATTTTCCCTTATTTCTGCTCTAACATCGGTGATAAAGTTTAGGGGAACTTTTTACGTAAACTTGAGGACTTATCTCCGTTAATTCTTCAAGAATTGTTTGGTGTCTAGTTATACAATTTTTGTATAGTTTTTTACTTTGGTTTTATGAGATGTTCCTGAGTTCAATTTATATTGTATGCACTTTAGAACACTTTAAAACACTTGAGAACTTTATAACTTATTTGTCTATAGTATGAGAGAAGAACAAATTGCATTAGCTGTGTTTTACCTGATATTATGTTTATTTTATATTGGCAATGTAATAAATCTATTTATTATAATTACAAATATTTAATGTCCAAATAATTATACCTGCTTTAGTATGAAAATTAAAGATCGATTAAAATATATGCACAAAATACTGGAGGAATTCAGCAGGTCTGGCAGCTTCGAAGTAGGAGAATAAAGAGTTTACTTTTCAGGCTGAGACTCTTCATCAGGACTGATAAAAAAAAGAGGGAAGAAGCCAAAATAAGAGAGTGGAGGAGGGGAAGAAGTACATAGCAGGTGACAGGTGAAACAGGTGAGAGGGAAGGTTGGTGGGTGGGAGGGTGAAGTGAGAAGCTGGGTTCTCCCTCTCACTCTTCCTTTCCAGCCCTGATGAAGTGTCTCAGACTGAAATGCCAACTGTTTATTCTTCTCCACTGATACTGCCTGACCTGCTGAGTTTGTGTGTGTTGCTCTGGATTTCCAGCATCTGCAAAAACTCTTGTGTTTATGAGCATATCAGATCCACTATCTATAAAATAGCAAGTGTATTCATGAGCAAACATGAGGAAATCTGCAGATGCTGGAAATTCAAACAATACACACAAAATGCTGGTGGAACACAGCAGGCCAGGCAGCATCTATAGGAAGAAGCACTGTCGACGTTTCGGGCCGAGGCCCTTTGTCAGGACTAACTGAAAGGAGAGATACTAAGAGATTTGAAAGTAGTGGGGGGAGGGGGAAATGCAAAATGGTAGGAGAAGACCGGAGGGGGTGTGATGAAGCTAAGATCTGGAAAGGTGATTGGCGAAAGTGATACAGAGCTGGAGAAGGGAAAGGATCATGGGACGGGAGGCCTCAGGAGAAAGAAAGGGGGGGAGCACCAGAGGGAGATGGAGAACAGGCAGGGTGATAAGAAGAGAGAGAAATAAAACAAACAACTAAATATGTCAGGGATGGGGTAAGAAGGGGAGGAGGGGCATTAACAGAAATTAGAGAAGTCAATGTTCATGCCATCAGGTTGGAGGCTTCCCAGCCGGTATATAAGGTGTTGTTCCTCCAACCTGAGTGTGGATTAATCTTGACGGTAGAGGAGGCCATGGATTGACTTATCAGAATGGGAATGGGACGTGGAATTAAAATGTGTGGCCACTGGGAGATCCTGCTTTCTCTGGCAGACCAAGCGTAGGTGTCCAGCGAAACGGTCTCCCAGTCTGCGTCGGGTCTCACCAATATATAAAAGGCCACACCGGGAGCACCGGACGCAGTATACCACACCAGCTGACTCACAAGTGAAGTGTCACCTCACCTGGAAGGACTGTCTGGGGCCCTGAATGGTGGTGAGGGAGGAAGTGTAAAGGCAGGTGTAGCACTTGTTCCGCTTACAAGGATAACTGCCAGGAGGGAGATCGGTGGGAAGGGATGGGGGGGGACGAGTGGAAATGAGTGGTTAGGGAGTCGCGTAGGGAGCGATCTCTGCGGGAAAGCGGGGGGGGGGGGGGAAGATGTGCTTGGTAGTGGGATCCCGTTGGAGGTGGCAGAAGTTACAGAGAATTATACATTGGACCTGTAGGCTGGTGGGGTGGTAGGTGAGGACAAGGGGAACCCTATCCCGAGTGGGGTGACGGGCGGATGAGGTGAGGGCAGATGTGCGGGAAATGGGAGAGATGCGTTTGAAAGCAGAGTTGATGGTGGAAGAGGGGAAGCCCCTTTGTTTAAAAAAGGAAGACATCTCCTTTGTCCTGGAACAAAAAGCCTCATCCTGAGAGCAGATGCAGTGGAGACAGAGGAATTGTGAGAAGGGGGTAGCAGTTTTGCAAGAGAAAGGGTGAGAAGAGGAATAGTCCAGGTAGCTGTGAGAGTCTTCAGGCTTATAGTAGATATCAGTAGATAGGCCATCTCCAGAGATGGAGACAGAAAGATCAAGAAAGGAGAGGGAGGTGTCGGAAATGGACCAGGTAAATTTGAGGGCAGGGTGAAAGTTGGAGGCAAAGTTAATGAAGTCAATGAGCTCAGCATGCATGCAGTTGTCGATGTAGCGAAGGAAAAGAGGGGGATGGATACCCGTATAGCCTTGGAACATGGATTGTTCCACAAAGCCAACAAAAGGCAGGCATAACTCGGACCCATGCGGGTGCCCATGGCTACACCCTTGGTTTGGAGGAAGTGGGAGGAGCCAAAGGAGAAATTATTGAGAGTAAGAACTAATTCCGCTAGACGGAGGAGAGTGGTGGTAGAGGGGAATTGGTTAGGTCTGGAATCCAAAAAGAAGCGGAGAGCTTTGAGACCGTCCGGGTGGGGTTGGAGGTATATAGGGACTGGACGTCCATGGTGAAAATAAGATGGTGGGGGCCAGGGAACTTAAAATCATTGAAAAAATTCAAAGTGTGAGAAGTGACACGAATATTGGTGGGAAGAGATTGAACAAGGGGGGATAAGACAGTGTCAAGGTATGCAGAAATGAGTTCAGTGGGGCAGGAGCAAGTTGACAATAGGTCTACCTGGACAGGCAGGTTTGTGGATCTTGGGTAGGAGGCAGAAATGGGAAGTGCGGGGTGTGGGAACTATGAGGTTGGTGGCAGTGGATGGGAGATCCCCAGAGCAAGGTTGGTAATGGTATAGGAGACAGGGGCCTGGTGCTCCTTAGTGGGGTCAAGAAGAGGTATCAGAGAGTTGTCGCTGTGCCTCAACCAGGTAGAGATCAGTATGCCAGACAGCAACAGCTCTCCCCTTATCAGCGGGTTTTATAGTGAGGTTGGGATTGGTGTGGAGGGAGCGGAGAGCAGAGCGTTCGGAAGGAGTTAGGTTGGAATTGGAACAGGTTGTGGTGAAGTTGAGACGGTTGATGTCCCGTCGGCAATTAACAATAAAGAGATCTAGAGCAGGAAGAAGACCAGAGCGGGGTGTCCATGAAGAGAAGGAGGGTTGAAGACGGGAGAAGGGGTCATCGGTAGGGGTAGGAAAGTCCTTGCCAAAGAAGTAAGCTCGGAGACGGAGCCGGCGGAAGAAGAGTTCAGCGTCGTGGCATTCGCAGAACTCGCTGAGGTGTGGACGAAGAGGGACAAAGCTGAGGCCCTTACTGAGGACAGAGCACTCTGCCTCAGAGAGTTGAAGGTCGGATGGAATGGTAAAGACCTGTCACGGATGAGGGATCCCACTACCAAGCACGTCTTTCCCTCCCTCTCCCTTTCTGCAGGGATCACTCCCTACGCAACTCCCTTGTCCACTCGTCACCCTCGCCCCCCCATCCCTTCCCACCAATCTCCCTCCTGGCACTTATCCTTGTAAGCGGAACAAGTGCTACACCTGCCTTTACATTTCCTACCTCAGCACCATTTAGGGCCCCAGACAGTCCTTCCATGTGAGGTGACACTTCACCTGTGAGTCGGCTGGTGTGGTATACGGCGTCCGGTGCTCCCAGTGTGGCCTTTTATATATTGGTGAGACCCGACGCAGACTGGGAGACCGTTTCGCTGAACACCTACGCTCGGTCTGCCAGAGAAAGCAGGATCTCCCACTGGCCACACATTTTAATTCCACGTCCCATTCCCATTCTGATATGTCTATCCATGGCCTCCTCTACCGTCAAGATGAGTCCACACTCAGGTTGGAGGAACAACACCTTATATACCGGCTGGGTAGCCTCCAACCTGATGGCATGAGCATTGACTTCTCTAACTTCTGTTAATGCCCCTCCTCCCCTTCTTACCCCATCCCTGACATATTTAGTTGTTTTTTTCCCTCTCTCTCTGCCCATCACCCTGCCTGTTCTCCATCTCCCTCTGGTGCTCCCCCCTCCCCCTTTCTTTCTCCTGAGGCCTCCCGTCCCATGATCCTTTCCCTTCTCCAGCTCTGTATCAATTTCGCCAATCACCGTTCCAACTCTTAGCTTCATCCCACTCCCTCCGGTCTTCTATCATTTTGCATTTCCCCCTCCCCCCTCTACTTTCAAATCTCTTAGTATCTCTCCTTTCAGTTCGTCCTGACAAAGGGTCTTGGCCCGAAACGTCGACAGTGCTTCTTCCTATAGATGCTGCCTGGCCTGCTGTGTTCCACCAGCATTTTGTGTGTGTTGAGTGTATTCATGACATTGTCTTACCTTTATAAAAGCCATCACTTTGTCACAAGTAACGTTTTCTCACGTGTAATATCGAATACCTTTTTTATTGAATGCCAAGTTTTCAATAAGCCTCTAAACTTCCAAATAATTGCTTTTAAGACTAAGCCATGAAGTGGGTATCTTTATCCAAACTACATCAAGTTAAACTGTTACTTCTTTATCCCCCTTCTAAAATAATGAAATGCAAATTTTCACTGATGTGGCAGAAATCATTACTACAATAATGATTGTTTAACTTGTTGCGTAATAATTAAGGATTTTGAAAATTAAATTCTGATTTTAACAAAAGTATTTTCTTCATGTTTAGGACAAAGTTTACCAGTGGTGTGCACACACAAGCTTTCTCCAAAATAAATACCACAGAGCTACACGATGAGTTTCAAAGACCACATAAAGAGCATATGGAAGAAAATAAATATGCCATATCATGGAGAATAAAGAATAATGAACAAGTTAGTGGATGGGAAAACCAACCAAGTAGTTTGTCTTTTCAATTAAAGGAAATTGTGTCTTCAGGCACCTTAAATTCACCTAACCAGTTTTTGCCTTTGTCTACACAAAGTCATGTTAGCATTTCTGACATGGGTGATAGATTCACCTTTGGTAATAGCAAGTCTTTCAGAGAGGGCAAAGTTTCCTCTGAAAATCAGACAAAAAGCAGGACTTTCCATAGTACATCTTTGTGTCCAACACAAGAAGGTTGTTCCATGATTTCAAAGCTTTATACTTCGGAAGAGTTGCATCATTTTGTAAGATTGCCAGACAAGGAGAGATCACCATCTGTTGCTGAAGAATTCTCACATAAGCAACCATTCGACGAAGACATACGTGGAAATAGGCCACAGTCAGACTTCGCTGTATGTTCTGACAGTGACAAAAACATAACTAACCTGCAGACGGCATCAAAGATTAATTTACAGGAAAAGTGCAAAGAACAGAAAATTGCAGAACGAGTTTCTGAGTATTATGGGGTAACTGATTGTGGTTCGCCTTTCAATGCAGCAGTTCCTGTTAAAAATCCGTCTGACTCTCTCCAGAAACGATTTATTTTAGGCAAAGACAGAAATGAAAATCCAAGAGAAGGATCCACATGTGAAATAATGTCCACAGATAATGCCATTGCACATAAAATAACTGAAGTTCATTCTGTACGGTCCTCTTCACCTTTTAAGAAATTGCATAAGAAAGTGCGATTTTCTGCTGGATATGGAAGAAGTAAAAAGAAGGCTCAGAATCACAGAATGGAAATATGTATACTTTCAAAGGAAAATTGTTTGGCAGATGAAGATAAGACTCCTAGTTTGCCATCAAAAAGTTTACTGGAATTATTTCAAACCAGTGAAGGTAGTGATTCTGAGTTTCCAGGTTTTACAGAACATTCATCTCAGAAAATGTCAGAATTGGAAAGAGACTTAATGGATAATGATCAGTCAAAGAACGTTCTGTCGCTGTTTACCTATTCATCATCTTTATCATCTTTTCTTGGTTTCTAGGGCAATGTATATGGAAGTCTTTGTTTCAAGGACAGAATGTGTATGCAGTCAAGAGTTTTATTTCTGTTTCAATTTTGCAAAAATTTGAGTATGGTTATAGTCTTTCCACTTGATCATTTTAACATGCCTATTAGGTTTGGAAATAAATAATAAATGCTACCTACCTACTGCTTTAAGAACAAGGAGTCAATTTAGATTTTTTTCTAGTTCTTTTCATATTATATTCAATTTTAAATTATAGTAAAAATTTCCCTTCAAATTAAAGAACAGTTAGCTAACAGTATTAATAGTTTCTGTTGCATTTCAATTGCCACAAATGAATTTGTATTTTATTACAGAAAGTTCAAACCCAATACTGTTATAAGCTTGATTACATGTAAGTATGTCCTTGTAACAGTGCTAATCAGTACTTCAATAAAGCTATCCCTCTTGGGAGCATAGATTTGTAAAGTAGGTTGATGGGATTAAAAGCATCTCCAAGTATATGGAACTATATTGGGTAACATCAAAGTCTTAGAACTTGGTAGTCTTTCAGTGAAATGCATGTACCAAGAAGAGGTACTAGAAATGTCATACTTTTGATGTTCCAGTGCATCTTTGAAGTACAGCTGAGTTGAAGAACCTTTACTCTGAATATAATCTGTGTTGTAGTTAAGCACAGAATATTAATTGTAAAACTTGATACAAAAACTTTGGATGTTTCATTTCGCAGTTTTAACTTTCTTGCAAATGGGGAGAATCTTTGGAGCTCTCCATCCCATGTGGTTGTAGAGGCTAGGTCATTGTCGGTATGTAAAGAAGAAATAAATATATTGTTGAACAATGAAGAATTGAGAACTATGGGGAACTGGCACAGAAGAGAAGTTGATAAGAAGTTAGCCATGATAATATTGAATGAAGTAGCAGGCTTGAGGGTCCGATTAGTCTCCTGCACATTTTGTCGTATTTCTATGTTAATATCTACCTGAGAGCATTCAGACCCAATAACAAATCTACGGTACTTCAATTAAAGCAGTAATCAGTCAAGAATTATAATAGCAATTGATTGTACTCTTCTCTATAGTGAAACATCTCAAAACATTTTGCCTTTAAAATTGCATCAATTCTCTTAGGAAAACTGTCATGCAGTTTTATAAGAAAATTGGCTGGTAGGTTGTTCCAAGCATCTTGGAGAATTTGCCACAGTTCTTCTGCAGACTTTGGGTGTCTTGTTTGCTTGTTTCTTTATCTCCAGGCATGGAGGTGATGTTGAGATCTCGAGGCCATACCATCTGTTGCAGAACTCCTTCAAAATTCTGCCATATATATGAAGAAATTTTAGAATCAATAATATCAGAAAAGGATTTAGAAATGAAAATTGGTACCACCTGAAATAGATACTGAAATTTAGGTAAAATAATCATCTTAATAGTATTAATTCTACTAATCAATGATAAGGATAGTGGGGACCATTTAGTAAGCAGTTGTTTAACATGATCAATTAAAGATAAGAAGTTAACTTTAAGTAGATCCTTATGTTTCTTCGTAATTTTAACACCCAAATAAGTCATCAGTAACCAGTCTGAATGGTGATTATCTATAGATTGGAGCTCGCATATTTAATGGGGAAAAACTCACTGTTATTAAGATTCAATTTATAACCAGAAAAACTACTAAACTGAGCAAGTAGTGATAGTATTGCAGGGCTGGATTTCTCTGGGTTAGAGATACATAATAACAGGTCATCTGCATCCCATTCCCACGAATAATGCAAAATATATTGGATGAATCACGAAGAGCAATTGCCAAGGGCTCCTAGGCAATATCAAATAGTAAGAGACTCACAGGACAACCCTGTCTAGAACCTTGAAAAAGTCTGAAAAAGGGGGATCTCTGATTATTGGTAAGTACAGAAGCCAAAGGTGTATGATATATCAACTTAATCGAAAATATAAACTTAGGGCTAAAATTAAATTTCTCAAGTGTGTTAAATAAACGTTCTCATTCAACTCTATCAAACACCTTCTCGGCGTCAAGCGAAATAACACATGCTGGAGTTTTAGATGAAGAAGTATATACAATATTCATTAACCTCCTAGCATTAAAATTAACAATTTTTAATAAATCCTGTCTAGTCATCAGAGACAATTTGTGGCAATAATTTTTCCAATCTATTGCTAATAATTTGGAAAATATTTTGGAGTCCACATTCAACAAGGATATATGTCTATATGATGCACATTCAATGGGGTCTTTATTGTTTTTAGGAATTAAATGCTTCATAAAAGGATTGTGATAATTTACCTACAAATAAGGCATCCTCAAAGATTCTACATAATCAAGGAGAAAGTAGATTTGAAAAAGATTTTTAAAAATTCTGCTGTATACCCATCCAAACCAGGTGCTTTACCAGAATTCATTAAAGAAATTAATTTTTTTATTTCTTCTTCCATGATGGGTGCATCTAATGCTAAACATTCATTAAGTGGTAATTTCAGAATATTCAATTTCCTTAAAAATTTGTGCATTATGGTATAATCATCAGGAAATACTGATTGGTATAAAGAGGTATAAAATTCTTGAAAAGATTTATTAATTTCATCATGGTCAATCATCAAACTACCTTCCTGTTTACAAACTTTAATGGTCTGACATTTAGCCAAAGCAATTTTCAATTGGTTGGCCAATAATTTACCCGATTTATCACCGTGCATATAAAATTGATCTTAGTTTTAAGTACTCGATTTGTAGTCAGGGGTGTTAATAACAAACTGTGTTGCATCTGAAGTTCAACTCTTTTTTTTATAAAGCTCCAGATTAGGAGCAGCAGAATTTTTTTATCAATTTCTTTAATCTTATCAACCAGTGTACGTATTTCATTACTAATTTGTTTTTTAATCCAGCAGAATATGATATAATTTGGCCACAGATGTATACTTTAAAAGTATCCGATAATATCCCACTGGAAATTTCTTCAGTAAAGTTAGTTGAAAAGAAAAAGGCAACCTGTTCTTTAATAAAGTTAACAAAGTTTAAGTCCTGAAGTAGAGTAGAATTGAACCGCCATTGCCTAGCGCTAAAAGTTACATCAGTTAATTTGATTAATAGTTTCAAAAGTGCATGATTGGGAATGGCGATTGCATTGTATTCACAGGCAGTAACGGGCAGAACTAATTGAGAGTTGATTAAAAAGGAATCAATTCTAGAGTAATTATGATATACATGAGAAAAAAATGAAAATTCTTTATCGTTAGGATGTAAAAACCTCCAAATTGCTTAAAAAAAAATAATTCCAGAGTCAACTAAAAAGGAATGAATAAGAATAGTGGATTTGTTTGGAGGTACCTGATTGTATGCAGGCCTGTCCATCGAGGGATTCCAACAATAGTTAAAATCTCTGCTCATTATCAACATATATTCATTTAAATTAGGCAGAGATGCAAATAGATTTTTAAAGAATTTCGGATAGTTGGCATTTGGTGCATAGATATTAACCATAACAAATTTTTGGTTATAAAGTAAACCAGTAATTAATAGAAATCTACCATTCGGGTCTGAGATTGTTTCATAGTGAACAAATGAAATCGAGGAGTCTATAAAAATAGATACACCTTTCAGCTTAGCCTGTGAATTAGAGTGAAATTGTTGTTCTTTCCAAAACCTAAAAAAAACCGCTGATTATCCTCCTTCATCACATGAGTTTCCTGGGCAAAGATAATCTGAGCATTCAATCCGCAAAAAACTTTTAAAATCTTCCGTTTAATCAGATGGTTCAAATAATTTGCATTCCACGGGACAAAGTTAGTAATATTATCAATTTTATTTGAATAAACCATATGGTATTAAAAGGGTTCACCTTCCTGCATAGGAAACTCATGAATCAGGAAGAGGGGAAAGGTTTAAAGGGAAACTGGAAGTTACGACAATTCAGACATATTTGTAGTTTCAGTTAAGCCCAAATAAAAATACTGAAGTAAGGTTAGCCCCACCCCCATGCACAAAAGCCCAAAAATGGCCAATAGACAGCCAGAAAGCTAATTAGAAACTCCCTTACCCCACTCTCTTGAAGGCATATCTCCAAAATTGAAAAAAAAGATGCAAAATACCACTCAGTCAAAACATTGAAAGAGGAATGCCATATTTGCAAAGCATTTTGAAAAGCAAAATCTTGAAAAGTGAAACAGAATGCAATCTTATTAATATTTCAGGGGGAAAAATCAGTCACCAGATCAGAAAAAAACTTCAAACTTTAGCAGTCCAAATCTATAAACTGGTTATTAATTTATAAACTAAATGAATACAGACATGAAAAAATTGAGAAAAATGCCATCCATAGTCAAACCATTGAGAAGGGAAGACTATAAATGTAAAAAAAAAAATCAGCCATTTGCAAAACATTCTGCAAGGCGAGTTCTTGAAAAATGAAACAATACAATCTTACTAATATTTCAGAGGAAAAAAAGTCAATCACCAAATCAAATTCTTAATTATTTTCAAAAACGAACAATTGAAAATAATAAAGTAACAAAGAAAAAAAAAACAAACATAGAAGCATAATAAACATCCATTCTCTGAAAGAGAATATGGGTGTTATCAAACCAATGACAAAAATCTTCAAACTTCAAAAGTCTAAATCTATAGAAACATAGAAAATAGGTACAGGAGTAGGCCATTCGGCCCTTCGAGCCTGCACCACCATTCAGTATGATCATGGCTGATCATCCAACTCAGAACCCTGTACCTGCTTTCTCTCCATACCCCCGATCCCTTTAACTTCCTTTTAAATATAGCCAATGAACCAGCCTCAACTGTTTCCTGTGGCAGAGAATTCCACAGATTCACCACTCTGTGTGAAGAAGTTTTTCCTCATCTCAGTCCTAAAAGGCTTCCCCTTTATCCTTAAACTGTGACCCCTCATTCTGGACTTTCCCAAAATTGGAAACAAACTTCCTGCATGTAGCCTGTCCAATCCCTTTAGAATTTTATATGTTTCAATAAGATCCCCCCTCAATCTTCTAAATTCCAGTGAGTATAAGCCTAGTCAATCCAGTCTTTCTTCATATGAAAGTCCTGCCATCCCAGGAATCAATCTGGTGAGCCTTCTCTGTACTCCCTCTATGGCAAGAATGTCTTTCCTCAGATTAGGGGACCAAAACTGCACACAATTTTCTAGGTGCAGTCTCACTCTTGTACAACTGCAGTAGAACCTGCAAAATCCTTTTGCTATGAATGCCAACATACCATTTGCCTTTTTCACCACCTGCTGTACCTGCATGCCCACCTTCAATGACTGGTGTACAATGACACCCAGGTCTCCCCTTTTCCGAATCAGCCACCATTCAGATAATAATCTGTTTTCCTGTTCTTGCAACCAAAGTGGATAACCTCACATTTATCCACATTAAATTGCATCTACTATGAATTTGCCCACTCACCTAACCTATCCAAGCCACCCTGCATCCTCTTAACATCCTCCTCACAGCTATCACCACCGCCCAACTTTATGTCATCCGCAAACTTGGAGATGCTGCATTTAATTCCCTCGACTAAATCATTAATATATATTGTAAACAACTGGGGTCCCAGCACTGAGCCTTGCGGTACCCCACTAGTCACTATGAACTGATTATTAACTAATAAACCAAATGAATACAGACACAAAGAAACTAAATTTCTTGGGATCGAATGTTGATCCTCAAGGAATTGTTGAGCTTCTTCCATGGATTTAAAGCATTTACTTGATTTGTCAAGCAGAACAACTCTTAAACGAGCTGGAAATAGCAGAGCTGGTTGAAACTTTCTTTGATAAAGCTCGGGCATCACCGGTTTAAAAATCTTTCTCGTATTACCTCAGGACTGTAGTCTTCAACCAGTCAAAACTTGAGGTCCCCGTGTTCAATAACCTCTTTCAGATGGGCAGTCAGAATTAAATGCACCTTGGTTTGCACATAGTGGAATTGGAGTATAACAGGTCAGGGCTTCAGCTCATTATGAGGTTTGGCTCTTAAAGCCCAATGGGCATGGTCAAGTATAGGAATAGAAGAGAGCTTCAGAGCCGAACATGTCTATTATAATTTTTTTTTCATTTTTAAAATCTTTTTATTAATACATAATCTTCTACAACTATAGAATAACACAAAATTTCAACAAATTAATATGTATACAATTAATAGAGCTGAAGAAAAAAATTAATCATAATATATAAAAATGGAAAAAATTTTATATAGAAAAAGGAAGGGAAAAAACCCCATCTAACTAAGAAAAAACTCCTTATTAACTACAAAAAAAAACCCATTAGGAATCAACCCCCAGAAGTAATACGTTTAATCATCATCGAGATATATAGAAAAAAAACTCAACCACCAGTTCACATTTTTTTAAAAAGATTATAAAATTGGAAGGAAACCAAGTAGAATAAGTCAAATTAAATGGTAACATTTGGCAAAAGAACCCCATCTTCTTTCAAAATCAAATCGAGGTTCAAAAGTTCTACTACTAATTTTTTCCAAGCTGAGACATAACATTACTTGAGAAAACCATTCAATTAATGTAGGGGAAGCGATATCTTTCCATTTTAATAAAATAGCTCTTCTTGCCAACAATATAACAAATGCAATTCCATGTTGATCTGAAGGTGAAATACCCTGAATATGATGCGAAACTATTCTAAATAGAACAGTCAATCTATTAGGTTGTAAATTAATTTTCAAAGCTTTAGAGATTGTAGAAAATAAAGATTTCCAAAACAGTTTTAATGAAGAACATGACCAGAACATGTTCTGGTCATATGTCCATTAAAAATTGAGAAAAGAATTTAGTAAGCTCACCACTCTCAACATCTTCATGGAGTCCTATTATTTGCAGTTTCTGTCTATGACTGCGACTTTCCAGGTCAATAATCTTGAGTTTATACTGTGTTTGAGTAATCGAAGTTAATTTCTTATCCAGTGCATCCAATCTGCGATCTCTCTGTCTTCCAGCTTCATTGAGTTCAGATATTTGCCACTGTTGCTTTTCACTCTCCCGCTTAAGAGTTCCCAGTCTGCTTTCGATCTCCTTCAACAATACTTCCAATGTAGAAAATTTTTTATCGAATTTATCATCGAGGAGCTTCAACATACCTTCCAAAGTGTGTAGAGACTGTTTAAGTCGTTGAGAATATCCACCTTTCCTTCCACTTCCATTACCAGCTTCCTTTCCTTTGGCTGATGCCTTTTGCCCTCTGGTATTCATTTCCGGCAATTAAAAGTCAAAGTTCAGGCATATAAAAGTGTTATAAACACTTTGATATAGATAGTGAAAGAGTGGTAAAACAAAATTGAAAAATGAACAGAACAAAGCCAAAATACGACTTACTCCATCTGGTGCCCAAAGAGAACTTTCCTTCAAAATTCAAAGTACGTTATTATCAATGTATACAAAACACAGCCTTGAGATTCATCTTGTAGGCAGCCACAAAGCTAAGAAACACCATTGAACCGTTTAAAGAAAAAAATCCCACACCAGACCATCAAACATCCGAAAAAAAGGACAGATCACACAAACAATAAAAAGACCATAAAATAGCACACAGAACATTAAACATCAAACCACAGAACCTTCAAAAATGAGGAAATGTAATCACCAACTTTATATGTAGAAATGCAGCCCCAAACCTGCAGGGGACCTCTGTCGTTTCACTGTTAGCTTCAGACACTCATCCATGTGGCACTCACCAGCTTTTCTACAGTCAAAATCCTTCCTGCTTGAACCAAAAAATTCAAATTCTGACTTGTTAGTTCATACCACTTGCTGCCATTGTTCAGCACCCCAGTCCCTGTGCTTTTGTGTGTAGGTGAATCTCTTGGCTTTGTTTCTACTTCGGAGGTATGGTGTTTTGCAAATAACTCTTCCATGAAGATCACTTCTGACAAGACTTCTCTGGACTGTAGAGGAGTATACTTAGTGGTTTCTTTGAGTTCAGAGCTAATAGCAGTATTGAACTACTTCCAATTCAGAAGGGACGTCAGTTTGGTGTATCCCTCATCTGCTAAGCTCAGATTCTGTGGCTGACCACTGTGCTTCTGGTCCTTACCTGTTTCTTTGTGTTTTTTCAGAAGAGCTTGGATACCACATCTTGAAACTCCTGTCTGCCATTAAATTTCTGCTTGGGAGACACCTGGCTTGTGCAGGATGACCATTTTGTATCTTGTTGCTATGCTCACTTTTGCCATGGTGTCAGAATTGATCATTTTGAGGTTGAACTGTCACATTTGCAACACTCATCACCTTTTAGTTTGGTTGTCCTTTGCCCATTTTGATTCCTTCTACTCCTGTATCTATTTCAATGAATCGGTTTAATTCATTCAACTCATTGTGTCATTGATTTTTTTGCTTTCTCTGTTTAATCATGCAGTGGGCTTGTATACTTAAATAGTAATCAAGTTTTTATTTGAAAAATGGTTCATTACTTAATATGTTACTTTCTTTCGGGAAATACAAAATTTCTCTAACATTTAGTTTTTTGGAAAATGAATGTTTGGAAATTTAAAAATTGTTCTTTTCTACTAACACATTAATGCAGAAGACTAAAATAAATATCAAAAACAAAATTTATACAAAAAATCTAGGGTGCTTAAGACTTGCACAGTACTGTAGGCTTTAAAGAGAAGAGAGGAATTAGGGACATGAGACTGAAAATTGGTGGTTATGTTTTAAGAGTTTAAACTGATAAAGGAAGGAGAATGAGGGGCCTGGAGATAACTAACTATTGCAAGGAACACCCCCATTGCCAGGGATAGGAAGAAAGAGGATCAATTGTTTGGCCAAAGGTAGATCCCTTATTTCAGTGTTGAGTTGGAGTGGTGGTCTGAATAAGTACTGTTATAAAAAGAACAAGAGCATTTCAGGAACTAAGTATTGACCAGGGGTCAATGTTATCAGTCAATGAAGGCAAACATGCAGGTACAGCAGGCAGTGAAGAAAGCTAATGGCATTCTGGCTTTAATAACAAGAGGAAGTGAGTATAGGAGTAAAGAGGTCCTTCTGCAGCTGTACAGTGCCCTGGTGAGACCCCACCTGGAGTATTGTGTGCAGTTTTGGTCTCCAAATTTGAGGAAGTACATTCTTGCTATTGAGGGAGTGCAGCGTAGGTTCACAAAGTTAATTCCCGGAATGGCGGGACTGTCATATGTTGAAAGGTTGGAGTGACAGGGCTTGTATACACTGGAATTTAGAAGGATGAGAGGGGATCTGATTGAAACATATAAGATTATTAGGGGATTGGACACACTGGAGTTAGGAAGCATGTTCCCGCTGATGGGTGAGTCCAGAACTAGAGGCCACAGTTTAAGAATAAGGGGTAGGCCATTTAGAACAGAGATTGGAAAAACTTTTTCACCCAGCGAGTGGTGGATATGTGAAATGCTCTGCCCCAGAAGGCAGTGGAGGCCAAGTCTCTGGATGCATTCAAGAGAGAGTTAGATAGAGCTCTTATAGATAGTGGGGTCAGGGGATATGGGGAGAGGGCAGGAACGGGGTACTGATTGTGTATGATCAGCCATGGTCACAGTGAATGGCGGTGCTGGCTAGAAGGGCCGAATAGCCTACTCCTGCACCTACTGTCTATTGTCTATTGTTATTTATATGACTATTTGCATAGGTACAATAAATACACGGTTTTTAATTAATTAATGGTAACTTACCTAAATCAGTCTTTATAGGTCAGCAAGTGTGCCTAAACAAGATGAGATGTTTTCCCTCAGAATTATTTTGGACTTTATATGTACTATATTACAAGTCAAAGACAGAAAAGTCATTGTGAGAGTGGGAATGACAGGCAACAGCAGACTCAGGACCACCCTTGCAGAGAGATGTCGAGGTGAGGAGGAGGGAAAGCGCAGGGGTCCAAGAAACATGAAATGTGGTCAAGGGCTTTGTGCACTGTGGTAGAGGTAAAGCTATAGTTCAGGAAGAAGAAGGACAGTTCCAAGGCAGTGGTATGGAAAGTTTCATCACTAGGCCAAATGTGACAGAACGGGAGGAAGTGGAGGGAGGAGGCTGGATGGAGGAACTGTAGATAACTATATAATTCTGTAGGCTGAAGGAAAGAGTTAAGGATAAAACATATTAGACAAAAATAGGATGTAAATTAAAAGCAAAAGTAATGAAAATTTCCAGTTGTGCATGAATGCCTTCCTTTTCTTCCTTCTGACCCCCACCTTCTCTGCAATCTAAAACTTGTTCCTTTGTTTATTTTTACCAGTACTGTCAAAGGATCTGTGCAAGGGGAACAAGTACCATACCTGCCCCTACACCTCCTCCCTCACTAGCATTCAAGTCAAGTCAAGTCAAGTTGCTTTTTATTGTTGTTTCGACTATAACTGCTGGTACAGTACACAGTAAAAACGAGACAGCGTTTTTCAGGACCATGGTGCTACATGAACAATATAAAAACTACACAGAACTACGTAAACCAACACAAAAACTACACTAGACTACAGACCTACCCAGGACTACATAAAGTACACAGAACGGTGCAGACATTACAATAAATAATAAATAAGACAATAGGCACAGCAGACGTCAATAGGTTGGTAGTCTGATGGCTTGGGAAAATCTGTTACATAAGTAATCAGCTGAATGGCGGCACCTGGGATTCAGTCCGTTTTTGTACTCCCGCCAAGTATTTCGTTGCCACAGATGTAGTCAATTTAATGTCCATTTGAGAGCAGAATGGGCGGGAGGGCCGGCCGGCTAGGGCTTGCTTTTTTCCTGGCGTGGACTCCTGCCACTTGCCTCCTTCTGCTTCTACGCAAGCTGCTTATGCTTTCCCCATCTCCGGCTACCGGCATGAGGTGACTCCGAGGACTGAAGGCCTGATTCCCTCAGCAAGCCGACATTGGCCCCAAACAATACTTCCAAGTGAGGTGACACTTCATCTGTGATTCTGTTATCTACTATATACGGTGCTCCCAATGTAGCCTCCTAAATATTGGTGAAACCCAATGTAGATTTGGAGATAGTTTTGCCAAGCACCTATTCTCCATCTGCCAGCAAAGCAGGATCTCCGGGTGGCCACCGATTTCAATTCTGCTTCCCATTCCCAATCCAACATGTCAATCCATGGCCTACCCTACTGCTGCAATGAGGTCCCACTCAGGTTGGAGGAACAACACCTTATATTCTGTCTAGATAGCCTTCAATCTGATGGTATTAACATTGATTTCTTGAACTTCTACTAATTGCCTCCACTCTCTTTTCACCATTCCCCCCATTCCCATTTCCCTCTCTCACCTTACTTCCTTACCTGCCCATTGACTCCTTCTGGTGCTGTTCCCTTCCATTTCTTCCCTGGTCTTCTACCCTCTCCTATCAGGTACTTGCTTCTCCAGCCCTTTATCTCTTTCACCAATCAACTTTCCAGCTCTTCATCTCTACTCCTCCCTTCTCAGTTTCACCTATCAACTACCACCTTGTACTTCTTCCTCCACTGCCCTTATCTTCTTGCTCTGACTTCTCTTTTTTTATCCCGTCCTGATGAGGTGTGTCAGCCCAAAATACTGACATGTTTACTCTTTCCTACAGATGCTGCTTGGCCTGCTGAGTTCCTCAAGCATTTTGTGTATGTTGCTTAGATTTCCAGCATCTGCAGGTTTTCTCATGTTTGTGACTGTTACCTGTTTTCCTTCATGCCTGCTGCTTGACCTGCTGAGTACTTACAGCATTTTTCAGATTATATTTAAGATTCATGAATTGTCAATTGAAGCCTGAACATGATATTACATGAAATTAAATATTCTGACACACTGGTTTAGATTGTGAGCCTCAGCTCTTAGAAGTAGACAATGAGATTAGAATGAAAATTGAAGACAAAAAAATTGTAATCCAGATTGCAGTATTAGATTGTTTATAGAGGCTTGACCTATTCATAAAATGCACAGTAGAGAATGAAACTGGACTCTTGTTCCAAGTTGCTGTGCAAAAATCCATTGTGTGAATGAGCAGCTGTAACTGTAGTTTTCTTGTCATAAATTCTGTGCCAATTTTAATACAACTTGCAAAGAGATGACATGTGAAGTACTGTATATCCATTTTTGTGTTTATATAAAGCTTTACCAATTGAAAGAATGATTACATATGGGTAGTTGTGTTTCCAACAAATCTGCCAAATAAAGTATCTGTCTGGTATTGAAGAACAGGTCTGGCAAATAGGTGAAACAACTCTATCCAGCCTAAACTAGCTTCTATGGGTTTATTTTTGTGTTACTGCAGAAGTAAGTCAATATAAGTAAAGTTT
This sequence comes from Hypanus sabinus, assembly GCF_030144855.1. Taxonomy (NCBI): domain Eukaryota; kingdom Metazoa; phylum Chordata; class Chondrichthyes; order Myliobatiformes; family Dasyatidae; genus Hypanus; species Hypanus sabinus. The sequence goes on along the minus strand of NC_082711.1, from coordinate 58,086,705 downwards.
AAAAAGAGCATATTATTGAGATAAAAACAAAATGCAGGCCATTGTATGAAACACTAACTGCCTGTTTATCTGTCCACAGGGACGTCCTTCGAAGCTATTTAGTTTGGTAATCTATCTCTCTCTTGCTCAAATATATTCAACAGCTTGACTCCACAGCCTTCTGTGGTACAGACTTCCAAATGGTTTGAGTGAAGAAAAATTTAGTCAGTGTCTTTTTCATATTTTTCGTTCTAGATCCACCAGCCAAAGGAAACATGCTCTTGCATCCAAACCATCAATGCCAATCATAATTTTGTACCTGATATGAGATTGCTCTCTTCCCATAAATATGTGACTAATGCATTCCTTCTGTGTCAACCAATTGGTTGGGGCATTCAAGGATATCTTCAGCCTCTCACTCCACTGTTGCCTTCTAGTTCCCACCTGATTTCAAAGAGCAGCAATTGTTCCAGTGCCCAAGAACAGGGTGAGTTGCCTCAATGACTATACCCAGGAGCACTCACATAGCATGGTTTGTGCTGGCAATATTGGAATCCAAGTGTGAAGGAAAGAAAGACTGATGTAGAGACAGCAGTGAGTTTATTCACAATACTTCCAAATGAACATCAGTGGCTAAGCTAGGCAACACTGCAAGAAATAACTTTCTCAAAACTAGGACCCTACTAATAGGGTATCGGCCTAAGTAATACAAGTAACACAGCATCCCCGAGCCTATCAAAATAAAGCTTAACAAGCTAAGACAGAAGGCACCAGGAGACCGCATTACGAGGAGCAAGTCATTCGAGAAAAACACAAAGAAATCTAAATGATTAATGACTGTCGTAAACAACAATCAATTCAGGTGCTCTAAAAACCTCAGAGCCCATTGCTTTCCGATGCTGCTCACAGGCCAAAGGACTCGTTATGGAACCCTCACCATTCAAGATCCAGGGACAACTTGAGAAGCAGGGAAACCTAGGGACCCTGAGAGACTATGGAACCTCAAGAAGGAGGCTTGGAAGTCCTTGAGATGGGGAGAAGGTTGAAAAACCTTGGAAACATTTAGAAAAGTCCTCAGAAACAGAGAAAAGAGCTTGGAAACCTCAAAGTCCTTGGGAAGTCTGGAGTGCCATGGGAAATCTGAAAAACTTTGATGACTTTGAGAACCTTGAATACTCAGGCTGGGATGCTTAGACCTGGAAAAAGCCTAGAGACCCAGAAACTATAATCCTTGAAAACATGAAACTCAAAACTTAGGGAAGGATCCTGGAAGGACCTCACCTACAGTTCACTATTTTTCCAGAGGCAATTAGGATACAGAAGGCTGTGCTCTTAATTTTACAGATTGAAACAGCATTGGGGGGGGGTCTTCTTATTGCTGAACTAGCTGGCTGTCTGTCGATCTGTTTCATTTGTTATGGGAAAATTAAATTTTCACAATCTGCTGTGACTTTTATCAAGAGGTTAAGTATATGGTAACTTACTCTTAATAGGGTTACTTGTGTTTTTGCATACTCCGGCCAGGGATCAGCTTTTGGAGCAGGACACTTTCAAAACTTACACTATTGACTTGAATGCTGATTTGTAGAATCAAACAAACTTATTGATAAGCTTACTTGAAGTGCTCAATCATTTTGCAGATCTGAGCCATAGGACCTGAAGTTGGGAACTTGGGTACTTATGACTTGAAAAGCTCGGAATGGAGACCAGAGAAACATAGACTAGAGAAGCTTGAAACACATACTTGGAACGTAGACTCAGGACACTTGGAACATAGGAACAGGATATGCACTTAGAATAGAAGACACCCTTGTCTCCTGCCTTCAATGTCAAAACACTGCTGTTCAGCCTCCGCTGGGTACATTTCCTGGTAGTGTCCTTCTGTCATTGTGTGTGCTGGCAATACTGGCACCCAAGTGTGGAGGAATGCCAGAGACCAATACAGAGATGGTGATGAGATAATAATAATTCTCAAAAAAACGTAAGTGGCTCAGTTGAGTGACACAGAAAGAAGTAACATTCTCAAAACTAGGACCAATTGGTGCTAGTGCTAATTAGGCATCCACTTAAGTAATACAAGTAACACAAATCCATGAGCCTATCAAAATAAACTCAAGAAAAACCAAAGGAATTAACTGATTAATAACTCTTATTAACAATTAACTAATTCAGATGCTCTAAAAACCTTGGAGCCCAGCACTCACTGGCGCTTCACACAGGCTTGAAGAATTCATTATATCACATTTATTCTGATTAAGTCCTTCAAGAGATTGGTTATGGCTCGAATTAACTGCCTGGGCAAAGACCTGGGACCAGTGCGATTTGCATGCTGCTGCAATAGGACTATGCAGACTCACTGGCTCTCCACTCAGCTTTGGAGCATCTGGTCCTAGACAATTGAAAGATAAATGTCAGGCTGCTGTATATCAACTACAGCTCAGCATTCAATGTCATCATTTCCTCAATATTAATAAACAAGCTTAAAAATCTTGACCTGTACTTCTTCATGCAACAGGATCCTTGACTTCCTTATTGGGAGACAACAATTAGTGCAGGTAGGTAAGCTGCTCAACACAGGCACATCTCAAGGATGCATGCATAGCCCACTGCTCTAATCTCAGGACTGAGAGACTTTGCCCAACTCAAACATCATCTATAAATACACCATTGAAGGCTACTCTGCCGGTTGCCTTTTTAACTATTTGCTGTATCTGCACCTTTGCTTTTAGTGACTAGTATATGAAGGACATCCAGATTCCTTTGCACATCAATATTTCCAAATCCATTAATATTTATATACTGTTTTTTCTCTCAAAATAGATAACTGCACAATTATCCTTCTTATAATGCATCAGCCGTTTATTTGCCTACTTACTCAACTTATCTAAATCACCTTGAAGCCTCTTAGCTTCCTCCTTACAACTCATGCTGTTGACAAACTTGGAAATATTACATTTTGTTCTCTCATCCAAATCATTTATCTCCAAATGTTTTATCTCCAAATAATGTAGATATCAATATATAACCAAGAATGTATTATGATTTTGCTATATTCTTTGGAGATATTTAAAATTATCCCTAGAAATGTTCAATGTTGACCGAGTTCATTACATTCTAATAGAACATGTCATTTCAAAGCTGAAATGTTTTACCTTATTGCAGAAATCAAGCTTGCCATAATTTCAGTTCATTTGGACAATTATCTGGGAATCTTCTTGGCAAGCAGTTCATTGTTCGTTCATGATAGATACAAACTGGTTTCATGCTTCTAAGCATTTTCCAGTGATCTGCCAATTTACCCAATAACAATTGCCTACTTTACAATGAGCAGTCTCTCTTCATCATGTATCAGCTTGCCTAAATATAGAATGTTAGAAATGTTATAGTTACTCCTTTCTAATAATAGATTAAGCTCCATCATATTATGATTTTGGTTGGATAAGTGTCCACTCAATTTTGGCAGTGACCAGACCTAACATGCAACACACACAAAATGCTGGGGAAACTCAGCAGGCCAGGCAGCGTCGATGGAAAGGAGTACAGTCGATGTTTCAGCTGGTACCGACCCAAAATGTCAACTGGACTCTTTGCTGCCTGGCCTGCTGAGTTCTTTCGGTACTTTGTGTGTGTTGCTTGGATTTCCAGCACATGCAGATTTTCTCTTGTTTGTGTTTGCTTCTAGGACATTCTGTTACAAAAAACGATCCAAAATCTGTGGGACCGTGATGTTGAATGCCAAATTGAAATACAGAAACAGAATGAGGAGTTTGTATGCTTGAAATTGAATTTGAATTTATTTAAGATCTTACATCCATTCCACAATATGAGGGAGTAAAAATCTGCGTTATGACAGATTTTTATACACTGCGTTATGCCACAGTGTACAGACATGTGAATTTAAAATTCTAATAGCTTGTAGAAAGAAGCTGTCCCATAGCCTGTTGGTCCTGACCTTAATGCTGCGGTACCGTTTGCCAGACAGAAGCAACTGAAACAGTTTATGGTTGGGGTGACTGGTCTCCCCAATGATCTTCCAGACCTTCTTTCTGCACTTGCTGTTGTAAGTGTCCTCAATGGAAGGAAGATCACATCTGCAGATGCGCTGGGCTGTCTGTACCACTCTGCAATGCCCAGCGATCAAGGTTGTTGCAGTTCCCATATCAGATGGGAATTCCCCATGATTGTGTGAGTTTCCTCTGATTTCCTCCCACATTGCAAGTAGATGTACTGGTTTGGGTTAGTAAGTTGTGCCCATGCTATGTTGACACCTCAGACTGTGTTGGTCGTTGACACAAACAACGCATTTCACAGTATGTTTCGATGTATACCAAAGCTGATCTCTATCTAAAACTCTCTCTTTAAATCTATATTGAATATCTCCAATGTCCCCTTCATAGAACATAGAATAGTACAGCACATTACAGGCCCTTCGGCCCACAATGTTGTGCTGACCCTCAAACCCTGCCTCCCATATAACCCCCACCTTAAATTCCTCCAAATACCTGTCTAGTAGTCTCTTAAACTTCACTATTGTTCACTATTAAACTTCACATGTTCTAGCATTTCAGTCATTGAAATAATTTCAACCCATGTCATTTAAGTTGATCTACTCCCTTACAGCTTTTCCAATAATTTCCAATATTAGAACCATAATTTAGTGAAGTCACTCTCCCATGGTGAATTTGTGCCTGGAGGCTTTGTGTTCCCAGGCAGTCCTCATCAGCTCAGACTTCACGAAACCATTCCCCATCCAAGTTGATGCCTCAGCAGTGGGGATTGGAGCATTCCTGACCCGGGGAAAGAGGGAAAACAACAGCCAGTATTGTACCTTAGTTGGAATCTGCTACCATGGGAGACAAGATATTCCACTGTCTGGAGACTGACCACAAAACACTCACCTGGATCCGCTCCATGAAAGACCACAGTGTACGCATCATGAGATGTTAACTGGCTCTACAACCGTTCCATTTCAACATCTGTCATAAGGCAGGACAACACAAGACCAAGGCAGACTATCTCTCCCGATTGCTCACCTTGTGCAATCCAGAGGGGGGAGGGGTGATGTGACAGAACAGGTTGCCAATGCTAATTCTCCTGCTAACCTTGCCCCTTTGCCCCGTTAGACACTCCACCTCATTCTGTCCCTGGTCTAGTTTCCCCAGTAGTTCAAACACTTTGCCATCCTGTTCTGCAGTTCTTGGGAGTTCACCATTTACACACCCCAACAGAAAAAAAAATCTGGCACATCAAAACAACCCTCTCAGTTAATGTTCTGGTTTATAGCTCATAAAAGTCAGGATTCTAGACAGAGATGTTCCAAACAGCTTCATTTATTTTCATTCACCCTGTTACATCAGTTTGTAGGTGGTAGAATGGCTACAAAGCACCCGACGGACAGTTTGGGCATTCTAAAATAATGTATGGGTTAGTGGGAGGCTACACCCTATGCAGGCAGATTTAAACCCTCAGATTGGCTTTACTGAGAGGTGTGGAGGTTGGATTTGATGGTTGGTGAATAGTTATATTGGAAAATTAGCAATAAGTTGTGTCATGGAGAAAGCCTTTATTTTCACTTGGCACTAAATAAAACCCATTGCACTAACATGCTGTTGTGGCTGACCATTTTTTTTAACTTGTGACTCTCGTTGGGCTCACTTACCGACACCTGGCAGCGAGGTGTGACAGGTAGACTGGAATGAGGAGTTAAGGTTACGATTCACTTATACTCTTTTCAGAATCAGAATTATTAAGATTAAGATTAGCTTTATTTGTCAAATGTACATTGAAACATATAGAGAAATGAAATCAACAAGGATTGTGCAGGGCTGCCTGCAAGTGTTGCTACACTGCCGGCACCAACATAACATGCCCACAACCATGTGCTCCAGTTTCCTTATACATTTTGAACGTAGGAGGAAACTGGAGCATCTGGAGGAAACCTACATGGTCACGGGGTGAAAGTACAAACTCCTTACAGACAGTAGCAGGAATTGAACCTATTCAGTGTTGCACTAACTGCTGTGCTCTCATGCCTCCCCATGGTAGAACAGACTTGAAGGGTTACAAGATCTACCGCTCCTAATTCATATGTAGTATTTCCTTTTTAATATTTATACACTGCTCGTGAAGATAGCAATGAGATACTGGTTTGATCTGTGGCAGTCTTCTGGTACTCTTAGTGAGGTATTGAGTTGAAGTTCCAGAATTTAGACCTGACAATGAAAAAAGCACAATATGTTTCCATTTTGATGGTGTGGGAATGGTAGTATAATTAGCCCTGTAGAGTAATTCTTTTAACCAGCTAACAAATGCAAGAAGAAATAAATGTTCAGTATGATGCATAATAGACTATAAGACACAGGAGCAGATTTAGGCCATTTGGCCCACTGAGTCTGCTCCATCATTCAATCATGGCTGACCCTTTTTGCCCCCCTCTTCAGCCCCACTCCCTGGCCTTCTTCCCAGGGCTTGTGATGCCTTGGATGCCATAGCCAATCAAGAAACTAAAATAAGCATAGAAGAATTGGGGAAAGTAATTGAATTTAAAGCTTGCAGAGAAGGGGAGGGCAGAAGCACATGCAGTAACAATTGAAAATAACTCTGCTGAAATATATTAAGAAAACCAAGGAGGAAACTAAAACTGACTCAAGCAGGGTAAAGGGGAAAAGCCATGTGAATGTGACCCTGTGACAAGGATGCTGAAGTCGGGGAAATCTATGCAGTAGGCTAATAATCAACAGATGAATCAATCATTTCCCTGGCCTCATTTTCTAATGGTCCTATATCTACTCTCATCCCTCTTGTATTTTTATATACTTGAAAAAGGTTTTACTGTCCACCTTGATATTCTTTGCTAGCTTGATTTCATATTTCATCATTTCCCTCCAAATGATTCCTTTAGTTGCTTTCTGTAGGTTTTTAAAAGCTCCTCAATCCTGTAGCTTCCCGCTAAATTTTGCATTGTTGTATGCCCTCTCTTTTGCTTTTACATTACCTTTGACTTCCCTTGTCAGCCACAGTTGTACTATTCTGCCATTTGTGTATTTCTTTGTTTTTGGAATACCTCTATCCTGCACCTTCCTCATTTTTTCAGAAACCCAAGCCATTGCTGCTCTGCATTCATCCCTGCCAGCATCTCCTTCCAATTTTCTTTGGTCTACTCCTCTCTCATACCAATGTAATTTCCTTTACTCCACTGAAATACTACTATGTCAGATTTTACTTTCTCCCTATCAAATTTCAAGTTGAACTCAATCATATTGTCACCTAAGGGTTCCTTTACCTTAAGTTCCCTATTCACCTCTGGTTCATGACATAACACCCAATCCAATACAGCTGATCCCCTAGCAGGCTCAATGACAAACTGCTCTAAAAAGCTCATAGGCATTCAACAGATTCACTCTCTCAAGATCCATTACCAGCCCAATTTTCCCTGTCTACCTGCATGTTAAAATCTCCCATGACTATCATAACATCGCCTTTTTGACACACCATTTCTATTTCCCATTGTAATCTGTCGTTCACATCCCAGCTACTGATTGGAGGCCAGTACATAACTGCCATCAGGATCCTTTTACCATTGGAGTTCCTTAACTCAACCCACAAAGATTCAATATTTCCCAATCCCATGTCACATTCTTATATTGATTCCATTCTTTACCAACAGAGCCATGCCACCACCTCTGTGCACCTTCCTATCCTTCCGATACAATGTGCAGCTTTGGACCTTCAGCCACAATTAGTCCTGACAAAGGGTCTTAGCCCGAAACATCGACTGTGCTTCTTCCTATAGATGCTGCCTGGCCTGCTGCATTCCACTGGCATTTTGTGTGTGTTGCTTGAATTTCCAGCATCTGCAGATTTCCTCGTGTTTGCCACAGTTCTATTTTGGCCACAACATCGTACCCGATGATCTGTAATAATGCAACAAGATTATCCACCTCATTTCTTATCCTGTTGTGGCTATCCCTCGAGGTCGAGGATGATGGTCTTCATTTTGCTGATTTATTTATGGGCTCTCAAGTGACTTCTGAGTCCAATCATGGCTTTGAAAGTTCTTCCGTATTCAGGACAGGTAGATCCAGATGGCAGATCGGGCTTTGGTTGTTGTTGCCTCTCATTTCATTTTCTTCTCTTTTCTTCTAATTCTGCACATCTGTTGGCTTTGAAAGTCGCTGTTCCTTTTTAGATGATGGCTGCCAGTTTCCTGTCCTTGGCATTGGTTTCCCAATTGTTGATGTTGATGTTACATTTCTTCATGTTGGCTTTTAAGATGTCTTTGAATCTCTTCTGTTGTCTGCCTCTTTTACATCTGCCTTCTTTAAGCTGGGAGTAGAAGATTTGTTTTGGCAGATGTTTGTCTTTCATCCAAACAACATGATCTCTCCATCTTACTTGGTTCTTGATGACGTAGGCTATAATGCTTGTTGTTTTTGCTTCAGTTAGCACACTGATGTTGGTTCTTCTATTTTCCAGCTGATACTTAAGATGTTTTGAAGACAGCATTGATGGAACTTTTCAAGTGCCTTCAGATGTCATCGGTATGTTGTCCAGGTTTCTGATGCATACAGGAGCGTTGGAATTACCACTGCTTTGTACACTAGCATTTTGGTGTCTGTTCGGATGTCACGATCATGACAGACTCTTGTTTGGAGACGTCCAAAAGCTGTTCCGGTGCATTTAAGACGATGTTGGATCTCATCATTAAGGTTGACAGTGGAGGAGAGATGACTTCCAAGATACGGAAAGTGGTCCACGTTTTCCAGGGTTATTTTGCCAAGTTGAATTGATGGCTCTATCTGATTTGTCTCAGTTGGTGTCGGTAGGTGATCTGAGTCTTCTTGGAATTGATGATAAGTCCAAGTTTCGTGTATGCACGGTTGATTATCCACCTCATTTCTTATACTCCGTGCATTGAAATATAACACTTTGAGTACTATATTTGCTGCCCTTTTTGATTCTGCATCCCTCATGCACTGACATTCACTCTGCTGGCGGCAATTTTGTTCTGTCATATGCTTGCCCTTCCTGATAGTCTGACTACATGTTATCTTTGCTTTTTTACCATCCGTCCTATCCTGAGTCCCTTCAGTTTGGTTCTAATCCCACTGCCAACATCTCTAACAAACCTACCCATGAGAATATCGGTTCCTTTTGGCTTCAGGTGCAGCCTGCCCATTTTTTTTTAGGTCATACACCCTCCCCTCCCCCCACCTCCCCAGAAGAGATCCCAAGAATCTGAAGTCCTGAATAGGGTGTAAATCAAATGGACAGTTTTGCCCTGGTTGGAATTAAGGTTCTTGAAATTTGATAGAGTTGCACTCATCCAGGTAAGTGGTTAGTATCCCATCATACTCCTGACTGAGCCTTGTAGGTAATTGAATATAATTGTGGAGTCAAAAAGAATGTCAGATTTCCTTCCTGAGTACATGAGCAAATTTTTTTTATATACCTATTGAAAAGTATCACCATGACCGATATTGGGATTGTCTTTAACATTCCAGGTTACTTGAATTTATACTCAATGGCCACTTCATTCAGTACAGTTGTACACTTGCTCATTAATGCAAATATCTAATCAGCCAATATGGCAGCAACTCAATGCAGACATGGTCAAGAGGTTCAGCTGCTGTTCAGACCAAGCATCAGAATGGGGAAGAAAAGTAATGTAAATGACTTTGACCATTTTTGGTGCTAGATGGGTTGGTCTGAATATCTCAGAAACTGCCGAATTTCTGGGATTTTCACACACAAGTGTCTAGGGTAGTGTTAAAAAAAACAAACATCCAGTGAGTGACAGTTCTGTGGGTTAAAATGCCTTTTTAGTCATGGAGATCGGAGCAGAATGGCCTGACTGGTTCAAGCTGATAGGAAGGTGACAGTTACTCAAATAACCATGCGTTACAACAGAGGTGTGCAAAACAGCATCTCATAACACATCAAACCTTGAAGTGGATGGGCTACAGCAGCAGAAGACCACACCATGTTCCACCCCTCTGCCTAATAAAATGGCCAGAGTGTATGTCCAGAGCTCTGGCTACTAGCCTGTTAACTTGATCACTATGCTGTGTTAGCCCTATGACTACCCCTTCTTTTGCTATGGTCTTTAGACGGCTGATCCAAAAAAGCTTCTGGCTAACAATGACCTCTCCCCACCTCACCCACCTTCAGCCTTCTTAAGGAGATTAAAGGTGAACAACTATATGATGGTGATGTTGTTGTAGTCAAAGGTAGGTAGTTAGAATCTCCAATATTGGACTTGACTTTGCCAGACATTTGTGTGATAGGAATGTAGTCCTTACTATTTGCTGTTCTGAGTTGCTTTATTATGTGAAATTACACATTAATCAGCCAACAATCCTGTTTGTAACTTAGTGATAAAAGGAAGGTAATTGAATAAGCTGAAGAGAGCAGGGCTGAGAACTTCTTTTGTGTGAGTTATGTCATCAGTCATTGAAGATTTTTCATATTGATGCCCAGTGACTTTAGTTTTACCAGGGTCATTGATGCTACACTTGGTCAAATGTTGTCTTGATATTAAGTGTGGCCATTCCAATGTTTCCTCTGCAAAAATGTCACAAAGCAATTGTTCCTGCCAGAACTTGATTTTAGCATTAGTTAGCAATTTGATGTGAATAAGAGCTGCTTGACTGCATTATTGGCAATGCTTACAATCACTTCACAGACGATTGATGTTAGACTGATTGGCTGTTTGTTATTTTGGATATGGTTCACCTGAGTAATCTTCTGCCTTGTTAGGTGGATACTGGTTTTATAACAGTACTAGGACAGCATACCTGAATGCACAGCTACATCTGGAGTACAACAGTGAGTTCTTCAGGGCAACAGGGTGGTGTCTGATACCCCAGCCTTTGCTGTATCCAGTGCTTTCAACCATTTTCTCTTATTAAGAGGAAGCAATTGAACTGACCGAAGACAAACTGCTAAGAAGCTGAGGTCTTTTCAAGAATTAGAAAAAGGTGATTACTTGCACTTTGATACCGAGCTGGTTAATTATTCAGTCAATCACTATTTCAACATGATAGAACATTCATTGCAGCACAGTACAGGTACTTCAGCCTATGATGTTGTGCCAACCTTTTAACTTACTCTACGACCAATCTAACCCTTCCCTCCATTTTTCTATCATCCATGTGCTTATCTAAGAGTTTCTTAAATGTCCCTAATATATCTGCCTCCACCACCACCCCCACATGGCATTCTACATACCCATCACTGTCTGTGGAAAGAATTGACCCCTTATACTTTCTTCCAATCAAAAAATTGTCTCCTTGTATTAACTATTGCTATCCTGGTAAATCCTCTTTCGTTATCCACTCTATCTATCCCTCTTATGGCACAAATGACAGTATTTGATGGTTGTTGGATCCACTTATTCTGATTGTTGAGTGCTTCTTCTGCTGTTTGCAGTAGTTGTACTAAGATGGCAAGTTATTTCCAGATATCCATGGTACAATTTCTTGCATCCAATCTCCTTGCCTGTGTTCATCTGTCTAAAGATGATCATCTGGCATAGTGATAATGATAGATTTAGGTATATGCCAGGTAATGACGTTACAGGTTCTAGTAGAAGACATTTTCTCTGCCGTAGATGATGCCATGTGGGGTCAATTTTGCACTGCCTGATCTGTTGTGAGTCCACCTCATTTAGCATTGTGGTTGTGCCACATAACAATCTGTGTCCTTGAGATAAATATAAGAATTTGTTTCTACAAATAACTGTGTGATGATCATTCCAAACATGCACACTTACAGGTAGATTGGCAGGATTAGGCTTTTGGTTCATCAGACACAATTTATCATTAATAAATGTGTTATCTTCTAGTATCTTCCAAAAATGCCACTTAGTTTTCCAAATATATTTCATGTGAAATGTAAGTTTCCCATAAACTTCCAGTAAGATAGCACTAGTGACCAATGGCAACATCTTGCAGATAGCTTACAAAACTACTGGATATTCCTCTATCTATATCTGAACTGGGATTGGTTGCAACCTGTAATTTCCCTTCTAAGAATGTATTTATGGGCTGACTGAACAATCTGGCATTTCTACAATCTCCTGGAAGATTTGGCATGGAGTATGGCTGTTTCTGGGGGAATACACTGCATTGGTTCCTAGTGGCGGAATACAAACCTGTTGTCGATCCATTATTCCATGCTGATTAAAGTGTCGAGCAAAATTAAAATCGGCGAGGATGAGGGAGGAAAATTAAAGGGTGTTCAGTGCCACCTGCCTGCATTTGACAGGTCTCCCTCTTACTGACGGTAGAAGGTGCAGGACTCTTGGGTCCCATGTTGCAAGATTTGATCACCTCAATGGCTCATGGCCATAGACTTGTTTTCAACTGCAGTTTGATGTTTAATGTCCTCACTGCTGAACGTGCTTTACTATTTCCATGATTTGATCATGGCCTGCAGCCATTGATAATGCTGAACTGACTGACTTGGTGGCTGTGATCACGGCCATCAGTTCCTGGACTGATTTTACTCGCCTCGGCAGAGGATGGCTGTGGACTCACTTTTAGGAACTCCATAGCTTGATGTTTAATGTTTTGTGTGTTGTTTGTTGTTTGCATAGATTCTTCCTTTTTTCGACATGTCTGATGGTCTTGTTACGTTTTCTTTAAATCAGTTGTATGGTGTTTCTTTGTTTTGTGGCTGTCTGCAAGATGAATCTGAAGGTTGTATACTATATACATAATTTGATAGTAAATGTAATTTGAACTTTGAAGAATAGAAAATAGATTTGTAAATTGAGGTCTGTGATCCATGTAGTAATTTCAGATGTCATCATATGGAGAATACAGGAACTTTTTTGTGTTTGAATTTACCATGTAGTCAATTTAATAATGTAGATGTGCCTCTGGCCAAATTGTTACAGTACAATTAATGTCAGGTCACGTATCATTTAATAAGGAAAATTACCCAGACATGTCATATCCATAAAAATCAACACAACTTCAACTCAAGAAATTTCATTATTGTCATTGGAGTTCCTGTTTCCAGCTGATTATTAATCTCCAACATCTCAAAGGCAGTGTGTTCCATATCCCAACAGAGTGTGTGGAAAAAATCGTTCTTGGATCTCTAAATCTCTAACCCTATGACTATGCCCTCTAGCTTTAAATACCTCTAGTTCCATACTATCTACTTTGTCAAAGTCCCTCATAATTTTGTATTTACTAACAGATCACTCTTCAGTTTCCTCTGCTCCGGTAAAACGAGCTTAACCCTTCCACTCTTCTTATGAAGGGATTTATATTGTTAGGACTGGAAGATCTAGCTAAATATTTAAGGCTTAGCCCTTTTTAATGAACATTCTTATCAAAATATATTATTTTCCCAAAGAAATATTTTAATCATTGTTGACACCTTAGTTAGATCATCTCCAGTCTTTTGCACTGGAGGAATTGCAAGGCGAGCCATGCTTATCATTTAACCCACTTACTCCTAAGCTCATCATCAAATCTGGCAGCACAACATCCAAGACCAGTACTTCCTTTCTGAGTTTCAGTACCTGGATAGATACTGCATTTGATCTGCTCTGGCAAGAGTTATTTCAGGAACAATAACTGGAAGATAATTGACAAATTAACCATTTATTATAAAAAATCTATTTCCAACAAATAAGTGCAAATGATGATGTCAAAGAATAAATGATTTTGTTAACACTAATTCTTTATACAACTTTTACATAGATTATTAATTTTGTTTATAACCACATTTGAATGCAACATGAGTGGGCAAACGTGTAAATGAGCTGTCATAGCTAACGCATTTGGATTTGCACGTGAACTCACGTTCACAGATGTGATATTTAAAGGGATTTGTGGAGCTGAGAAGAACATGGGGTGCGTGCCACCCTGTCGAAGGCGGGTTCCCTCCTTGCTGCAGTCTCCGCAACCGGTGGACGACAGCTCTCCCGGGGATCGTTCCGTGCACGTCGCCCACGCTCAGTGCGGGCGCCGAGCAGTCTGCGGCTCGCGAGAGGAGCGCGGGGTTGTCGCGAGCGTGGACCAGAAATGACGAAATCCGGGTGACGAAGAACTCGGAGGTAGGGGAGGCGCTCAGATGTTCTCAGCCTGTCACTGCCGTCCAGTGCTGCAGACTGCATTCAAAGGGAGCTAAGATAGTCCACACACCCAGTGCCCACTACGAATGATATCCAGACATTCCGTAGGACCCAGTCTATGCATTAGGCGGAGAAGGTGGTTCAATTTTCCCTGTGTAGCAGGGCTGTAAAGAATATGAAATATGAAGCATTTACCGCGTCAGATTTCCTTGGTATCTCTGTGTGGACTAGTCTATCTCGTTCAGTACAGCAGCGCCAATAGAAACCCCGGTAAGAATCTCGCTGAAAGCAGCATCTTTGAATATTGAAGCAATTCCCTGGATGCGTGTATTTTTGTAGGGAGGAGGACGCAGGTTGAATTATGGATTGAATCGGGAATTATTAGGGAGAAAGATATGAAGCTGCATGATTTGTGGTTTTAACTTGAGATAGCGATAGGCTCAGTCAGATGAGAGGCTTAAAGGGGGTTGATGGTGATACCAGTAAATAACTGCAACTCATGGCAGTGTATCCGCGAATCGTACACATTGCAGGTGTGGATGAAGGTGACAACGCCTTCGGGAGCAAAGAGGCGGTGGCAGCAACGGAGAGCTGGGGGGAGCACGGCTTAAATCCGCCCCAGAGAATCAGTCCGTTTCGGCTCATTGCCAATGGCCGGGTTGGCCTGGACACCAGGGTGAGGAGGACGTTAGAGCACGAAGCCGCCTACCCGGTAAGCATCGCCAGCCCCGCTGGATTCTCTTTATTTGCAGCATTTAAAATGTGCGAATATAAATTCCCCTCTTGCATTCCTTCTGAGCACCCCTGGGGACGCTGGCCGCATGAACCAAACAGAACCAGAAATCCTCTTACAGTAAGGCTAATTTGCACAATTCGTAAAATCAATTCGTTCAACGCTTCAGTCTCGCACACCGGATACAAACGATGTTCATTCAAAGCAGCTTATTGCTTCTATTACACTCCTGCAAAGTCGGAGTACTGATTCACAAAATCGCCAATCTAGTTTTCGCTCGATGCAGTAGTTTTGCTTTCTCTTGTAGGTAACTAATTGTTGCTGTCGTTTGTTTTTTTTTGCAGTCCCCACACATCGCTCAAGCCACCTTCCAGGTTGACGCTTTCAACTCATCTTTCATTCTTGAAGTTGAACTGAATCAGTAAGTATTTGTGGGGGAGAATCTAAAAGCCATAGAGCAACAGACCCTTCCTCTCCGGGGTCTTTGGCATACACATTACCACCTTGACCCACGGATCTCAAATCCACTTTAGGCGGAAGTTTGACAGGGTTTAGTTTAGTTTGAACTATTGAGGTTGCGATTTTCCTGAACTGATAGTTTTCTTTAATGATTGAAGTTTCAGAATGTTCCTTATTCTTGGGGAGTGAACTAAGTTATTGGGGTACGCTCTAAGCGACTCCGGGTACAGAAGAAGTCTGCATGACATTTTGGGGGAGGGATGGTTTGCTCCTTACTAGCTAGTTATCAATGCTGCTATCTACTTGAGAAGAAATATAGCGGGATTTTCACCCCATGATTTACTTTTTAATCCTTAATTTCACTGAACCCATTTGGAAAGCGCCAGGAACGCGTTGAAACAGTCTGTTTCGTGCGAAGAGATGGCTTAGTCGCCATTAAATTCTGAAAGGGGCAAATACAAACTAGACCAAAATTTATGCGAAGAGATTTAAACGTTGAGAAATTGTAATGAGGTTGATGTTTCGGATGTGAAATGAACTCGGGCTAAGAGATTGGTGCATGATATAGTTCAGTGCGTATTAGTTCCATTTAATTATAGGTAGTTGTGATTGTGCCTCTGCATTCAGCGTGCTGACAATCAAGAAGTGGTCTCTCAAAAGTACACGCAATTTAATGATGAGCAAACTCGGCAAATGCTGCTTTCGGGGGTTCGCTAATACCAACTTTCGAAAGCACTGGTTAACATAAAACGGTGATCCCATTGCGTAAATATGACGCGAATCGTGGACAATCGCTGGCTTTTAGCCGCTTCAGGTCAGGTTTATATTGGACTTGGCCACAGGTACTTTAGAAGTAAGGGGAGTGCGGATGGCGGTACTTCTAACATTCCGTCCTTTACCGTGGCTGGACTGGGAGCACCATGACTCTAGCTAAGCATTTCAGCTCTTTTGTTTAAATTATGTTTGAAAATTTTCTTAAATCTATTTTTTTGTAAACTTTGTATAGTTACTAAATGTCAGACTATTTAAAAACTGTTGTAAAGCTTTTGACAGCTGAGGTTTAAAGGCTGTCGGGATGTCCTTGGTCTGCTTAAGCAGTCTATTCCCTCCCTGCTTTCTCCACCACCCGCGACTCAACCCTGACACGGAAGAAGGCAGGGACCAGAAGCAGTGAGTTTAGACGGCGAGCTGATTTAAAATAATCCAGCCCATAGTGTGCATGCATTGTAGTAAACCCATTAGATTCTGCAGATGCTGCAAAACCCAGAGTAACACACCTAAAATGCTGAAGGAGGTCAGCAGGTCAGGTAGCATCTCTGGAGAAGAATAAAGAGTCAACGTTTTTGGCCGAGATATTTCGTGAAGTATTGTAGTAAGTATTTAGGAGGCATTGTGCAAATTACACGTAGACCCATGTTGACAGAAATATAATTAGCTACCACCTGTCCTCAGGTCTAAACTAAAAATAAGTGATGGCTTCCTGGTTTATGTACACGTTTGTATTGAAATAATTGGAGAGAAAACACTAAACTAGGATGATCTCAAAAAAAATCTTTGTACCTCTTAAATAAGGGCTGGTCATTTGCTTTTGCAGTTTCCGATAACTACTGCTTTTGAGTATGTTAAGCGCACTTCCTAGCTAGCAATACGTGGCGTGGGGGGGGGGGGGGGGTGGGGACGGGACTGCAAACAAAAGTCAATCTAGTGAAGTTTTGTTTAACTTCTCAACATCGATCCAATTGAATGCTATTACAAAGTAGCGAATAACATTTAAAAAGCAATTTTCGATCGTCTGTAAATATTTTGCCATTCGGAGGGCGATTAGGATTGGCAAAGCAGCAATGGTTAGCTGTTGAGAGTGTAGTTGACTGAGGGTTGAAGTATTTACATCAGTGGTTATGCATTTATTCAACAGTTTAATTGAAAACAACTTAAAAATGATAGATTATTTTGATTAGATAGTTTAAATTCATGTATGATTACTTTGAAGTAATTTCATTTTCTTTGTGGTTAAAGCTTATACGAAAATCAAGAAGTAAAGTTAATGAAATCGTCACAAATATTTGTTCTGAAGTTTGTATAGAAGTGGTTTGGCAATAAAATGTGCAGCAGTGCAGGTGGCATCTTTAAAGATAGTCCTATTGTTGATATATGTCTTAATGAGAGTAGGCAAAATAAAAAAAAATTGATAGGTGAGAGCATATGAAATGGGACCATGATTTGGCAATAAAGTTCCTTGAACAGTTTTGCAGTTCAGTGAGACCTGATCATGGCTTTAACTCTACTTTTGTATCCTTCCTTTTCCATTTACTCCTATTCCCCCATCATGCAAAAATCTGCCAGGCTCATATTCAACGAATTGGGTGTCACGGCTGTTTTGGGGGGAGAATATCAAGAATCCAAACCCTATGGGAGAAGAAAGATATTCTTATCTCTATTTTAAATTGTTGATCCCTTATACTGAAACAATGCAACCTAGTTCCAAATTCCCTCTTGAGGTAAAATATATTTTCTGTCAAGCCCCTCAGAATCCTGTGTTTGAACAAGATCACCTCTCATTCATTCCTCCAAACCAACCAGTTAGTTAGTTAAGCCTATCACCCCTTCTGGGGCATAGGCTGCCAACAGCAGCTTTTGCCAGAGTCCTCTGTCCTGTCCCCAGGTGTAGCCCATCTTCTTGGTGTCAGCATCAAGGTTGCATGCCAGGTATTCTTGGCCAACTTCTCTTAGGAGCTTGATCAATTCTGTGGCTTCTATGGACTTGCTGCTTTCACCACACGATTTCATACGTCTTTTGGACAAAGATCCTTCCTTTCCCAGTGATGAAGTCATTGGAGCTTCTGTTGGCATTTCTGTAAATCTGGGGTTTTTCCAGAATGGGATTGCTAATGCCATGTCCAACCCTCCTCGTTTTGCAGCTGAGCTTCGGACCATCCATGGTGGAGTCTTAAACTAACCAGTGTAGACCCATTCTTCCTTGGATTATATGGAATAAAAAATGGGCCATTTAATTCAGTTGCTCCACTCAAACCTCCTTCATTTTCCCTCTTCTGTATACATTAACATCACCCTCTATTCCCTTCTCCCTCATATGCATGTTTATTCTATCATTAATTGTGTAAGTGCTGCTCACTTCAATCATTCACTGTGATAGCATGTTCTCTGCAATGCCTGCTGCATCAGGCGACCCTGAGATGTCAGATCATCTTTCAAGAGGGTCAACCCTTACAATGCATCAGGCCCCAAGGATGTACCTGAAACCTATGCCGACCAACTGGTGGGAGTGTTCAAGGACATCTTCAATCTCTCACTGCTGCAGTTGGTGGCACCTGCTTCAAAAGGGTGAAAAATCATTCAGTGCCCAAGAAGAGTAGAGTGAGCTGCCTCAATGACTATCACTCAGTTACTCTCATATCTACTGAGTTAAAGTGCTTGAGAGGTTGATTGTAGCCAGAATCAACTCCTGCCTAAGCAAGAGGCTGGACCCATTACAATTTGCCTATCACTACAATAGGTCTGCAGTCAGTAATCTTGCTGGCTCTTCACTCAGCCTTGGGCCAGCAGGCCAATAACAATACCTATGTCA
This sequence comes from Hypanus sabinus, assembly GCF_030144855.1. Taxonomy (NCBI): domain Eukaryota; kingdom Metazoa; phylum Chordata; class Chondrichthyes; order Myliobatiformes; family Dasyatidae; genus Hypanus; species Hypanus sabinus. The sequence goes on along the minus strand of NC_082711.1, from coordinate 58,067,856 downwards.
GGTTCCTGTTTATTGATTACATCTCAGCTTACAGCACCATCATAATAAACAAGCTCCAAATCCTGAGCGTCTATACTTCCTTCTGCAACTGGATCCTTAAACTCCTTACTGGGAGACCACAGTCTGTGCAGATTGGAAATAATATCTCCTCCTCATTGACAGTTAACACTGGCACACCTCAAAGATGTGTGCTTAGCCCACTGCTTTACTCTCTACACCCATGACAGTGTGGCTAGGGAAAGCTCAAACAGCATCTATAAATTTTTCTGATTAAGTGGTGTTGCAACATTAATCTTGTACTCAATGTAAGTAAGACCAAAGAATTAATTGTGGACTTTAGGAAGGGGAAGCTGAGAGAATTGCAGTGGAAAGGGTGAGCAGTTTCAAGTTCCAGGATGTCAATATCTTTGAAGACCTATCCTGGACCCAACATAATGATTCAATTACAGAGAAGGCACAACAGCTGCTGAGTTTGAGGAGATTTGGTATATAACCAAAAACTCTAGCAAATTTCTACAGATGTACCATGGAGAGCATTCTAACTGGTTGTTTCACGGTCTGGTGTGGAGAGGCCACTGCACAGGATCAGAAAAAACAGTAGGAGGTTGCAAACTCAGCCAGCTCCATCATGGGCACTAATCTCCACAGCATCAAGGACACCTTCTAATTGCAATGCCTTAGTAAAGAGACATTTGTTACCAAGGATTCTCATCACCTACAATATGTACTTTTCTCAATGTTGCCATCAAGGAGGAGGGACAGGAGCCCCAACGTTTTAGGAGCAGCAGCTTCTTTGCTGTCATTATTTCTGAATGGATAATTAATCCACATACACTACCTCACTATTTTTGTTCCCTTTTTGCTCTACTTATTTAATTAAATTTATATACTGTGGATTTTTTTTATTAGAATTTATGATTTTTTTATTATGTATGCCTTGTATGGCTGCTGCAATCAATAAATTTCATGATGTATACCAGTGATATTAGACTTGATTCTTGTATTCTAACTGTACATTGGGTTAAATAATCTCTTCCAAATTCTCTACTGGATTTTGTGATGACGGTTTATTAATAATGACCCCAAGTAAAATGTTCTGTCAAAATCCTTCATGAAGATCTCTTTATGACACCATTTTTTAAAAAGCTGGCCGTTTTTCTCTTGAGGGGAAAAAAAAGACTTGGTTCATTCTCCCGATGGCCACCTACTTCAATTCTACTTCTCATTCTCATTCTGACATGTCAGTCCATGGCCTCCTCTGCTGTCGTGATGAGGCCACACTCGGGTTGGTGGAGCAACACCTTGTACTCCGTCTAGGTAACCTCCAACCTGATGCCATCAACATCAATTTCTTGAACTTTTGGTA